>NC_056729.1:1301174651-1301489651 GCF_019279795.1 Protopterus annectens
CACGATTACCTCTCTTGATCTAGATGTGAAACCCTTCATGATGAGGTGGGCTATGTAGAAGGTCTTTCTAACCACTTTGGCAATGTGGTTTTCAAAGGAGAGATTGCTATCAACTTGGGTCCCCAGGTCCCTAATAACTTTCTCTGTACTTAATGGGTTTCCGCCTATGTGGTAATTTGTGGGCACATTGTTTTTGCCAAAGGGTATGACTATACATTTTTTGGCATTTAGCTTTAAACCATGGCGCTGGTACCAGTTATCTGTCTCTGTGAGACCTTTTTGAAGGATGTTTGTGTCAGCTGCAGAGTTGATTATGGTGCCCAGTTTGCAGTCATCTGCAAATTTGGTGAGCCATAGTCCTCCCACGTTTGCCTGTACCTCAGAAAAGTATATACCCAACAAGAGTGGTCCCAGGACAGAACCCTGCGGGATGCCACTTGTGACCGGTTTCGAGTCTGACATGGCTCCAGCAACTCTCACTCTGTGGGTTCTGTCTTTGAGCCAGTTTGCGACCCATCTTGTGACATAGGGGTTTATATTTAAGCTGGATAGCTTATCTATGATGCCTGAGTGGGGTATTGTGTCAAATGCCTTTGCAAGGTCCAGATAGGCTGTGTGGACTACCTTCCCTTCATCTATGGCTTTGGTGACTGTTTCAAAGAAGTCAACCAGGTTCAAAAGGCAGGATCTGCCCTTGACAAAGCCGAACTGGGTAGGATCTAGTGTCTGTAGGTCCCCAATGTCTGTTTATGAGCTCCATGATGATCCTCTCCATAACCTTGCAGACTAAGCTAGTCAGGCTTATGGGGCGATAGTTTCCAGGGTCCGTAGAGGCTCCACCTTTGTGGAGTGGGACCACTGTTGCTGTACGCCATTCTGTGGGCACATATCCTGTAGTGAGGCTGAGATTGTATAGCTGTTTTATTTGAGGGATTAGTTCCTCTTGTAGTTCATGTAGGACGCAACCTGGGATGCCATCTGGTCCCATGGAAGCAGTGTCTTTTGCTTTGGAGAGGGCAGCCTTCACCTGAGCATCTAAGATGTTTGGGAGGCAGCCCTCTGCCGGGATAGATACTTGCTCTTTTGGGGGGGAGGGGGGGAGAAGTTTGCACTGAACCTGTCTGCCAGGATATTGGCGATGTCTGTGGGTTCAGTGTATTTTTTGTCGTTTAGAATCAACTCATAACAAGTCTGGGAGTTTTATCTCAGGTTTCTAACATAACAGAAAAAAGCCTTATGATTGTCTTTGGTGTCCTGTGCAATTTTTCTCTCGAAACTGGCCTTGGAGGATTTTATGAGGGATCGTAATTTTTTGCTAGTACTAATCAGAGATGCCTTCCCTATTAGGGATTTTGCTCTATCATGTAGTAGCTTCCTCCTTCTATTATACAGTTTATTTATGGCAGGGGTCCACCAGACTGGACGCCTGCCTTTGGATGATTGGGTCTTGGTTTTGTTTGGGATAGCATGATCCATGCATTCCTGGAGATGTCCATAGAATGCATCTATATAGGATTTTGCAGTTTGGGCTGTAGTTTCCACTGGCCAGTTATAGAACATATGTGGGTAGTAATAGACCACACATTCCTGGATGATATCCAACAGCATGCATAGATATCCCCAATAACACAAACAGATGTGCAGCAATCACGCAGCAAACGGAACACATGCATATATGGAATCACAGTGGCCCTTACAATGGCATGCAGGTGAAATTGTCCATAACAGGCCACCAATGATAGTGTCCCCAGAGGGAGGATGACTACAAACACATAGCACAAAGTGTTGTTAATTTCGATATATGTCCCAATGGTAGGTATTCTGTAGACATACCTGTTGAGTTGTGTGATCAGATTGTTGTGGCAGATATAATGGGGGAGAGACAGAGATGTGTATTAATAGCTATGATAACCTTGCTGTATGAGGTCCAGAGACCTGTTTCCATCTTTATGTCTTTCAGGCAAGATGTCCAGGGAGATGCTGCCCATTTATACAGTGGAGGAGAATGATGTCATCATCTCATACCTGGTGCAGCGCTACCAGGTGTTGTTCAGCCGAACATCCCATTATCAGCAAGAGCGGACTGCCCTGTGGAATAATCTTGTCTACAGGGTAAACAAAGTCGGCATGCATAACCGCAGTTATGAGCAGGTCCAGCATCAATGCACAGACCTACTTCGCCATGCCTGTTGACGTGCTGCTACAGTTAGGTGGGGACCAGCTTGCAATGGGGAGGTCATGCCATCCAGCCCCCCTGACACATGTTGAGGAGCTCCTTGCCAGCCTCTGGGTACCTGCCCACCCAAACACACAACACCTGGCAGAGAACATAGTGGAGGTAGGTGGTACCCACACAATGGCACAGGAGCATACAGACCACTGTTGCACATCCATCCGAATCTGTACAGTTAGATCATGCATATGTGAGATGATATATATATATGGTCTGTTGCTGCATAGTAGTAATAAACAGATGTGCATAATCTGTAGTATTGTGGGCTTGTACTGTTGATGTACTGTAATGCTGCAACCACCCTGTACCAATGCCACAGCTGTGGCTACTGACATCACATCTCTCACACACTTTTGTAGTTCCCTCTGGTATACCTCCAGGGCAGCAGCCTGTAGCTGGTGAGTATGGTGTTTGTTCAGGTTTGCCAATACACATGTCATGTTATGGCCATGGTATATTCCGTGCACACATTTAACACACCTACCCATAATGCATGCTATACATATTCACATATTGTTGCTGTTAACTGCACTGCATCACAGTGGTCACCATGATGGTGTATCTGAACAGTATGTCAGGCTCCTGCAATATAAATAACATCCTGTCATTGCAAAATGTGTGCACAGAGATGAATATAATGGTGTGACACATGGCCTACAGTAGGGACATGTGTGAAACATCACCCTTATACAGTGCTACAACAGTGTATATACCAGTATTACAATGACAACTGTTACAGATCTACACTACGGCATATCACAATACTGCAGTCCACAACCCTTACAACCTGCAATGTGGTCCTAACATGATCAATGAGTGTGTAATATGGATTCGTATGTTAGGACAGCAAATATGGGGAATGCATACCTTCACAAACACTGGAAGCAAATATGTGCACACACTCCAGATAAAATATAGTGGAAGCAACTGTTGAGGTACTGACTGCATGCATTCTTCATGAGAATGCACCTTCCAGCAAGTACACGTCCCTAGTGTCACACCAAGAAATGGTCTGCTGTCCAAGATATTGGCCATCAAATGTGCCCACTTACCTGCAACAGAGGCAGCTGTGGCTTGCACACATCTTATATACTATGGCATGGACCTATATCCAACAGGTAGTACCCAGGAGTTGGACATGTAGCCATACCTCAACAATGCATATACCATGGCAAACAGTGCAGACAATCATGTATGTGGTGAGGATGTACGAGACAGGAATAATGTAGGAAATAAACAGATGGCCAACCAAGACAGATGATGTCACATGTAGCAAACTGGTACACAGACCTCACTACTATAAACACAACCACAGAATGCCCAGGGTATGTCCTCAAATATAACCCCTACTATACATAACATGTCTAGCAGTATGATATCTCACTAGCTTGTTATCAGGTATGATGTCAATAAATAATGGTGTACAGAACATATGCACCTCTTACTGCATGACATGTGTACAGAGGTCATATGTACAGAGGTTGACAGAGTTGTACCTGGAGGCACAAACACAGGGCCAATATTGACATGTTGCTGTCATAACCTCATGCATTTACTGTTGTAACAGGGTTTGTTGTGACATATGTCCTATGGGGGATATGAAGTCAGTAACTCTCATGGCTGTCACCATATACTGACTTCAGTCCTCAGACTATGCTTCTGCAGTTCTAAGATAGGTAATCTGTGAGTGACACAAGACACATAAGACTCCAAACACTGGGCAGTCTGCAGATAACCCTACAGGTGGGAGTTTCCTCAAACACATAACACTGTCATGACAGGTATTAAATCATGTAGACCAGCCATATCCACACAAACCCTGTTAAACCAACATTACTCCAAATGCAGAAGAGCAGCACTTACATTCTGCAGCCATGTCTGGAACACCCCAATCTTGTTTGTTGGCCAGTCTCCACAGTGTATGCTGTTAGAGGTATATCCCACTACCATCTGTGATGCTGCTTACCAAACACTGACATGAAGTCCGGCTCACAGTGAATGAAAAGGGCCAACACCCATATGATGTTCCTAGTTATAGGAGTGTGTTTCCATGCAATTGGCTATGGGAATGTTACCACAGCTGTTCCACATTCAATCAGCTAGTGGGGGACTGCAATTCATGCAGAGGCCATCAGCTGATCATGAGCATCACTTACAAAACACAAGCTGCTGCCTAAGCAAAGTAGGTGTACTTACCTACATCCACCAGAGAGGGAGTGAGAGAGACAGACAGAGACAAAGTAAGACAGGGAGTGGGTGGGAGAGTAAAAGCTAAGCATCTTTGTGTCACACATTTACCAGTACAGGGTTTCAAACCCCTGCCTGACTATGTATTGCTATTCCACATCTATGCAGTTATTGCATGCGCCAAGAGCTTACATGTTGGACAGCTGTCCAAAGGTATTTTTGATGGTGAGTGACATCAGTAACACTGATAAAGGAAGGATAAGGTAGGTGTAGTACACATGCCTGTTCACATGAACAGGTGTCAAGGTCGACACAGCCACATTGTCTCAGGGAGTCACCCACACATTTTCACAGTTGGCAGGGTCAGGATTAGACTTCCTAACTAGCTAGTTTGCCACAATAGAGTAATACACAGGTATCACATGCACCACATAGGTTACCAGGGTGATATATGGGCAAAGGGTATGTCAAGGTGTCTGACATCAGAAGGCATGCTTCAGAAGGCCAATGGGAGGTGTAGTGAGTTTGAATGGTGTCCAAACCATTAGACTCCACACACACACACACACACACACACACACACACACACACACACACACACACACACACACAGATACAGGTTTGCCAGTACTGACATGCAAGGGTGCATTGCTTCACAGATGTGTAGTGGTTGACTGTGCCAGAAGACTGTACAAGGCTAGGTAAAGGGTATACCTTGGCATCAGGCCACATGGCAATGGTCTGCAGTGTGTCATGGGGTGTAGTGAATGGATTGGCCCACATAGGTGGGTATTGTATTCACCATCCAGTCATCTGGGTTTCTATTGTGGGTGGCCAGTGCTGTGCAATGCTTGCCATGTATGTGTTCTATATTCCATAACATGTATGGTGTCTGGGATGTGCACACATCCCACATGTATGTTCTGTGACATGTGGAAGTGTACCTAGGGTGTCTGGGGCATGTGCATAGACAGATTGTTATTATCAGATGTGCCATTCCTGACCTCATATGGTGAGAACTGACTATGGACACTAAGTTGACCCTGCACCTACACTGACAGCATGATACAGTTATTCACTGTTGTCAGTAGCATCTGTCAATACAGGGCATGTGTATAAGGCATGGTATGTCCTTTGTGGGTTACATTTGCTGGCTCTACAGTTGTTGCAGGCATGCAGTGGGGAACATAGCAAAGGAGCACTGTATGCAATGATTTGCCTATTGTAGGGATGGGACTGGGTGCCATGTTATCTGTAGTCCATTGCAATCACACTGTGGTTACTATCTGTGGGAAATATGCAGGGAACTACCAACATAGTGACTGTTGCCTAACCAATTGTGTTTGTGTATGAGACATGGGTGGATAGTGTTCTCTGGGTAATACAAGGGTTTCCTATATTGTTCCGCAAGCCATGATGTCACATGTAGGGGTATGGATTTTCTACCCCAGCCTCTCTGCTGTTTGAAATCTGTTATCCTTGTAAGGTGGACATTGTGACATATAATAGGCCCACCATATAAGAAATTTGCAAAGCCCGCTCCACAATGAGTCCTGTTATTACACACTCACAGCTACCTCCACAAATGATAAGTATGACAAAAACACAAACACCAAGTCTCACAATTGCTGTCTGGGATTAAAACTCCTAACTAACAAGCACATCACACTATAGCATTACACAGTTATAGCCTGGGCTACACTTTCCTCAAAGGTATATTTCAAAATGAATGACATCAGCAGGCTTGCCAAAGTAGGGCAATGAAAGTTGTAGTGACTGTGAATGGCCTCAAAAGCATTGATCCCTACACAGACAAACAAACACACACAAAGCTTCACAGTTGCCATGTCTCGAATTAGAACTCCTACCTAACTAGTACATCGCACTACAGCATTACGCAGTTATAGCAGGTGCCACAGAGCTTACTGGGATACTTGTTCCCCAAAGGTGTATATCAAAGAGAATAACATCAGCAGGCTTGCCAAAGTAGGGGAATGGAAGTTGTAGTGACTGTGAATGGCTTCAAAAGCATTGATCCCTATACAGACAAACAAACACACAAAGTATGACAGTTGCCATGTCTGGGATTAGAACTCCTACCTAACTAATACATCACACTATAGCATTATGCAATTATAGCATGCACCAAAGAGCTTTTAGGGTTACTCTTTCCCCAAAGGTGTATTTCAAGGTGAAGACATCAGCAGGATTTTGTGTTTTGTTATAGGGTTTCTGGACATCAGCAGGCTTGCCATAGTAGGGTAATGGGGAGTGCAGTGTGCATGCATAGGCCATAACCCATTGATCTGGAAGCAGACACACAACACTCAGGCACACACAGGTTTATATTTCACAGGCATGTGTATACAACTGCTAGATGAATACTGACTTGTACAGTGATGTTACACAGTTATCACAAGCATCACAGACATGATAGTGCTGAGGGATACCAGATGCAAATGTCTACAGTGATTAACATTTTCACATCATGTGGTTTTAGCCAATTGGATGTGTGCTGGGTGGGACAGGCCACATGATGGGAGGATCTTTGTCACTGTCTGTCACTCTCTTCCACACATCTATGTATGTGTAATTTTGGCCTATTATAGTGTGTTGTCCTTGGATATATGTGTGTATTGTTATCCAATGTGTGTGCAAAGCATGACTGGTGTGTAATGAGGAGTGTGTGGAAAAACATCTGTGACTATCAGATATGTATAGTCCACTGTTGTTGCCAAACATGGGCTTCATTTCTGTAAGTATGGGAGCATGTCCAGTATGACCTTTCAGTATTTTGTTGTCAGACATGGGTTTCCTTTCTCTAAAAGTGTGGGAGCATGCCCAGCATGACCTTCTGTATTGAATGTGTGAAGCCATTCCAGGTAGGTTGTACTCCATTGCAGGCTTTTGTGTTCTACACCTACAGCTAGCAACCTGCTTCTGTGGGATATCTGTAGATCGGTTGACAATATGGGGTCAAAATGGGCAAAAGATAGTGGGTTACTGTAGATAATTGTGTCTGTGCTGCGTCTGCTACATGGTCTCTGTGTTAGCAGAGATATTCAGACATATTTACTGTTTTACACTGTGATGTTTTATGTCATCAAGTACTGTCAGGTATACATATTTGCTTGCAGTAATTTCCTGGAGAACACAGGGTGAATGCAGCTGTGTCCAGTATTGTGGTCTGCCGCCTACATATTCTTGCATAATCATGCCATTCTGGAGGGGACGCTACAAACACTTACTGATGGGTCTGTGTAAATGGTTCAGCACCTTGGTACAGTGCTGGCTTAGGATCCCATGCTTGTACATCCATTGATGTGACAGTATGGCCATATCCTGCTGAGGCCATACCTCACAGCTGTACAGATTCACACAGGTTACCCGAGGCAGGGGTCATATTTCTGGACATTACCCCTTCACATTGTAGTTTATGAGCTGATTTGTAGCCACCCATTTCTGGGTTTGCAGGCAGGGATAGTATGTGCACACAGCAGAGTTTCAAACTTCACACACTCTATGCCGTCCATGCTCCTAGCCCCCCCCCCTGTTATTCTATCCTCTTCCAAACATTATGCAAACATTATCTGATACATTCCTATAGTTATCACCTCTTCCCAGCAGTAATTTGGTGTTGGTCTACAGTTCATGCAGTAGGATATGGTGGACATGTTACTGGCCTTTGGGAGAGGACTGTAGGACATTTGGTAGTGATGCAGGCCAGCTGTAGCAGGCCATTGCATTGTGTCACTCCTGCAGTCCCAGACTGCAAGACACTATATTCCCCTGGGGCGACAGGGTAGGCGTGCAAGATGTTAATGCCAATACTTTCTGTCATTATTGATCCATGGTGTGGATGCTGGCAGGGTGCTGCTTACAGCTGGTGACACACCTGCATGGGACACCTCTTTTGCATGCTACATTCTTTGGCTATTGCCATACAGAGGTGGGGGTCATATTGTACTCATTCCCAAAAGCAGGGATAAGACCTGTGAGGTACCTGTGGGTGATGGTGGGGTGAGCTGAGTGCATGTGTGCTATGGACACTACTTGCATCTGACTCACAGATATACATGGGGCATTCTACTTATGCTGGCTTGTGCAGACATATCAGCAGTTTCTCAATACTTCATACCTGTGACCTTTGTGGTCTCCCAGTGTTTGGCCAGACAACATCAGTATTCCATACCACAAACCCAACTAATGTGCTGCTAACCTGTATGTACAATTCCAAAGGTGTGTCCATTTGACAGTAACATATTATATACTATCGGTCTGGGGTACTTCCACCTGTGTACTGTTTGTATGTCTGGGCCCACATTCATGCCATGTCCATCTTTCAGATGGTGACAGATATTACATCTAAACATTTGCTATGGCGTACTGCTGGAATTTGTTTTGCTGGGATGCATTATGTTTGGCACTGCAGTTGTGAGAACTTGGCCCTGTCATTGGCAGTACTGGCCAATGGCCAACAGGACAAACCTCTCCATGCCTACATGTTGGCCACTCTCACACAATATATAACGCACACCAACCTAACACACGCAGCCCTGCATATTGTACACATGCTACAATCTATCCTGCTACTTTGGCTGGCTCAGGTAATCTGTGCTCCACTGTTATTATACCTACACATACATGTTACTACATTTCTACATAGGATTGTTGGTGGGGGGGGGGGGGTCACACCTGACACTTGTACACATTTGCTATGACTGTACTGGTATTTCAGGTACTCAATTTCATTCTGTATTCTGACCTATCATGCAGACTAGGGGCATATCAGTGTACTACAGTTCTTAGGTTTGATTGACCTACATTTCAGTTTCAGACAGCTTACCCTTCAGAACTAACATCCCACTGCCTGACCTGCTGTAGTCTGCCTGTATAGGTCTGGGGGGGAGTTTTCCATAGCATTCAATCAGAGGCTTTAGCACAGCCTTTGTTTGTGTTTGTCTATGCCTGTCCTGATGGCTGAGACTGTTGTTAGGTATGTGAGCCTCCCTGACTGGCATGTGTGTGTCCTATGGACGCACATTTGGCCCACCACATTTTCTGCAGTGAATTTTGTCACCTTGTCTAGTACTGGCTACTATGGTGACACCAGTATTTGTTACAGATTTCATGCTGCCACTATGGGTGTCTACTATCTGCTGGAATCCCATTCAGCCACCCGATTCCCTTGTATGCTCACTTCCATACCATAGATACTACTCCATTCGGCAATTGATAGGGAGAGTGACTTACCTTGTAGCTGTGCCAGTATTGAGGATGGTATTGGAGAGCTGACTATGTCGGATTCACAAAGTACACTCCCTATACATGGTTAAGCACATGTAGTGTCATACAAATAACCAAGAAAGCACAGTAAACAGCCAAACAAAATAAAAATCAGTCACAGCTGCTTGCCAAAGTAATGAAAAGGAAAATCTTTGATTAACTTGAATTTATTTGAAGCGCTTTTCGTTTGCACAATGTACAAACTTCTTCAGAAAACAGTATTAACATTCAAAAATTGTATAAATCTACTCAGGTGCAGCCGATTAACCAATCGGAGTAAAGCAGAACTTCATTCATTACTTCCTAAAAGGTGCACTGAATAACTAGATGCTTTTCCATAAACATATATATACTCATATAAAAACGCATCACTAAAACCAGCTTATAATCATTAATAAAGATTGTAAAAATATGAAATAAAGTTAAAAGTGTTAATAACACTAATTATATATACATACAAAATAAACCTATAATACATACTGAATAAATACTAAACAAACAGTAGCACTCATTCATCTCCTTAAACTCTTTAGTTTTAAAATACTACTTAAGGAACACATTTTGTTCAAACCTGGGAAATTATATGCATTTAATCTAATCTGCCAGGCTAACTCTAGTTCCTCAAGTTGCAAAGGTAAAAGGCCACCCCTAATATCATAATAAACCTGGTCAATGACCAAAAGATTTAAAACTATGTTCATTGTATCCCTGGATGTGTTTGGCTAAGGCATTGTCCTGCTTCTTCCTACTGATGGTGTATTGATGCTCATAGATTCTTTCACAGAGCCTCCGCCCCGTTTTGCTAACATAAAATGCAGGACAACATTGGCACTTAGCCAAATAGACCACCATTTTCGAATTACAGTTGTACCTCAATTTAAATATATAATTAATGTTATTAACACTTTTAACTTTATTTCTTATTTTTATATTCTTTAACAATGATTATAAGCTGGTTTTAGTGATGCATTTTTATATGAGTATATATATGTTTATGGAAAAGCATCTAGTTATTCAGTGCACCTTTTAGGAAGTAATGAATGAAGTTCTGCTTTACTCCGATTGGTTAATCGGCTGCACCTGAGTAGATTTATATGATTTTTGAATGTTAATACTGTTTTCTGAAGAAGTTTGTACATTGTGCAAACGAAAAGCGCTTTAAATAAATTCAAGTTAATCAAAGGTTTTCCTTTTCGTTACTTTGGCAAGCAGCTGTGACTGATTTTTATTTTGTTTGACTGTTTACTGTGCTTTCTTGGTTATTTGTTTGCCATGGCATCCGGCTCGGCAGCTAGCCAAAGTCTCTTCACACCCAGTGAGACACCGGAGTTACTAAGAGGCTGTAATAATGCTACCATTGAAGTACCTGCTTCTGATAATACACCGGTGATTAGTGCTCAGGTAGACTCGTTAATTAACAGAACTGAGTTTATTTTTTCGAGACTGGACCATCTCGATATGCAGCAGCGTGAACTTTGTGACTCGCTTCCAGCTTTAGTGAGTCTAAATCTTTCTACTAAACCTCCGATGAGTGTTGGCAACTTGGAGACATTACCAGCTACGAGAGCGGCTACAGTTTCTAACCCAGTACCCACACAACAAGGGCAATGAGTGATAACAGCTGATATTGCACCACTTATTGAAAGTATTAGCAGGGCAGCAGGTAGCTCTGGTTTGATTTTTGGCACACAACCAGCTTCTAGGAACGAACGCATATCTATTAACCCACAAGCTCAACCTTTTGTTCCATTATGTAACATGCCATTGAATGTGGACAACAGCAGCTTCGGTTTACCATTATTAACTACATGATTAGCCAATAGTTTTTCCTTTTCTGGCTCTTCGACTACTAACGACCAGGGACAAGGTGAAAACAGAGGTAATACCAATTTAAATGTTGATATAGTGGTTAAATTAACATTTTTTGACAGCCATTTAATTAAGCTCAAGAAACTACAGTTGGAAATATCTTATTTTCATGAATGTTTATCTCGTAAAGTGGCGCCAAAAGGTCTGCGACACCACCAGTTTCCTACTGGGCTTGATATTAATTCTGTTTTCCATAAGGAGCTTATAGAATTGTTTGACCGACAAGGATTCGAACTTTTAGAGCTTATGGTCAAACATTACTCTTTATGGGTAGACGCGTTAAGCCACAAAGTGGCAGAACTTGACAATAGTATAAAGTTGGATGCTGAGTTTTTTCGGTACAAATATGAATATGGTCAAGTATTTTCCAGTATAGATCAGTATATGTCGAAATTAAAAGGTAATAAAATTAAAAAACTAGACCATGACTGTAAGGCTTATCAGGAAGGCACAGCGTATCCTGCTCCTTTGGCAGCTCAAGTTTGGCACAAAACTATAGCTTCTAATGTACCATCTTTTGTTAACATTGGTATTGTTGAAGATAACAACAGTCAGAACCAACAGGTGAATCTAATGCCTATGGTTAATGATGGCAATTATCATGATAATAATCTCGATTTTCTTAACAACGACAAACCAGATGGGTCAACTGAGGTCAGAAAGAGTGAAAGGTTACAAAATTGCCATCAGGGGCAAAATAACCCTGGTTAACATAAACAAAATCAAAATTTTCAGTACACCAGTTATACTGGGGCCAGACTGAAGCAACAGAACAATTTTCAGCTGAACAAGTCCAAACAGAAGTCCAACAAACGCAAGACTTAGCCACTGTTACATCTGACCAGCTTGTATTTATGTCTAATTCGGTTAATTCTTGTTTATAGACTGTGACTGACTTATCTTTGGACTTGAGCTTACTTGATGTTGACCAATCTGACCTTAATATATGTGAGGAGTTTGTTGACCCTATCATCGAAAACCCTGTTATTATTACAAACAAGACAGGGGATTTCAAAGTGTACAACTTTTCATCTGTTTTCATTACACCTGACATTGTGGATTTTTTATCTAAAGGGTACACATATGTTCCAGTACAAAAACTTGATCTAATGAAAACAGTAATAGATATCAAAACTTTCACTAGGAAGTTAAATTTTAATTTAATGTTGGGAGCCAGTATTAATGAACCATGTATTGATAACTTCTACATACCTAGTACATATAATCCTCCTTTGCACCCGTTGCTACAAACTTTTGAACAAATGTGCGAACTGGATATTAGACAAGGTCTAAGACATGGATTTAGGACTAACAGTAATCATCACACAAATAGGATTGAATGCAAATACCTGGATTATATTAAATCCCAGGATATTTGTATTTGTAAACCAGACAAAGGAGGGGGTATGGTTATTTTTGATAACATTGATTATTATGAATGTATGACAACATTATTAGATAATTCTGCATATGAATTGAGCTCACGTTCTGAAGTTAATAGAGCCTATAACATAATTAAGAACAGCATTGAAGATATGTTCATAGAGGGTAGGTTAGAACAAAATGTGTTCAATTATATGTCCACTTTATATCGTAGATACCCCTACCTATTTGGTATACTGAAGATCCATAAAGATGTAAGTAACCCTCCCATGAGACCACTTGTAGATGGTCGTGTTTCTCCAACGTATTCATGTGCCAAGGTTGTAGACTCAATACTGCAAACATACTTGGCACATGAGCACCAAATATGTAAAGACTCATGGTCGTTCCTTAAGAAAATTGATGGTTTAGTATTTAACACAAATTATAATTTTCTTACAGTTGATGTGAAAGATTTGTACACGTGTATTCCACATGATGTAAGGATTGACTGGGTGAGTTTAGTTCTTAAGAAAAACGATGCTACTAAAAATGAGATTGCATTGGTTATTGAATTACTTGAGCTTATACTTTATAACAATTTCTTTATGCTAGGGAGCAACTTCTACTTGCAGAAAGTAGGAGTTGCTATGGGCTCCTCATGTCGGGCAAGCATAGCGAATTTGGTAATGGCTCATTGGGAATCGGAATATGTGTTTAAAAATTACTAGTCTCAATGACCGAATAGTGTTTTAAACACACTATTTGGATGATATTTTCATCCTTCTAAACGGTGATGTAGAGACCAGTATATATGTTTTGGAACAATTTAATGAGTGGACCCAATTCTTACAATTTACTTCTACATTTGACACAGAAGCAATAACATACTTAGATGTATGGTTAGCTAAGAATAGAGAATTGGGTAGTTATGTGGTTAAAATTCATAGGAAAGCACATATTCTAACTCATTTTTGCATTTTTCAAGTTGCCATCCATATCACCAGAAGCACGCAGTCATCAAGGGACAACTGGTGAGAGCTGCACGCATAGTGAGCCAGGATATAGAGTTTGCGGATGAGTGTCATCTATTGAAATGCATGTTCTTACACCGGGGGTACCCTGAGATTTTGTTAGACAACTTGATTGACGGGGCCAAACACAAGAGACTCAACAGTACGTATAAACCTATATTGGGTGTCAAACAAATTTTATCTGAGCAGACAGTGATACCAGATGTAACGATTCTTAATACAGTTGGCTACACTCCTGTTTTCTCCAATGACCCCTGAGCAAGTTTCATTACTACATATACTATACACAGTCACTCTTGCATTGACATTATCTGGAAAAATTGGGACTTGTTTAAAACTAATCACAATATCTGTAGTAAAATGGATGATAAGCCTAGTGTTATTTTTAGGAGGGGTAACAATGTAAAAAAACTACTTGAACAACAACAACGCAGTTACCCTAAAATAACAGGTATGGATAAATGCCAAAGTTGCAATTTTTGTAAATATGCAGAAGTGGCAAATTCGGTTACAGTGGGAGGTACCCGATTTAGATTAAAACTGAGGTACAACTGTAATTCGAAAATGGTGGTCTATTTGGTTAAGTGCCAATGTTGTCCTGCATTTTATGTTGACAAAATGGAGCGGAGGCTCTGTGATAGAATCTATGAGCATCAATACGCCATCAGTAGGAAGAAGCAGGACAATGCCTTAGCCAAACACATCCAGGGATACAATGAACATAGTTTTAAATTTTTGGTCATTGACCAGGTTTATTATGATATTAGGGGTGGCCCTTTACCTTTGCAACTTGAGGAACTAGAGTTAGCCTGGCAGATTAGATTAAATGCATATAATTTCCCAGGTTTGAACGAAACTTGTTCCTTAAGTAGTATTTTAAAACTAAAGAGTTTAAGGAGATGAATGAGTGCTATTGTTTGTTTAGTATTTATTCAGTATGTATTATAGGTTTATTTTGTATGTATATATAATTAGTGTTATTAACACTTTTAACTTTATTTCTTATTTTTATACTCTTTATCAGTGATTATAAGCTGGTTTTAGTGATGCATTTTTATATGGGTATATATATGTTTATGGAAAAGCATCTAGTTATTCAGTGCACCTTTTAGGAAGTAATGAATGAAGTTCTGCTTTACTCCGATTGGTTAATCGGCTGCACCTGAGTAGATTTATACGATTTTTGAATGTTAATACTGTTTTCTGAAGAAGTTTGTACATTGTGCAAACGAAAAGCGCTTCAAATAAATTCAAGTTAATCAAAGGTTTTTCTTTTTGTTACTTTGGCAAGCAGCTGTGACTGATTTTTATTTTGTTTGACAGGTAGTGTCATGTTTGGCATCCATTTTACTGTATATGTGAGTCAGAAAGAGGTGTCATTCCCTGGGTTCCGACCATGTCAATGTATGTGCTATGCTTTGCCTCTTTGACAAGGCCTGGGCATACTGGGCATGCCTCCTTCTGCCTACTGGGGCAGGCTCAGGTTGTTCCTCCTCTGAGCCACTTTGTGGCTGTGCAGGCCTTGGCAATGGTGTGGGCTGTGTGACCCTGCCCCGTGCTGTTCCTGATGCAGCTGTTTCTGCCGGATCATATTGTGTAGCATGGCACATACAATGGCAATTTAGGTACATGTAGCTGGTGAGTACTGCAAGGCTCCACTGGATATGTCCAGGCACCGGAACCATGACTTGAGCATCCCAAACACACAGTCTATTATGATTCTGGTCTGTGCGTGTGCCTCATTATGGAGTTCTTGTTCGGGTGTGTCTGTGCATTTCTGATGGGTGTCATAAGCCACGGCTCCAGTGTGTAACCAGCATCCCCCACTAGGTGGCCATAAGGGATGCCCCCATTGGCAAATCTCTGGTACAGCTGCGTCATATGCCAGATATGGGAGTCGTGATAGCTTTCAGGGCAGCCAGCACACACATTCATTATAATGCCCTGGGTATCACACATGACCTGACAGTTGATGGAAGGGAAGCCCTTGCAGTTGATGCAGACGTTACCCCGCTCCACGGGAGGTGCTTTGATGTGTATGTGCATGAAGTCTATACCACCCCCTACCTCAGGGTATTCTGCTATTTGGTGGAAGAGATGCATGTTGCTGGTCAGTGCCTCACAGCTGCTGTGGAAATATATGTGCTCATCGGCATGTGCTGACATGACATCCAGGAACTGGTGGAGTACCCTGGATGCTGATGCCTGTGAGATCCCCATGATATCCCCAGTTGGTCTTTGAAAGGTACCTGTGGCTAGTATTCTTAGGCCTACACATACTTTGATATCCACTGGGATGGGTTCTCCTCTGTTGGTTCTGTGGGTGAGGTGTGGCCAGCACAGCTCAATAATTTTCTGTAGGAGGCCTCTGTCCACCCTATAGTGCTCCACTATCTCCAGCTCATGTAGCACCTGGTAGGTTACCCTGGGTCTATACACTCTTCTCCTTCTCCTCACTGTGGGTTAGCCATCAGCATTCACATCCTCACTACCCTCAGCCTCTTCCACATGTTGACTTATGAGAGCTAATGCAGCCCCTATTATTTTGTTACTTTTGTTTGGTAAAATTTCCTTGCTTGTATACACCGGTGGTGTAGAAATTGTGGGAAAAACCAGAGGGAATGTTGTTTGCATAGTTTATAGTAGTGCGATGGGCTTGGTTTGGCTGATGCCTGTGTAATTGGCTGATTCTGATACATTTCACCTGCCAGCTATGCTAGCTCTCCTTGATTACGTTTCTACTGCTGTTTTCCCTTCCCATTGCCTTCCTTTTTAAGTCAGGGGCACACCATGCAAACACAGTGCTCAGATGTGCATGGGGCTGCTATTTCCTGGTTTACTTTTTTTTCTCTTTAAAACACGGTGCGCGGTACGCACACTCGCTTAGGCAATTTAAAGAGTGCTTGGCAACTTCAGACACACCCCCTTACTTAGCTCTGTGAAGTTAAGGGAAAACCCAAGCCACAGGGCTCCAATAAGCTTACTATGTGCCTGACACACCCCTCTATGATGTCAGCTAGCTCTTAGGCTTGCACCATGATCTTCCTGCACCTACATGGTTGGGTGCAGGCTAGCCATGTGGGGGAATGTGGGATTCAGTATCATTCCCCTCATTTGCATAGGATTGCCTGCTAATGTCTAGTTACAAGTCTGACATTGAGCCTTTCCCCTTAGCAATCACTATTCACTGGTCATGTTGTCTTCTGCCTGTCATTGAGCATAATGGAAACTTGTGATTTTGGATAGAATGCTTTTTTCTAGCTTTTTTCATTATTTTCGGGCCAATCCCATTTGGGCACCGCTGCCCTACGCTTAAATGGCTGAAATCAGCCAAAAAAAGTATTGTTTTTATTTTTGCAACTGTTTTCCATTCCAGTGGTAATATAATTGGCCACTGGCATGCTTTACACATTATATGCACCCTTTATTTGGAGCTGTCATGGCTCCATTTTGTAGTTTGCAGAAATGTACTTGGTTACTAACCGAGTACATTTCTGCAGATTACACTAGTCCTGCACGGCTGGCTGCCAGCTTCCTGGATCTCAGATTTACCAAATTTGCATGGTTTTAACCTGAAAATGGGGTAATTTGCATAAAGGAGCTCTGTCTGTGCAGGAATAGTGCAGGAGTGATTGTGCATGTCCCTGGAGCTTGTTCCTGGATCTCTCAGTAGGCATACTGCCTCCAGCAGCTCCTACACTATTCATGCATGCAGTGCAGAGCTTGTTGAATCCCAGGGTCTGTCTTTTACCTCTTTTTGTTTTTTTTTGCCATTATATCCATATTCCAGGATATTCATATTTGTATGTTCAACACTTTTGAAGCTTCTCATTTTCTTATTTTCACATACTTTTTTTCCATAATTCCTTTACTCCTGAACAATTTAGTAAAAACTCTGTTGTCTCAACCTCCCCACAATAATTCCAGACCCTCTCTTATACATTTTTATAAGGCATGTTGGCTTTGACAGGCAATTCCCTAGTGTCAGTCTCCACATAAAATCATTACACTCATAATTTTTTTAAACCATGCAAGTATTATCTTAATCACATTTCTTTCTTCATTTCTTAAATGCTTCCATGGATATATATAATAATGTTCATTCATTATATTAAAATACCATTTGTCTGTTTCTCCTACGTTTTTATATTCAATTTCCATAAAAAGATTTCATTATGATACTCTTTCATTTGCAAAATCTTTCCATCTTTCCCCAGAACTTATTCTCTCCCAAAAATTCTAATATTTGTCTTTCGTTATAAGATTTGTTAAATTCTTATGTTTTTCTTCTAATCCTGCCAAAACTTTATAAATATTCAATGAAGCTGCATGAACAACTGGGTTAATCAATCCCAGTCTTCCCTCTTCTTCTTTAACATACATAATCTCTCTTCTAACTGGATTCAACCTAGATCCCAATATAAATAAAATACAATAGATAATGTGGGGAATTTAATAAAGCCAACATGTTTTTTTTTCTGTGTAGGCATTGAACCACTCTGCTTACATGGGTGTGAACATTTTTAAATTCAGTAGGCACTGCTGAGCAGTGCAAAAGCACATGACAGCACTTCTGTGGCATGCAAATGATCTCATAAGCAGGTGTATCTCATGCAAATGAGGCAGGTTGAGGGATCCAGCAAGCAGATAGGCATCTGTGCATACCCTGAGTCGGTGTCTGTAGTGTACACAGAAAAAATCCATGTACATGAGTGTAGGAAGTAAAAAGGGGTTGTAAAAATTTTGATATATGGACAAAAATGGAATCCTGCATACACATGTGAGAGAAACTATTACCAGTATGTCAGAAACATTAAAGGAAATAAGTTAAATTATTTTTTTTTTAATAATCTGGGCATATTTGCACTGTGCACTGCAGTGCACAAACATGCCTTATAGAAAAGAAAATTGGAAAAAAAATAATATTATGTAACAGAAATGTATTACAGGACCTTGCGTAGAGTCCCTACAATGGTGCATTGGAGCTGTTGCTAACATGGTAGGGCTATGAAGTGTTAGTTTCCAGGCTGTGAGCATGGATACCTATGCAGATGAAGTGGAGCTATTGAATAGCAGAAGGGAGTAATTGTGTCCACTTATCCTCTTCATGTAGGCTTAGACCCATGTTGCTCTTTACACAGGATGGAGCTGACATTGGGGTGGGGGGGGCCCACTGACTTCTAAGCTCATTTCAGCTTAGGTGCACATGTTTGTATGGTGTGCCACCTAGCTGAGTGTTTCTGAAAACAGAAATTTATTCAATTACATTTGACCTTTGTTTAAGCTAAAATAGGGCCATGAAATAATGTTAATTATATTGTAGGCAGGTAGAATGCATCATAGTTAGCCAATCACACATTCTGCACCTACAGCAGAGCTCCATAAACTATGCATATACCCTACATTTTGTGTTTCCCCAATACTCTGCACCACTGGAGTAGAAACTTGGGAATTTTAACTGAGATAATACTAGAGGTTGCTGCAGGTCTGCTACATCTGTATGTTCCAGATGCTGAAGTCATTGCTGCTGGTGCTGATAACAACAGGCCTAGACAGAGAAGGAGAAGAGTGTTCAGGCCCAGGGTTACCTTACAGGAGCTACATGAGCTGGAGACTGTAGAGTGCTACAGGGTGGACAGCAACATACTACAAGAACTCACTGAGCTCTGCTACCCTCAACTCGGACCCAGAGCAAACAGAGATGAACCCATCCTAGTGGAAACAATGGTATGTGTAGTCCTTAGTAGATCTGCAACCAGGGTACTACACCAGTTCCTGGATGCCATGCTACATCATGCCAGTGAATGCATTTCTTTCCCCCTCACCCCTGAGGCAAGAGTCAGCAATATGCAACACTTCTATCATGTAGCACACTACCCTGAAGTAGTGGGTACCATAAACTGCACTCATGTATACATCAAGGCACCACCCAGTGAGGAAGGTAGACCCTATGTCAACCGCAAGGCATACCACTCCATCAACTGCCAAGTCATGTGCAATGCTCAAGGGATTATCATGAATATGTGCTAGCAGCCCTGGCAGTTATCACGACTCCCATATTTGGCATGCATCACAGCTGTACCAGATGTTTGCTGTGGGGGATCCCACACTGCTATTTACTGGAGGATGCCAGCTACGCACTGGAACCATGGATGATGGCATCCATCAGGCATGCACACACAATCACAAATGAGGCACATGCACAAACTAGGACCATCATAGAGCATATTTGGGCTTCAGAAGTCATGGTTCCAGTGCCTCGAAATATCTGATGGAGCCCTGCAGTACTCTCCAGCCACATTTGCACACATGTTCACAGTATGTTCTATGCTACATAATATGATCCTGTGGAAACAGCTGCAACAGGATCAGCAAAGGTAAGGGATACACAGCCCCCACCAGTGTCTAGGTCACCGCAGCCACAGTCACAGGAGGACTTGGAGGAGGAACCCCTGATGATGTCTCTGTAGGCAGATGTAGGTGTGCCCAGTATGCCCTGGCTTTGGCTAAGAGACAAAGTATAGCGCATTCACTGACAACCTAGGGCCCTAGGGACTGACATCTTATTCCTACTCACATACATATAATAAAATTGATGCCAGGCAACCCACACAACCTGTACCTAGCCATGTATTGGCTGTGCACTGCTTGCATCAGACAGAGTCAGCCCTGAACTACAGTTCTGTCAACTGCTGCATTCGCAAGGTAAGTCTCTAACTTACACACTACTTGTAAGGATTAATATAATATGGTATTGTATATATGAATCTGCTGCATTTATGCAAGGAAATATAGTGGACTATTTGGACAGAAGTAATAGCTGCATGGGACTACAGACACCCTGTCCACTAGTATGTGTTCCTTATATTCACTAGGCCTCATGGTTGGCATATTCACTACATCAGTCAATGGAGATGTTAAACTGTGGAGTCACATGATACTTGGACTACTATATATCCCAGAAGAACATGTGGTGCTGTTCCCCCAGACACAACACAGCAGATTTCCAATATAACTGCTTTACAGTAACTCATCAATGGTATATCAGCAGTCCAGGCTATCTCAGGACAGTAACATAGAAATTGATCACACATTGTATGTCTCACATAATGCAAGAATAACAATGTACATATGTATTCTGTTGATTGTGTGATGAATGACTCATCTCTGTCTGGCAGCTTGTGTGGCTCAGTGGACTAAGGAAGTTAGCATGGGTGATGGTGTTGATGGTTCCAGATCTGGAAGTATCCACATCTTTTACATGTGGGCTATTATTATGCTGGTGTTTTCATAGACTTTCAGTCTGTATGTGGTGTAACATTATGAACCTCTGTCACATAGTAATTACATCAGACAGCTGGAGAATGCCATGGACATTTTGAGAGAAGTACAGTACTGCAGAAACAGCGAAATATGTCATTGTCTGTAACACACAAAATCCCGGATGAAAGTACAGGTAGGTGTAGGCTGGGGTCACTTTATAAGTACTGAGAGAACCACTGGTCAAGCCCATACACTTGAGTATAATTTTGTTTCCCTGTCATCACAATTACCTGCTATGTATAGATATGTCTAAACATGCATACATATATGTATACATATCTGTCTGTCACTATCTCTTTCTCACATACATAGCATATCTATCTCTATGTATTTTCAAATAGATATGTATCTATAAGACATATATCTATATATACAGGTATGTATATATATATATATATATATATATATATATATATATATATATATATATATATATATATATATATATATATATATATATATATATATATATATATATATATATATATATATATATATACATATATATAAACATACATCTCAGTCTCCCCCATATATCTACATAACACATATACATATCATATCTATACATCCCTGCTATATAATAAATATGTGCGTGGATGTCTGTATTGTCCTACATACCCTAATAACAGTGAGTAAAGATGCTCTATCACACATGTTGCTCAAAGGATCCAAAGTAAGGGTCAACAGTACCTTATGCACTTACCTACAGACCCCTGTGGCTGCTGGATGTCACCACATAGACAGCAAAGGTGAGAAGATGGTGTGATGTATAATGTTGTCTATGCATTAATGGACAGGGCATATTGATCCTGCCCATAGTCTTGCCCTTCCAAGTGCCAACAGCCACATATGGATGAATTGGTAACTGTAGACACATAGCTAGGATAATAACAGCTATCTGACTACTAGGATACTAGATGCAGGTAAGAGTATGAAGCAATATTACTCTGCAGGACACAGATGCTGTTCAATACAAGCCAAGTTTGTGTAATTCAAAAGTAGTTTGTCTGCAATCACAAATAAAAGAGACATCAGCCATGGTGCATGTGATAAGTCTTGCAATCTATAGTGTGCAAGACTAGATAGGTAGGGGGTTTAATCTCACTCCAGCCTGTTTGGTGTGTGTTTGTGTGTGTGTGTGTGTGTGTGTGTGTGTGTGTGTGTGTGTGTGTGTGTGTGTGTGTGTGTGTGTGTGTGTGTGTGTGTGTGTGTGTGTGTGTGTGTGTGTGTGTGTGTGTGTGTGTGTGTGTGTGTGTGTGTGTTTGTGAGTGTGTGTGTATCCCCCTGCACAACAACTGAGAATCCACCATTGGCTATCAAACTGCAATGGTTATGCACTTTATGGTCCTGTGAAATGCTGCTGGCTTCCAAACTACCATCTCCTACAAGACCTGATGATGTCATCTACCTTAACACTAACAGCTGCCATTGCAGTATCAGACTTAAACTATGGTGCATGCAATAAGTACTGTGATCTATAGTGTTTAAGACTAGATAGGTAAGGGTTCTAATCTCACTGCAGGCCACTTACTACCAATCTGCAATGGTTATGCACTTTTTGGTCCTGTAAGTTGCTGCTGGCTTCCAAACTCTCATCTTCTACAAAGCCTGATGATGTCATTTACCTTAAGATCAACAGCTGCCTTGTAGTATCGGACTTAAGCCATGGCACATGTGATATGTACTGTGGTCAATAGTGTGAAAGACTAGCTAGGCAGGAGTTCTACTCACCCTACAGGCTACTTTGTGTGTGTGTGTGTGTGTGTGTGTGTGTGTGTGTGTGTGTGTGTGTGTGTGTGTGTGTGTGTGTGTCTGTATGGCATATATATGATCACATCAGTAACTTAGAAAGAGGTAGGGGTTTGCATTATTTTATTTGTAGCAGGTTATGTGGGCCTACAAATGCCTGATCACAACTAAGCCTGCTGATGTCATCAAATATAATATGTCGTAAACCAATAGTACTAGCAGACATGAGGTGTGTTGCATGCATCACATACTGTGATCTGCAATGTGTACCATTATATAGGTAAGTGTTCTAATCTACATACAGCCTACTTGCATGTGTGTGCCTGTGCCATGTCCTGTAAGCAGTAATCAGAAGTGGTGCTGTCCTCAATATAACCATGTTTGTGTGTGTGTGTGTGTGTGTGTGTGTGTGTGTGTGTGTGTGTGTGTGTGTGTGTGTGTGTGTGTGTGTGGCTGTTAGACCATTTTACATCAGCTTATGGAAACATAGGATGTTTGAACTTAACCAGCATAATGGCCATACAGCCCTCACAATCTTAGATAACTTTATAACCTTATTTGCATGATCAGCACATATTTCCCCGGTTCAGGCTGGACACAGGAAGAAATCCTGTGGTGCAATGATGGTTGTCCAGCCAGTTGTACATATGGCATGCACTGAGGTGCGCTGAGGTGATCTACATGCCATTAGCCAGTGTTCTATTTCAAATGTGTGTCAAGTCTCTCCTAATCACATGTATTAATAATGTCACATAGCAGGTTAATGACCTTAGAGTGATTAATCCACTTACATTGCCACCTAAATATATGCAGCATTTCCAATCAAGCCAGGTTACACATTGCCCTGTATACAAGGCAGTGATCACCTCTGAGTACTCTATATGCCACGTGCTGCTTATTTTCAGATGATCCCCATTGAACACATACTGAAGATGTGAAGTTCCTTTGTGAAGGACCATACTGTTGTTTGCAATTGCCAGTACTGCTTGGAAAGGTACATTACCAAATGGCCATTGCACTCAGATATTGGCATGCTGAGGGAAGAATACATGGAAGTTATGAGTATGTCACCTACGGGTGTCTGTGGCCTCAGCTATGACATATGATTTCTGCCATATCACTGTGGAGACATGGTGATCTCAGGCACATTAGGTGTATACCTGTGTGGCCAGGTCTGTGTGCCCAGTTCTTTCACCCCTGAGTATGTATATCACATGCTGTGAATGATGTGCTACTTACCAGGTACATAGAAGCTACTGATGGAAATGATACTACATATATATTTGCCTGGAGTTTATGGCCATTAATATGTCAGCAGTCATTTGTTCATCAATACTCTCTTTCAGGATATTGACATAACCCACAGACTCTATGAGTGCTCACAATGTGCAGGCATCAGCCAACATTGTTAGACACAGATATTAAGTACATACTTGCATAATGCTTAAATGAATTCCAAGCAATAGAGGACCCAGGACTAAACCCTGTTAAACACTTCTGCTTACAGATCAGCTATTGTAGGTGGATGTCCCTATGATGAGTATGTTGGTCATCAATGGGCCATATAGTGACCCCTACAATGACAGAACCGTGGATGCCTAAGTAGGTGCTTTGTAAGTGGTGGGGGATATAGTCAGATGGCTTGGCTCAGTCCAGGGGGTTGTATGCCCTGATGTTCCCTCACCCAGGTCATTGACTGCCTCACAGATGTCCATCACATGCAACAGTCATGATCCCCTGTCACACATCCAAACTGTATACAGTCAAATGTGTGTAGATCACATGTATGTGTGCTGATCAGCTTCATGATGATTGCCTCTATGGGCATACAGATATGGAAACTTAGACAAAGACGTCTATAGTTCTGCTGGTCAGTGGATGTACCACCTCTGTGCAAGGGTATAACAGTTCATAGGTGTGAACTAGGCTAATGGCCCTGGAGACTTTACAAGCCTAGCCCATAGAAGTGCCCTGGCATCATGCCACCTGATGTTAGTTACCAGTGCCTCTTTCCAGTAGAGCCACTGCAGTGATCCCTGGGGTGAACTTTCTATTTCCCATCCTCTCATTAATATTTCTCTTAACGAGGTCCAGTGAGGTGCTCTGCTTGACATGTATGGGAAGTCTTTTCCAGAGCATGGGCAGTCTCTGGGTTATGAACCTGTCCTTCCAGCATGTTCTGTTGATTGTGGTAATGAGGTTGAGGTTTATGGAGTGTGTGTTGTGGAGGGATGTGGATTTCTTTAGATGTAGCATTTCTAACAGAGCTGGGTCAGATATGGCTTTGTAAGTCAAGCAGAGATCACATCTTAGTAGACAATACGAGACAGAGAATAGCTGGAGTTTTTTTAGTCTGTCCATGTAGGACATGTGTTTAAGGCCTAGGATCCTCTTCATGAGGTACTTTTTGGCCTTTCCAGCTGTTGGATGTGTCTAGTGAGGTGCATGCCAAATGGGGCATTATACTCGATGATTGACCTAATGAGGGAAGAATAGAGAGAGAAGATGACCTTTTTTTCCTGAATGCAAACCCCTTGGTAATGAGATGTGCCACATAGAAGGACTTTCTGACTACAGTGGCAATGTGGTGGTGGAAGGAAAGGTTGCTGTCGACCTGTGTCCCCAGATTTGTTATAACACCTTCAGTGTTCAGTGGGCTCCCATTGATGGGGTAATTAGTGGGAACTGAGTTTTTTCCAAAGGGGATGACAACGCATTTTTTGGCATTAAGCATAAGGCCATGGTTTTGACACCAGTCATTATTCTCAGTGAGGCCTTTCTGTAGGATGTCTACATCACTTGGGGAGTTAATAATGGTTCCCAGCTTGCAGTTGTCTGTGAACATGGTCAGCCAGAGTCCCCCTATGTTGGGCTGGACATCTAAAAAGTAGATGCCAAGCAGGAGAGGACCCAGGACTGATCCCTGTGGGACTCCACTAGCGACTGGTAGGAAGTCTGACTTGGAGTCCAATACTTTCACACTGTGAATTTTATATATGAGCCAATTTGCAACCCACCTAGTGATATAGAGGTTGATGCCTAGTTTGGTGAGTTTATCAATAACTCCTGAGTGGGGAATGGTATCAAAGGCCTTGGCCAGATCGAGGTAGGCTGTATGAACTGCCTTGCCCTCATCCACAGCTCTGGTGACTGACTCACAGAACTCAACCAGGTTGAGCAGACATGATCTTTTTTTCACAAAACCAAATTGCGTGGGATCTAGAGTTTGGAGATTCCCTAAATCCTTGTTAATTAGGTACATGATGATACACTCCATAGCCTTACATATCAGACTCATCAGACTAATGGGCTGATTATTCCCAGGTCTGTATTAGCTCCCCCTTTATGGAGAGGAATGACTGTGGCAGTGCACCATTCAGTAAGGACAAAGCCTGAGGTGAGGTTGTGATTGAACAGGGCACACAGATGTGGTGCCAATTCACTTTATAATTCATGTAGAACACATCCAGGGATATTGCTGGGTCCCATGGAAGCTGTATTCTTGGCCTTGGAAATTGCAGCTTTAATCAGTGCTGCAGTAATGCTGGGTGCCTGGCATTCCTTAGGCATTGTGATTGGTCCTTTGGGGGGGAGAGAGAGGAGTAAAGTTGGCACTGAATCTGTTGCTTTTGTCCACTTAGCTAGGGTGCAGCCAGTGGTTTCAGTATGATTGCAAGGTGCTCCCAATTGTGTTAGTAAGCCTTGTCAGATCTCATGTAGGATGCAGCCTGGGATGTTAGCATGTCCACTAGATGCTGTGTATCCTCCATTGAGAGGCCATTTATGACCTGCTTTGTAGATATGGAAGTTATGGGACAGGTTGTAGGAATGTCATGTGTCACATGTCGTTGGGACAGGGGATTGAAGTTGATGTAGAACCTGTGGGACTACAAGTTATCTGTGAGTATGCCCCTAGTCATACATACCTGCAGGAACTATGATGTCAGCATTATGTTAACTGATTTTGATTTGTGGCACTGTGTGGCAAAGCCTATTGTGTCAACCCACAAACAGCTATTTGTGATCTTTCCCATATGCAGCCACTTCACACAGACATCAACGTGTCTTACGATGTGATCGCCTATGACTAAGTGGTGTGATTTTGTGTTTTGCCTCAGGTGTTTCACTGGTGAGAAAGTGGTGCATGCAGTATTATGTGTACTATGCACTCCAGAGACAGGATTTTCTGAGGTGTCTATTGTTTGGCCATGTGTCTGGTAAGGAGCTGCACACATGCAGGTGTGTGTGATGTGGGTGCAGGTGGTGCAGGATGTGATCTGTGCATGTTGGCATAATTCTCATTGTCATATGTAATGACTGTTATTGGAGACACTATGGCAGGAAGGTTTGAAATCCAGTCACATCTGTCACAAGTTGTGTTTGTCTGTCATAGGAGTAGAGGGGTGGGGATACTCACAACATCTCAGCAGAAGGTCCTTCAAAGTTAGGGTCATGTTGCCACACCCTTGGGGTTTACAGCCTGATATACAGTGTTTGTAGGCACACATTGCAGTGAAGATGTGGATGCCTCTCCATACACAGAAAACATGTTCAACCTTGTTGACATTAGGTTGGCCTTGCAAGCGTACGATGCCTATCAAGCAACCAGACAGCACACTGGCTGTTGTGTGACATAATGTGAAAACACAGATACGTTCTTTTCATACATAACTGTACAGTACAACATGCCTAGGGCATGTGGCAGGTGAACACACATTGAGCAAAATGGCCATTCCCTGCAGTAAGCCTTAGAGCCATTTCATTCAGATATCCACCAGTAATCTGTTGAAGGCAGGATGCAAGACTAGCTGTGAAAGTGTCAACTAAGATGTCTAAACATCAGTGTGCTGATTGTTTCAGCAAGACTTGACATCTATTTCATTGGACATCATATTGTGGCACTACAGAAGTGCTCCTAATCCCCCTGTTATCAGTTCCCTAGTGACATACCACCAACCCTGGAATAGAAGGCATAAGACATGCAAAAGCCAACTGAGTGCCCAGGTTGCTAATCAAGGCATCTACCTGGAGAAGGGTATGTGACCCCTACAGAGCCTTTCATGATGTGGGACAACTATCATGGGCTTTATCATAATGTTTTGTGTGTGATAACAGAAAACATATCAGAGCACAGTATCCTATGTGATAACGGTGTTGTGAGACCAGCAGTAGTAGTTGCCAGGCACCGGCAATTCTGTGGACTCCCTTCCTTAACACAGTCCTCACAAGGTAATTGTGTCCTTCCAGTACACACCACTTGGGTACTGTCCAACTGCAGAATACTTGTGTAAAACCCACACCTTGCCTTCACAGGGAATGCATATTACACTTCCCTAAAGTGTTTGTCTGTGCTCTGTACAGACACCTTGGATGACTCTCTTCTTGGAACATGCTGGAAGTAATTGCAATACTTATTTGCACAAAGGACAGCTAGCATGTAGTGCCAAGCAATGTCCCCAGATCTCTGAGTCATGTGACATGAAATGACATGAAAGGATTTAGCATGGATATGAGCAATGCAGCTGCTGTGCACCTACTGACACTAGACCAAACGCTGTTTATTTTGCTCGTGGCCAAATCATGCTTACCAACTCTAACTGGTGGACCCCATTGAGTGTTACAGTATACAATGGATGACACAAATATGACTCACTGTACCTACCATGGCCTGACAAGGTGTTTGACAATATTAGGCCAGCAGGCCTTGGTAGAAACTTTGTAGATTATCTAAAGAGTGTTATGTCTGCTGGTGGATAGGCAAGTGTCTGACAGTCATAATCTGGGAAGATAGCATTGGGAGGCCTATGCTGCCAGTCACCAGTGGATTTCCCCAGACATCATTAATGGTGTACCCCTTCTAGCCATTCCCTCTCTGCAGTCACAGCCACTGACAGTGACCTCTGACTGAGTACAGTAGCAACCTCCTCCCAGTCTAGTGTCATTACCTCATTCTACCCAGTACAGGGAGAACATTTGAGAAGGCCAATCAGCTTAGTTTCTGCTACTCCTTTCTCTCTTTCCTTTCTCTCTTTCCACTAAAAATAAAAAAAAAAAAAAAAAAAAAATTATCTGCTTTTACTGTATTTGTGTTTAATCCTACTTTATTTTGCTTTTGCGTCATCTTAAAATTACTCAATTTTATTTATTACTGCTTGGTGTAACTCATTCTAAGCCTTTTAGTTTAAGCACTTGGACTTCAGACCAGTTGTTTTACATTAGGAAGGTTTGTGGTCTGCACTGTAGTGGCAGAACAGGTAGCTTACATCCTTCTAAGTTGGGAACTGCTGATTGAGGGCTCAGTGTCTGTTATTCTAAAAGTGTATTAATTCTGGTTTAAGCACTTGGGCTTCAGTCCAGTTATTTTACATTAAGAGGGTTCATGGTCTGCACTCTTGTGGGAGGAGAGGCTGGACTCTGCCCTTCTGAGCTGGGAATTTCTGGTTAAAGGCTTATAGTGCCTGCATATTTGAACTGCTTCTTACTGAAATTGGTACACATTGTTTGCTGTTGCATAGACTAGATCCAGGCCTGCTGAATCTAGCTTTGTTTGTATAACTTGAGCACTAATCCAGGCATTCTTTAAAGTATTCAATTGTATAACTTGATTAAAGTGTAGCTATCATTCTAAGTCTTTTGGATTAAGCACTTGGGCTTCAGACCAGTTGTTTTACATTAGGAAGGTTTGTGGCCTGCACTGTGGTGGCAGGAAAGGTAGCTTACATCCTTCTAAGTTGGGAACTGCTGATTGAGGGCTCAGTGTCTGTTATTCTAAAAGTGTATTAGTTCTGGTTTAAGCACTTCGACTTCAGGCCAGTTATTTTACATTAAGAGGGTTTGTGGTCTACACTCTTGTGGGAGGAGAGGCTGGACTCTGCCCTTCTGAGCTGGGAATTTCTGGTTAAAGGCTTATAGTGCCTGCAAATTTGAACTGCTTCTTACTGTAATAGGTACGCCTTGTTTGCTGTAGCATAGACTAGATCCAGGCCTGCTGAATCTAGCTTTGTTTGTATGCTTGTTGTTTGTTTGCTTGTTATTTCCATGAAAAGCTAATTCCACCTACAATGCGGCTTTTCAGCACTTCTGTGGATCCCTAGAGATATCTGCATTGCTTACTGTACTTATTTCCTTGTTTCACTAGAAAGAAAGTTACTGTTTGTCATTTTGAATTTAAGTTACCTGTAACACATTGCATTTAAGTTACCCGGCACTTGCTCACTAAAGCAATTATATAAGTCAGCACTAAAAAAATTAAAAGCACTACACCCTCACAAACTCCCCTTGAGTACCTTGTTCCCCATTGGCCCTTTTTTTCAATTATAAAGAAATTCCCAATACTATTCTAGCATGTCCAAAGGTCAGTTGTCAATCTCCTCTCCGGTCCAGCTGGTGAATCTGGGAATCTTGAGGCAATGTTACAACTGCCTCATGTACACGGACAACCCTCTCCTCTTCCCAACAAATTCCAACACATGTGAGAGATGCAACCATATAGCCAAACTGGAGGCTAAGCTCTCTCAAATCAGTACTGGTGTAACCAGTCAGGAGGAGAAGGAAACCGCACTCACTACAATTCCAGTCTCACATAGACCTACCACGACAGCAAACCAAACACATAAACACACAAAAACATACTCGGAGGCTCTAAATAAAAATCTGCCTAAGCAGCAGAGACCTCCAAAGCAGACACAAAAGCAACCGCTACCCCAAAACAAAACACGTGCAACACATAGCTCACAAAGCCAGTGTGCCGAACAGTCACAGACCTTAAGGCTAAACAACACACCTGATACACTTGTAATAGGTGACTCTATCATCAGGCACACTGACGTCCCGCTCGCCAGGCTGAACAAGGAGAAGGTCACGGTGAGCTGCCTGTCGGGCACTAGGATCCGCCACATAACAGAAGCACTCAGGTCACTCCAAGGCAAGTACAAATATGAGTCAGTCATTGTCCATGCTGGTGTGAATGACCTGAGACGTACCTCCCTGGACTACATGAAAAGAGACATAAAGGAGCTCTCTGAGCATGTAGCCCAGGCCGGTATGACCCTGACCTTGAGTAGCATCTTACCCTCACCAAGAATGATGCCACAATATGAAGACAAGATGATCAATTTCAACAATTGGCTTACATATTGGTGTCATTCAAATGGGATACAATGCTTGTCAGCCTGGGATGACATGCTCGACAAGCCACGATGCTTCGCTAAGGACGGCTTGCACCTGTCACCCCTGGGCTTTTGGATATTGGCAAAGGCTCTTGCTACCCCCATAGTGCCTTTTTTAGGCAAGGCTCAAAACACAAACCCACCTCCATAGGTATCACAAGGGATAAGAAACTAAGAGTAATGCTACTCAACACCAGAAGTCTAAACCTCAAGATGCATGCACTCAAAACTCTCCTTAGCATGAAGAACATTGATATCTGTGCAGTAACAGAAACCTGGTTCAAGGCTCCCGAGAGCACCCCAGCACTACCAGGTTATACCTCATACCATGCTTTTCGGCCACAAAACTTGGACCGAACCACAAAAGGAGGGAGAGTACCAATATTCGTCAAAGATACCCACAAATCCAGGTTGGTGGCACAGCACGAAGCATCAGAGACTATCCATGTGCAACTAACAGTGGGTAAAATGGCCTTCCAGTTTATAGCCTGCTACAGACCACCCTCCCAAACCCAGGAACCCCACTCAGCCTTCCTGAGAACACTGGAAAATATGAAGGTCTCTCCAAACACCATTATATTGGGCAACTTCAACTACCCAAACATAGACTGGGAGCATTACTCTAGCTCTAACACCCTAGCCCAAAGGTTCCTAGAATTTATAAACTCAAATGCTATGGAACAACTTGTTACCACTCCCACAACAGGGGAAAGCATACTGGACCTGATCACCACCAACATGGGGACTTTATGCTCCAGACCAGAAGTGTATCCCTCACTGGTAAGATCAGACCATAAACTAATCTCACTGGATATTGACATCCCGACCCCACCCCCTGCCCAGAAAACCACAGTGAAAAACTTCTCTAAAGCAAATTTCGCACTCCTCAAAACTGAGGTGGAATCCTTCAAAGCCCCCGGGCCTGTGGAAAATACGGCCCAGACCGCAGAATCCTTTATAAATGCATTCTATGAACACCTTCAGGAATGCATGGATCATGCAATCCCAAATAAAACCAAGACCCAATCCTCCAAAGGCAGATGTCCTGTCTGGTGGACACAAGCCATAAACAAACTATACAATAGAAGGAGGAAGCTACTACATGATAGAGCAAAATCCCAAAAAGGGAAGGCATCTCTGATCAGTATTAGCAAAAAACTACGGGCACTCATAAAATCATCTAAGGCCAGCTTCGAGAGAAAAATTGCACAGGACACTAAGGATAATCACAAGGATTTCTTTAGTTATGTTAGTAACCTGGGTGAGAATTCCCAGATATGCTCAGCATTAGTCCAAAATGACAAAAAATACACCAACCCCACAGTCATTGCCAACATGCTTGCTAACAGGTTCAGTGCAAACTCCCCCCCCCTTCCCACCAAAAGGGCAAATATCTATCCCAGCAGAGTGCTTCCCCCCTGACATCTCAGATGCTCAGGTAAGAGCCACCCTCTCCAAAGCAAAAAACACAGCATCAATGGGACCAGATGGTGTCCCGGGCTGCTTCCTACATGAACTCCAAGAAGAGCTAAACCCAAATATAAAACTACTGTTCAATCTCAGCCTTACTACAGGATATGTACCCAAAGAGTGGTGGACAGCAACAGTGGTCCCTCTCCACAAAGGTGGTGCCCCAATGGATCCTGGAAACTATCGCCCCATAAGCCTGACTAGCTTCGTCTACAAAGCTATGGAAAGGATCATCATGGACCTCATAAATAAAGATATTGGGGACCTACAGACACTGGATCCTACCCAGTTCGGCTTTGTTAAGGGAATATCCTGCCTCTTAAACCTGGTCAATTTCTTTGAAACAGTTACCAAGGCCATTGACAAGGGGAAGGTGGTCCACACAGCCTACCTGGACCTCGCAAAAGCCTTCGATACAATACCCCACTGGGGCATTATAGATAAGCTCACCAGCTTAAATATAAACCCCTATGTCACTAGATGGGTTGCAAACTGGCTCAAGGACAGAACCCACATGGTTAGAATTGCTGGAGCCATGTCAGACTCCAAACCAGTTACAAGTGGCATCCAACAAGGCTCAGTCCTGGGACCTCTCTTGTTCGGTATATATTTCTCGGAGCTACAGGCCAACACGGAAGGACTGTGGCTGACTAAGTTCACAGATGACTGCAAACTGGGTGCCATAATCGACTCTCCAGCCGACACAAGCATCCTCCAAAAGAGCCTCATAGAAACAGACAACTGGTGCCAGAGCCATGGCCTCAAGCTAAATGCCAAAAAGTTTATAGTCATCCCCTTTAGCAAAAACAAAGTGCCCACAAATTACCACATAGGTGTTAATCCATTAACTACAGAAGAAGTAATTAGGGACCTGGGGACCCAAGTTGATAGCAATCGCTCATTTGACAACCACATGGCCAAAGTGTTTAGAAAAACATTTTATATAGCCCACCTAATCATGAAGGGATTCACATCTAGATCAGGGGAGGTCATTCTGCCTCTTTACTCATCCCTCATCATGCCCATAATTGAGTACAATGCCCCTTTTGGGATGTACCTTACCAGACACCTGCAGCAACTGGAAAGACCCCAAAAGTACCTCACCAAGAGGATCAAAGGGCTCAAACAGATGCCATATGCTGCCCGGTTAAAGAAACTCCAGCTCTACTCAGTGGCATACCGCCTGCTCAGAGGTGATCTGTGCCTGATGTATAAAGCCATGTCCAACCCAGAATTAATGGACATGCTGCACCTCAGAAAATCCAAATCCCATTGAGCCACGCGCTCGAGAGACTTGAACCTCAGCACTGAAATAAATAGGACATGCTGGAGGGACAGATTCATAACCCAGAGGCTCCCTTCACTCTGGAATAAAATCCCAGTCCAGGGTAGGCACAGTCCCTCATTGACTCTCTTCAAGAGGAATCTTGATGAGTGGATGGGAGATTGTAGGTTTACCCCGGGTATCACTTCTGTGTCACTGTTAGACAGAGGCACAGTATACTAACCTCGAAAAAGGGCATAGCAAAATTAATTTAAAATGGGTGGCGAAAGCCAAACACACTCTGGCTAGGCTTATAAATGCCCTAGGGCAGATAGCCTAGTATGAACCTATGAACCTATGATTGTATATTAGGAGCTGTCACTGAATCCCACACAGAATCAAAAGTTATACAAGATGGCCTGAGACACACATTCAATTGTTGTCTGTGCCACTGACAAATACTAAATGCCAATGACTGCACAATACTATCCTTTGGGAAGTCATCAACCCCTGGAAAATATTGTAGTGTTGGCACACAGCACTCAGTTGAGCCATTAATCATGGAGTTATGGGCAAAAAGAGTAATGTAGCATTTAACTTTTAGTGGTCAGTAAGATGTGGGGATGCATTCAATTTTGTACAAACTACACAGAAAGGTATTGGATGTAAATTCCTGATTGTGATTGCTATACTAAATGTGGCACTCATCACACCTATCATTGTGTGCAGTGACACCCTTGCTGTGTCTCTACACAAGCGTATCTTACAAGTGTAGCAGCCACACAGGCGTTTCATGGTACACAATACACATTGTAGATAACATGTCCTATGGAGTCCATGTCAAGCCCATACATGTGTAGTCTGTCTGCTAAATGCTTTGGAGGGGATGTGTATGGCTGCCATACATGTAGGTGTCAGATTCCACTGTGTACCTCCCCCATATCCATGACAGGACTTACACATGTATTACCTGTTCTACACACTTACAATGTCACTGTTGTATAAATAATACATGCTGGAGAGACAGGTATGTAACACAGAGAGTACACCCTATATGAAACAGGCTCTGACACAATGGGATGCAGAATAAGACAATCATAACTGGTGTAGGACAAATGTCAATACTGGACACAGGAAATGTGTAGATGGGTCATATCAATCACCACAGCTTCTAGATGTGTTAGCTCTCAAAACCCTGGTAACTCTTATCAAAGGTATCAGACCTTTTCACAGATTACAGATTCATGATTACACAGAATGACGCCATTGTCCTGGTTAGCTTATTATACACATATGAAATTATGGAAACATACACCTATAGTGCTGTACCTTGCTGAAGACATATTTCTTCTGTGCTGAGATTCCATCCTGTGCTGTGAGGTCTATGGCTTTATTGCTACTGTGTAGCCATACGTGTCCCCAACAGAATCCTGAAACAGGAACATAAACAGGTCCATGACACACCTTTCATTATGTAACTATACAGCCATTGCAACATCATACAATATGAGGTACACAAAATTATGTGGCTTACTCATTACAAATGTCAGCATGCAGTATCTGTCAGTAACTACTACAAATGACATGGCAAAACAACAATGCATTACACAAGTTCATGTTAACTAATATAGTCACCCTATGTATCAGACACATAGCTTTATTTCCCTGCAACAATGACAAGGATGACAGAGATGTGGCACAGGTATCATCACTTGCACAGGGTGTTGTGTGTGGGTGCAGGAGGCCTAGATTGACCCAAACGGTTGACAGCAAGTGTGTGAGTCAGGAAGAGAAGTAGGTAAGATGGACCATGGAATCATGTCGTGTGTGTCTGTAGGTAACCTGCATTTGACAGTGGTGTGTGAGTGTGTGAGATGTGGCACAGGTATCATCACTTGCACAGGGTGTTGTGTGTGGGTGCAGGAGGCCTAGATTGACCCAAACGGTTGACAGCAAGTGTGTGAGTCAGGAAGAGAAGTAGGTAAGATGGACCATGGAATCATGTCGTGTGTGTCTGTCGGTAACCTGCATTTGACAGTGGTGTGTGAGTGTGTGCATGTACACAGTCAAGCTCAGTGCTAACCCTACATGTGTGTGTGTGTTGAACAGCTTTGAACTGTGCATGGTAGAACTGACAATTCACCGTCTCTGTCCCAGAACATGGGAATTGGCTTTGCCAGGACTTGTACTTGCACCTCCATGGCCTAGGTCAGAAGTGGTACTTGTACATGACGGTGCCTGCTGTCTGCTGGGACCATATTCCCTACAGGAACTCCCAGGACCACAAGTCTATGTCCTGCCATGTGTTGGTGTTGGCAACACACTCCCCTCTGTAGCGCTGGATGTATTACCACTACAGGATTGTGATTGTGCATGACCACTTGGACTCTCAGCAGATGGGGCTGATGACCTACGTCCATGAGTCTGACACTCAACTCCAACCAGACATTCCAGCACAGACACTTTGCTTTCCAACACAGATATTCTGCAATCTGTCTCAGCCCACCTTCTTTCCACTGCATCAGTGGACCGATCCAGGGTATCAGCAATGCAGTGGGGACAGTCACGGATGTCAGACTGTTCTGCATCCATAACCCTGAGTATACCTCTGGAGTTTATTTCAGAATGTGCCTGTGCCGCCATGATGGCCTGAAACATGCCCCGAGTGACCCATGATGTGACAACTGCAACAGGTGGTGGACGGACAGCAGGCTTCCTACAAGCACCCCTATCAATCTGCCTGTGTGGGACCTCACCAGTCAATGGAGTCATAGTTGCCACACTTTTCTGTTCCCTCTGATTGTCCAATATCTGTGGCCTCCAGGGACTGGGTATGTGTGGGCATATTGACTGTGTGTGATTGCAATAAAGGCAGAGGAGGGATGTCAACCTCTGGGACAGATACCGCCCCCAAAACCCCAACCTGTGCCACACTGTGGCTACCGTCATCACCAGAGTCTAAAGAGACACTGATATCAGTTTAGTTTCTGTAGTGTAGTGATCATCACGTTCACAAAACATGCGGAAGATCCCCAGCTCAAAACTGGGCAGAAACAGTTGGGAGGTTGGTATAATGGTAAAAGTGTTCATCTTGTAAGCACAAAAAGCAGGGTTTGATTCTCACATGGGGTAACTGGCTGCACTTGAAATGACCTGTAAAGGCAGTTAGCCTGGTATTTATAACCTCCTATGATCCTATATCCCTTTTTAAACAAACCTGGATTACTGGATGGGAAACAGAAAATACACCCCTGGGATTCCACCTGTGTCCCTGCTGGACAGGGACCTTGGGTGCTGACTTGTCTAAACATAGGCTATACTCTTGGCTAAGCTTATAATGGCCTCAGGGCCAATAGCCTAGTAACCTCCTATGATCCTATGATCCTATGATGAGGTTGTGTAGTGGACAGACACTAACCCCCCTGGTCACCTGTAATAAGAAAGGTAAAAAACAGTACATTAATACCTGCACTATTATGCTCTGCAGTGCTATGTTGTAATATATGTAAAGCTGTATACAATGTTTCACTATTACAGACCTGTTGGAACCCCAACTTTTTGTAGTAGGACAAGAGGACATTACTCTTCCCACTAACAGCTGTAGTTACTTGTACATAACATGTCATTACACTACAATCTCATCAGCAACAGTGAGGTACACTGTTGACATCTGTGTAGACTCTGCATAGTTGACACATATGACACTCTGTAGTGTCCTGACAATACCATCTCATCTATCAGTCTCATCACACCTAAAAGGCATAAGCATGAGTCTAACGTGTACAGTCAGAATATATCTGTGGAGTTGGCAATCATGCCAACAGTACAGCAATGCAGGCTGCAGGCCTGGGATGACAGTCTAGGGATTATAATGTTGCAAACTACATCAATAACAACACAGTGTCATGCTTACCAGGAGCAGGACCATGGGCTTGTGCGATACCTGACAGACCTGTGAAAAGTTGGAGAAGCATTGTCAGTACCACTGCATGTTCCACCACCACAAGGTAATGCAGCCATATATCTCATATTTACACTAGGTATTGTGTTAATTGTTATATTGTTCAAACTCTGAGCATGACAGTCAAGCTGCAGTGAAACCCTTCTACCCTCAAAAGCAGACGGACCTGACATCCATGCCCTGCCACACTGAATGCTACAGTGTTGCAATGCTGATCAAACTAAGCTTACCTGCATGCTCCTCTGGACACTGTGGCACCCAAGTCCATGATGTAGAGTGTGATCGATGTCGGGAGCTGTCATGTGTACCTAGATTTCCCATGAACTCCTCAGTAGCTGAGAGTGGTTGTTCCACTGCAGGCCCTCCACTGGTGTTGCCATGATCCCTGGCTACATCTGCTGCTCTTCTGCGTACAGCATTGATCATGTCTATTGCGTGGTGTCGAACCTGCTCATATGTCTTGCTCTGATGACCAGTGGCATTGACATCATGGACAATGTTAGCCCAAGATGCCTCCTGCTGTTCCCTGTTGTGCCTCCCCCTAGACAGTAGGAGTTCATGATGTTGATAGAGTCCTTCCAGTATTAAATCATTCTCTGCATCCATGAGAGTTGCACAGCATCTTGCATACATGTTCCCTGAAAGACAACAACATAGGAACACATATCAGGATCACATACATGGAAGTACACTATGTCGAGATACAGAAAGGACAGCATGGCCGGCACTATCCACTGCTTGAAAACGTATGTCATATTCTGCAAATACATACTAAGCATGTGGATACAACTAGGATACTAGTGATAGTCAGGTATTCCTGTGTGTGCCATGACAGCTACTACTATATGTTCATACAGATGACACTGGAGTCTATTGTAATGTGTCCCCAAGGGCAACCCCCTTTGATAAAATGTCAAACCAATTGTGCCAAGCAAATAGCATTGTGCTATTACAACCACTGTAAAGGGAGACTCCCATGAGCTCAGTGTGCCACATTGACAATATACATTCCCCCCTTGATGTCTTGCACATCCTCTGTATGTATAACAAATCTGGAGATCATTGGCAGTTCATTATCACAGTTCTACGAATGGCTTAATGCTGTAATCCCTATTCCCCATAAGTATATTCACACATCTGCATCCTGATGTAAAAAAATGGTTATATACCTGATGGAATGCAGGACTCCTTTGCTGATATGTGCTGATAGTTAACACTTTGCATATGTGTGGTCTCTGTGAGGAAAGTCTCATATAGAATGGTTCCCAATAGCCAGCTGCTTGCCTTTTTAACATGCTTCTCATCAGCAGGTGATTGCCTCTTAACAAGTCTGTGGTTCTGAAATGCTAATTGCAGCCAACACAGCTAATTTGCACTATCATCATCCAATCACATACAACCACAGTACTATAAGGCCTTCATGTAGATTAGAGGCACTTTCTGTTATGTTGTGCTGGACATTACTGGGGTGAGGAGACTTATTTCATCACAGAGGTTAGGTCTGTAGCAGCAACATTTACACAGAAATGGGTGTGTTACAGGCTATAGCTACTGCTGCAGTTAATAGGCATAGGCAGAGAGTGTGAACACTTTGGATGACAACAAACTGTAGGAGTAACTGTGGGGAGCTGTGTCTTGCTTGTTGCAGAGGCAGAGCCAGAGTGTTGTGCCCTTGAGCAACATGGGGATAAATATAACAATATGTCCACCATTTGGGTGACTATCAGGCCATGTGTTGCTTACTGTTATTGTTTATTGTTTTTTGCAATACGGTTGTTATTGTTCATTTATAGCACTACAGTTCTACTTGCCCATTTATTACACTACAGTTTTTATTGTGGATACTATATTGCAGTAAATGCTTTACTCTTTATTGTTTTATTGCACTATAGCTAGTATAATAAATCCATACGTACCACACTCTTGGTGCAACCTGGCCAGGCAGGCGCCCAGCATGGGAATGAACATTACAAGTACTCTCAGCTACAGCTGTTGGGAGAGAAGCACACCATATGTATACACAGATACATTCCAGGTAGGCTTTACATGGTGCTTAAATGGATTTTATTAAATCCTGGGGATGGTCTTTCCATAATTGGTTAATCTCTTTTTTGTCTTCTCAAATAAGTGTAGAGACAGGCAACCTAATGTCCAGATAGTCAATACTAACCACAGGAAACAAAATCCAAGTTTCTTCTTTAACGTAAAAGTATTTTATTTTTCAAAAAGACAACGTTTTCGCCGTGACCCCTGTCACAGCTTCCTCAGAAGAAGACAAATAAAACAGCTAAACTGGTCTGTTCAAATACTCAGTTAACAGGAAGTGACAAATAATTGCACTTCCTGCACTAATTTATCTTAATTAAAAATTAGTAACTAAAATCATGAATAGTACTAAAAAACTCCATTGAGTTAGCAATAAATATTGTGTAATGAAAAACCTCATAAAAATATTCTTAACTAATACATTTGTATTATTTACATTGTAAATATTATGCAATATACCCACAAAATATGTGCATATAGGCATTACCTAAAATAGCTCTTTAGCTTAAGGACACATGAAATATTACAATTCTCATTGAGACCATCTAGCCTAAATGCATCTAAATTCAACTGCCATGAAAGTTCGACACACTCAAGAACTGTCTGAAAAGGGCCTCCCTATCAGTTAAAGGTACTTGGTCAATACCCATAAAGCTAAAGGAGTGGTCAGGGTTACTACTAACATGTTTTGCCAAGGCATTCTCTAAAAGAGGTTTTTTTATAGCATAAAGATGCTGATATACTCTCTTTTAGTTTTGCGATTGGTTTTCCTATATAAAAGGAAGGGCAGGAATTACACAAAGCGATGTAAACTACTGACTTTGATTCACAAGTGATCCTCTGCTTGATGTTATACCTTTTGTTCCTAACTATAAAGGAATTTCCAGTTCTCATCACTTTACACATGTTGCAGCATCCACATTTAAATGAACCACTAGGTCTTATATAACCATAAGTGTTAGAAGTATGCTGTAAAAGTTCTTTCAAGTTATTACTTCTCCTATAAATTACATAGGGGCGCTGACCTAACTTGTCAATCAAATTAACTGAATTAATAACTAGTGGCCAGTTTTTAAAATAATGGCCCAAATTCCTGTTGAATTCAAATTAAATTGAGTTATAAAACTTAAAGAAAAATTTCTCTGCTGATTTAATAAGGAATTTTGGTGTACTAGTTCATTGTCAATAGTAGACCTACCTACATTAGATTGGTCAAGTAGGGGTTTATACAACCCTTTTATTCTTTTAGTGTCAACTTCATTAATAAGCCCCTCTAAAAGAGAGACAGGGTATCCACGGTTTAAGAACATTCCTTTCAAAAACTGGCACTCAGCTTTGAAATCCCTGTAAGTACTGCACATCCTGCCTGCACGTACCAGTTGACCTTTAACAATAGATTTTTTCTGCCTAAGAATATTTTTATGAGGTTTTTCATTACACAATATTTATTGCTAACTCAATGGAGTTTTTTAGTACTATTCATGATTTTAGTTACTAATTTTTAATTAAGATAAATTAGTCCAGGAAGTGCAATTATTTGTCACTTCCTGTTAACTGAGTATTTGAACAGACCAGTTTAGCTGTTTTATTTGTCTTCTTCTGAGGAAGCTGTGACAGGGGTCACGGCGAAAACGTTGTCTTTTTGAAAAATAAAATACTTTTACGTTAAAGAAGAAACTTGGATTTTGTTTCCTGTGGTTAGTATTGACTATCTGGACATTAGGTTGCCTGTCTCTACACATTTTCACAAGTTTGTTTGCTCGTTTTTTGACTGTTTGTCTTCTCAAATAAGGTATTTTTCATTAAGTCTCTTAATGACTTTACCTAATCTTATATATCTTTCCTTTTCTTGCACTTCTACCCAATAGATAAATGATTTGAAAATCATGCTTCCTTTACTTGTCCCTGTACTATTAGGCTATCAGATATGACAAAATAATCAGTTTCCATTTTTATCTAATTTCTTTTGTAAGTCCAATGTTATCCCGTATAACTTTCAACATGGTATTATTTCATATAACTTCCTAACATCATTTCCTACTTTTCTTCTTTTTCTTAAACCACAGTTGAAATCTCCCGCTAATATTATTTCCATATTCACTCCTACATAGTTTAGAATTTTTTAAACATTATTTCTCTTTCTTTCATCATAACATACACATAAATTGCAATAATTCTATACACATCTTTTTTCCATCTTATGTCTATCACTATTGTTCTACCTAATTCTACTACGTTATAATCTAAAACTTTTATTGTTTCATTGCATAACACTGCAAGGCCTGAACATGTTTTTCCCCTTTATTTCTAATAATGTCTCCATCCCATAATTTTTCCATTTGTAACCGTTCTTCTTCTGTTAACATTCTCCCATCTTGTAGTATGATTATATGCATATCAAGTGATGCACACCATTCTAAAATACCTATTCTTTTTATATTCTTTATAATATTAACAGCTATCTCTAAGATTTTCAGCTTTGTTTTAGTAACATTTTACTGCCTCCTTTCACAGTACCCTTTACCTTTTATATTTTATTTCACAACTACACTCTTAAACTTTCATTTTTTTATCATTCACTCTTTTCCCTATAGAATTCTTTTTACCTCTCACCACACTCCAATTTATATCTTCATCTTCACTTGTTTCATGTAATGGTTCTTCCACCTCATTATTTTCATTTTTTTTCATCTACTATTTTTATTTATTATCAATCTGCTCTCCGCTCTCTTTTTCTATACCCTTATCTATATGTTCATGTGTTTGCTCTTGTTCTTTAGCTTCAACATTTTCTTCATAATCCATCAATGCAAGTCCCATTTTCTCACATGCTTCACATATCACATCACACTTCCTAGCTTCATTTCTCAGCTTCCCAAAAATAAAACATTTTCTTTTATCACAAATGCTAATCAAATATTCATCTTTTCCACAAAAAAATGTTTTGGTTGTCCCCTATATTTTCTATAGCCTTTATTTCCATCAACATTTCTCACACTTGAAATATGCATACTTTTTTCCTTTTCCATTTTCAAAATCACTCAATAAAGTGACTTTATCTGAAACTGCTCGTTTCCCTGACTTTGTTTTCTTCTGTTATGTACTTATTTCTTTTAGGACTGAAGTTGATGTGTAATCTCTTTGTTTTGACTCAAGGGACTTTATTAGCTTTCATAGATTCATTGATAAGTACTAGGCCAGCTGTTCTTCTTGGTCATTTTAAGACTAGCCAATTTACCTTGTTGAGAATCAAACCCTGGACTTTTTGTCTATGATGTAAATATCTTAACCATTATGGTAACTCCCAACTCCAAAAGCAGTTAAGACTATCCACCATCTCTTCCTAGGCTTACATATATTGGTTCCCCTCCTTGAAGGGCATCAGAAGCTTATCCAATTGTTGAAGTCAATAATCTTGTGTTCATATTAGGTTCATAGTTGAACACTAAGCCAACTGATGTGAAGAGTCATTTTAAGCCTAGCCAACAACTCAAGATCAAAATCAAACCCTGAACCTTGTGTCTATGAGGTGAAAACCTTAACTCATTATACGAAACTCATCCTCCTTTCCCATTGTAGGTCTGAGAGGTGTTTAGCACTTCCCTAACTATATATTTGAATTTTGATTGTCATAGGCAAATTGGTAGATGAGCATACTTCTCAACTGTCTGTTATTTGCTGGAAAATGCCAACCATTATATGGTAATGGCAGGGTTCCACAAAACTTTTGAGTGTCATCTTTAAATTAAGATTTTTTTTTTTGTTTGAGTCTGGCTCATGACCAGTCTCGTCATCAGCCCATTGTTGTAACTCCACTCCATAGAGCCATGACCTGACTGAATGAGGTGCCATATTAGACAGAACTGCTTGATAAATTATTTTATGCGAATGTAGCAGATGTACCCTGTTTGCTTTCACTGAAGTAGGTATTAAGAGAAGCAGGTTAGAACTGCAACGCATCTGCATTTGTTGCTGCCTTAGACAAAGATTTGAAACTGTCTGATACTTTAACTTTTTGTGAAGGTAACAGAGGCATGATATTTGGTTTCTGCCAAGGGGCATTAAGAAAACCAATTTTAGGAAGTGTAATGAAATCAAAACAGTGCCTTTGTAGATGTGTTTTAAGATAATGTTCAAGGTGAAAAAATGCTTCAAATTGTTCTGAGGATGTACTATAGAAAAAAATTTAATACTGGCAGCACTAAATGAAATAACCAAAGTGAAGCAAAGCAGAAATGACCTGCTCTTTGCAGTTGTCCTAGCAGGCATTTCCAGTTTTTTAAATGAAGTAAATTAGATTTTAATATATAACAGAAAAGGAGTATTGTGGGTTGTTCTGTATTTTTTTCTCTTCTTCACTACTTGTATTGCTACAATAAAAGATTATGCAAAACATTCAGTATTAAAGTGCAATGGCCTTTGCAGAAAGACACTTTAAAAGCTATTTTTTTCATTTTTTTTTTTATCAGTGGTAAATAGAAAATATGAATGGACTGCACCAACAGATGAAGGCATCATTTTCTTGATCTTCCTTTCATATTTATATTCCATTGGATTTACCATTCACAGTACATTTTCTTTTTTCCCTATGGCTCTACACATTTACTTTTGGTTAACTGATTTTCAATGCATATAGTCAGAATAAAGTCTCTGAGCATGCATTTATGGAATTATATTCCCTGCTTCTGCTGTTTGTTACTAGGTATAACCAAAGTTTGTGTTAGACTAGCTTATAGATCAGAGTCTAGTATGTGTAATTAGGGGAATATATACAAATCCTGACATTGAAATATCTGAGTATTCCCTCTTCGAGGTACAGGAGTGTCAGAATTAGTATATTGAAATAGAAGGAGTATGAGAGGAACAGCTTTACATGTCAGATGCCTGCAGTGGGTGGCATGCACAAAAATACTTTAAACATGCAGGAATTAGTTTGGAATGTATTGCATTTTAGTTGCAGTATTCCAAGTGCCTGGATTCACAGTACCAGGTCTTAATAGGAACATTAATCAGCCTTACATCTGGCTCTTTCTCATCCTTGTCAATTCCCTTCTTGTGTATCCACTGGCATTAAAAATAAAAAAATATATATTTATGTTTTAGGCAACTACTGTCTGGGTCTGGTGTTTGGTTTAATTTACTAATTGCCTTAGTGTGCAGTCCAAATTTAAACACTTACAATGAACAAATTTTAGCAGATGAAAATGTATAATAGTAATGGCTGTGTAAAAAACTTGGAAAATGTAATTCAAAACATATTTCTTTATAAGATGTACAGTCACATTTTTTAATTATAGCTTTGTAGGAGATTGAACTCAAAAAGTAGCACATTATTAAACATGACTTCATAAGTGGAACATAGCTAGAGCAGATGTGATCTGAAGTGTTGCAGTGAAAAGACCTGTGACTCGGTGGCTTCAGTGTTCTGTCACAGAAATGCAGTTTTTGCTGGTAAGACATATCACATTAAGAATGCATACACTGAAATAAATACTCTGTTTTAATGTTGCAGAGGGTTCTGTGACTTGTTATTTTCCTCTTGTAAGAATGTCACCCTACAGATTAATGCATTGTCTTTAATGGTATTCTAGTATGCATGCGCCCCAATGTATACCAAACATCTGATGAGCTACGATATTGAGGACAGAAAGTTGATACCTCTGTGGAGGAGGGTAAATAAATATTTTACACTGGCTATAGGGTACAACGGGATGCCTTACTTCCCCTTAAGGAAAAAGAAGATAAGTAGCCACAAAGTTTGATTTGTAAGGCATAAGAATGACTTTGTGCTGAAGTGTTAAAGGATGCATCCTCCCATTGAGAAAAACAAAGTAAAATAAGCTGCCTGAAAGTTTGATTTCCAAAAGCATACAAATGGTACACTCTGGATACTGCAATTATTACAGATGTTTCAGTTATTCGTTGATGGAGTGCATTTAATGTGTTCTTTTTCCACATAACATACAAATTACTGGTATATGGAATAAAATGCATGCTTTGTTATTCTTACCCCCAAGTTATCAGGGCAGTACCTAAAAATGCTCAGTTGTGATCAGTGTACTACCCCAATAAACAAACGTAACATAAATAAATATATATATAAAATACATTTTTAAAACTCCTGGAGCTGCTGTTTACTTTCAGTGATGTGTATGGTTCCATACTAATGGAAATAGGTTGTGTTCATAGTCCTATCTGTATTTTTAAAATTCATTTTTGCTTTTTGACTTTCTCGCTTGTTAATTTTCTCACAATCATTTATCTGTTGTCAAATAGAGAGGTCACATCCTATGCATGTGCAGACTGATATGCTCCCACTGGCAAGTGAGGGTGGGATCCCACTTCCCTCCCCTCCAACCCTCTGTTCCCCAGCCACTCTTGATCTCTCATATTTATAGTATGCATTTCCAGTCCCCACTTTAAACATATGCCATAACTACTTAAAGACACCACTGTATAATAAAACCATAACTGGACATGAGCACAATGGGTTTCATTAACATACATTTCTCCTTTATCTTGAATTCAATTATCTACTACTTTGATTCCCTTTATAAAGCACCTTACAAACTGTGTAACTGATTTCAGAATTGCAAAGTCCTACCTTACAAACTAAATGATTGACTCCACATTTAAGCTTTGCGCAGAAACAACATATTCCAATAACTTGACTTTTATAACATTATCTTCCATTTTTAATTGCTTTAATTGTAAAAGCATACATCGTGTTCAATATATTACATGCCTTTATGGTACTTACATATCACAACTTTTGCATGACACTACAAGAATACATTCATTCTAGCAGGCAAAGAAACACAAACCACTCATCTGCCAACTAAACCATAACTTAAAAGCAAAATAATAATGCATGATATTCCCATTATCTTACTTCCCCTTTCAGGAGACTTTCAGTTTAACCCAGGACCAATACAAGTCATGACTGTATCTATGCACACCTGCAATATAGGCAGTAAATAACCTCAGACCTGAGTGAAGCTACAGAAAAAATCAACACATTTATATATGGTGTCACACAATCATAACTAAAAAATATTACCTACTTACCTTCATCCGTCTCGTAATTATACAGTCTTTATGATTAATGACCAGACTGTATGAAAGGGGGCAAGGGGAAGGGCTTCTCACTTTACTCAGAAACTATGACAATTGACCAGTCATAAGTAACTGTCAGCTTACAACAACGCCACCATCCAGATATACAGCTACCAGCATACCTCCCAACTGCTATGATTTAGACATAGCACTATGATTTTTCTCCATCAGGTTTAGCTTTGTTTAAGATTTATGAAGTTCTTCATAAAGTCAGACATGAATATGGGTGCATCTATGGGTACATATTTTAGTAAATGTATAAACTAAGAATACAAAGATTCACAACCACTAATTCTGTAAGGTGAAGGTATAAACACCTTCTATTGTAAAAAATTAGAAAGTGATCCTCTTTCTGACCCTATGCTATGATTTTTAAAGGTCGGTGCTATTATCTGTAATGCCTGGGGTGAGAAGTATGACTACCAGACAAGTGAAAGAAATCTCTGAAGAAGCCCTGATACAGGAGTGATATAAAATCGATTGGAATTTATTCCACTACATGCCAGAAAAAGAAAAAAACATTTCTTATTAGTAGCCTAACTCCTATACAAAATGCTCTTTACTCATTAACAACTAGAAAACAAAGCTCAAACAAAGTTCCGTTGTTAAATCTTGATGTATCACACCTACTTGGAAAGAGTCATAGAGGCTGGAATGAAAGGAAACAAAGATACCAACACATGCACACTCAAAAAAAACATCAACACTGCCTTGCAGTTGGAAAATCTGTAAAATTTGCACCAAATATACCAGAACCAGCTACTGCAGCACGCTGCAATAATCACAGATTTAAAGTCAAAAGATTTTTCTGGAACACTATAAAACAGTTACCTGTAAATAATATCTTTAAAATCAAAATGAATACATATAATATAACTACATAGATCATCCAAGAAATAAAACAATCAGCTAATTAAAAAAAAGACCTTCAGAAGGCCACTATCAAATGTAACAAACCCAAAAACAGCTGAAGATTACAAGCCAATTGCAACCTAGAGCCCTTATCTAAACGTTTTGAGAAACTCATTTATAACCAAATCCTGGGCAGCACTGCAAAGTACGGCATCTTCCCTGGTAAACAGCATCTTTACCGTCACATTCCAACTTATTAATGCCATCTGTATCAACATTAAAAGGGAAACCTTAAGGAAGTTATGTTCATTGACTTCAAAAGAGAACTGGAATGTGTTAACCATAGCATAGTGCTCCAGAAGCTTAAAAATGTTCCACTTTTCTGATGGTTTGCATCTCTCCTTCCAGGGCTTATTTATACTTGTTAAAGGCCTTGCTGCTCCCATAGTGCTTGCTTTAGACAGAGTCCATCAAATGGATGTTCTGTCCTAATAAAATACGCACATCATGCACTAGACCACATCAAGGTGACACTGCTCATTGCCAGGAGTCTAAATAACAAATTGCCTGACCTTGAGGCCTTGTTTTGTTTGGAACACCTGCATGGCTATTATTACAGAAACTATGTTTAAAAGTTCAGAAAACTATCCTTCCACACCTGGGTTCTATGCATATCATGGCTTTCAGCCTTGAGGTAAATGTGGTGAAGTATCCATATATGTTAGACAGCATCACATATATGGGGATCCCTAGATATCCAAACAGGAAATGTGATCCAAATAACACTAAATAGGGCTGACTATAAGATCACAGTATGACCCCCTCTGTGCTCCCAGAAAATGATGTTAGGATCCTGATTACAATGGATGAACTTCAAATTAACAGGAATTCCATTATCTGAGGATACTTTAACAAACCAACAATAAAATGGGATAACTATTTCTCAGGTACAGATTATACATCCACGTTCCTTATTTCATAAATAAAGACTTCCTCAAACAAATTGTCAAGGAAACCACTAGAGGACAAATATTCTTGAGCTGTTCCTTACCAATATGGCATTGATATCAACTCTCCCTCTAGTATTCCCTTCTCCACTTGAAGCTAATCACAAACTGATAACATTTCCTTGAAATATCCAGTTAGATGTAACTATCAATAAGCTGAGAGACTTCAAACATGCAGGGCCGGATTCACGAAACCTCCGTGTAAGACTTAATATGTCTTACTCGGAGGCTGCAGTTGAATGGTATGACGTCAGCGTGTCATGAATATTCATGAGGGCACGCTGACTCATCCGTAACTCCTACACGGACTGAGTAGGCAAGCAGGGGACGTGTCCGACTGCCGAGAAGTCTAAAAGTGCACACCCCTGCAAGGTTTTAAAAAGCATAAAGTCCGCTCAAATGTACTTGCACCCAACACCACACTCCCTGACACTGTAAACCCCCATCAGAGTTATAAAATGAAAAATATTATTCTTTTTTAAATCTACGATATAGCTGCCCGTATTTGTGCTTGTTTGTGCGGGTGTGCCCATTGCTTAACCACAGTTAGCAATTGTGACATTGAAGAGCATATAAGAACTACTTATGCAAATTAATCCATATAGCAATAGCGTAATGGTAGAGCATATACACAAAGAGAAGACATTCACGGTTCGAGTCCCACCACACACCTTTTTATTTATGTTTTAAATCAGTATTTGAAATAATACCAGACAAATATGATTAAAATTTTATTAAAAGCAGTGACATGGCCAATGTATCAGCGAACAAAATATATATTCTGAAAAGACCCAGATATATAATAGCCTGCCGTTAAGCAATGTTTTACACAGCTAAACACAGGTGCCCATAGTTTAATAGTGCTATACCCATCTAAACAGAGGTGCCCATATCCAGCTAAACAGAGTTGCTCATAGTGTAATAGCGCTTTACCCAGCACAATAGAGTTGTCCAATGTTTAAAAATGCTTTACCCAGCGCAATGTGTTTGTGCGGATGTGCGCGCCGCGCCAACCAGGGCACCGTAGGGCACAGGGGAGCAACGTAGAGCTAAGTTGCTTAAATGAAGCCACACCCCCTAGCCTGTCTAGACAGTATTAAAATAAAGAATGACAAGGTTTGAACCCAGGACCCTTTGCATCATAATCAAAGTACAGAACCACTAAGCCATGACAACAGAGGGGACGCAGCCACTATTAACATTCATAAACTTAGGAATGGTAGTTTAACCATTAATAAGCAGGTCTGCAGTCAGCCGAGAATTTTACAAAATGGCCAATCACAAAAAAGTGCAGGAAATGTGGCATATTTAAGCCCCACAGGTGGGAATGCATGCCATAACTGATTGTAGCTCACATCTGCGGTCAGAATGTCTGGTGTTGGAGAGGGAGTGCACTTCTGAGCGCAGAGATGGGGCACCAAGGAGTCCAAATACATGGTTTGGCTCCTAGTCCACCATCATGAGGCAAGACTCCTGCAGGGCCAGTTCCAAGGGACGGAGTACAAGGCAGAGGCTTGGAACCAGTTAGCTCGTGACCTCTCCAGTGCCACAGGCATTCCCCGGACTGGTGAGCAGGTCCGTCACCACCATGCGGACCTGAAGAGACGAAAGGAGGACTACCTGAACCAGTGGATACAGGAGGCCCATGAGATGCAGGATGCCCCACAACTGAGTATGTAGCCATGAAATGCAGTATGTAAGGATTTAAAATGGAATATGTATAATGGATAGGAATGTCTCAGTATCCCTTCATTTACTTTACAGCTGCAGGTGACCATGTTATGAATCAGCAAGCCTATGCTGATAGGCTGCTAAGGCTGCGCCGCCAGGCAGGTTAGTGATTATTCTGCATGTATTGTTATATAAAATATGGGGGAGAGCATGAAAGAAAGTGTTGTAGTCCAATAATACAGCCATAAAATGGACTGAATAAGTCCTCTGCATGTACTGTCAGATAAAAATGTTAGAGAGGCAGAAAAAGAGTGTAGTAACCCATTAAGAAAGGTAACAAATGTCTGGAATAATATCTCTGCAGGCACTGTCATATAAAATAATATGTGAGTGAGCCTGAAAAAAGAGTGTGCTAACCTATTAATAAAGGTATAATATGTCGTGAACATGTCTGCCATATATACCGTTAAAACAAATAACGGAGTGAGCCTGTGGAAAAGTGTGTAATGTCATTAATAAAGATCTAAAACCCAGAGTGTGTCTGTTTCATAGGTTCATAGGTTCATAGGTCGGTACTAGGCTATCAGCCCTAGAGCCTATACAAGCCTAGCCATAACAATTCCCTGGCTATTTCTTCCCACATTATTTACTTTCCTGGACCCCTGTCTAGCAGGGTGACTGACGTGATCCCTGCGGTGAATTTCCTTTCTCCCATCCAATCGTCAAGGTTCCTCTTGAAGAGGTCCAAAGAGGCACTCTGCTTGACATGTATGGGCAATCTATTCCAGAGTCTGGGGAGTCTCTGGGTCAGGAACCTATCCCTCCAGCATGTTTTGTTTATTGTGATGACAAGGTTTAGATCCCTGGAGCGTGTAGCTCTGAGGGATTGGGATTTCTTTAAGTGTAGCATGTCCAACAGCTCTGGGTTTGACATGGCCTTGTATGTTAAGCAGAGATCACCTCTGAGTAGACGATATGCGACAGAGTAAAGCTGGAGTTTTTTAAGGCGGTCAGCATAGGGCATCTGCTTTAGGCCTGTGATTCTTTTAGTGAGGTATTTCTGAGGCCTTTCCAGTTGTTGCAGATGTCTTGAGAGGTACATACCAAATGGGGCGTTGTATTCTATAATGGGTCTAATGAGGGATGAGTACAGTGGGACAATGACCTCCTTTTTTCTGGATGAAAAGCCCTTCATGATGAGGTGTGCCACATAGAAGGATTTCCTGACTGTTATGGTGATGTGGTTATCAAAGGTGAGACCACTGTCCACCTGTGTCCCTAAGTCTCTTATCACACTTTCTGTGTTTAGTGTACTGCCACCTATATGGTAATTCATGGATACATGTTTTTTCCCAAAGGGGATAACAATACATTTCTTGACATTGAGCTTGAGCCCATGGCTCTGGCACCAAGCATCTGTTTCTGTAAGGCCCTTTTGTAGAGTATCCACATCATTTGGGGATTCAATAATGGCTCCCAGTTTGCAGTCATCTGCAAACTTTGTTAGCCAGAGTCCCTTAGTGTTGACCTATACTTCAGAGAAGTAGATGCCAAATAAGAGCGGCCCCAGGACTGAAACCTGAGGTACTCCACTTGTCACTTGTCTGGAGCTGGATTTGGAGTCAGCTACTTTTACAGTGTGGGTTCTATCAGTAAGCCATTTAGCAACCCATTGGGTGACATAGGGATTAATGCCCAACTTAGTAAGTTTATCTATGATTCCAGAGTGGGGGATGGTGTCAAAGGCCTTGGCAAGGTCTAGATAGGCTGTGTGGACCACCTTACCCTTGTCCATGGCTCTGGAGACTGATTCAAAGAAGTCAATCAGGTTCAGGAGACAAGATCGGCCCTTCACAAACCCAAACTGGGTGGGGTCCAGTGTTTGAAGGTTGCCAATGTCTTTGTTTATAAGTTCCATGATAATACGCTCCATGGCCTTGCAGATAAGGCTTGTCAGACTGATGGGACGGTAGTTTCCGGGATGCAAGGTGGATCCCCCCTTGTGGATTGGGATAACTGTAGCTCTGCGCCACTCAGTGGGCACGAAACCTGAGGTGAGGCTATGATTAAACATGACACTTAGGTGAGGTGCCAGTTCATATTGTAGTTCATGTAGTACACAGCCTGGAATGTCATCTGGTCCCATGGATGCTGTATCCTTGGCTTTAGAGAGTGCGTTTTGTACCTGTGTGGCCATTATTACTGGAATTTGGCAATCTTCCAGTATTGAGATGGGCCATTTAGGGGGTGAGAGGGGGGTGAAGTTGGCACTGAATCGATCTACCAGGATATTGGCAATATCCTTCAGATCAGTATATTTAATGCCATTCTGTTTTAGCTCAGAGCAGATCTGAGCATTGCCATTTAGATTCTTGACATAGTTATAGAATGCTTTGTGGTTGTCTTTGGAATCTTTGGCAATTTTATTTTCGTAACTAGCTTTGGAGGATTTTATGAGGCATCTCAGTTTCTTACTGAGGCTAGTAAGGGAGTTTTTTGCATCCTGGGATTTTCCTCTTTTCTGAAAAAGTTTCTTCCTTTTGTTGTAAAGTTTGTTTATGGCAGGGGACCACCAGATTGGCTTCCTTTTTTTGGATGAGAGCATTTTGGTTCTATTTGGGATGGCACGATTCATACATGAGTGGATGTGCTTGTACAGTGCCTTAGTGTAGGATTCAGCAGTTAAACTTTCAGTTCCCATCTGCATGGGTGTCATAAAGTTTGTCACTTCTGACTTGAGTAGCATGAAGTTGGCTTTGGAGAAGTTTTTTATGGTGGTTTCTTTACTGGGGGGTGGGATGTGGATGTTAAGGGTGATTAGCTTATGGTCAGACCTGACTAACGAGGGGGTGACCATAGGTATGGAGTATTGATTTCCCATGTTGGTAATGACTAGGTCTAGGATATTGGAGCCCCTGGTGGGACTATGGATTAGTTGATCCAGGGCGTTGAAATTTATGAATTCCAAGAACCGTTGCGCAAAGGTGTTGGGACATGAGTAGTTTTCCCAGTTAATGGCAGGGTAGTTAAAATCACCCAGTATTAGGGTGTTTGGTTCTATCTTAATATTTTCCAGTATGTTTAGAAAGGTGTAGTGAGAATCTTGGGGTATGGTGGGGGATCTGTAGCAAGCTACAATTTGGATTGCAGTCTTACCTAGTGTTAGTTGCACTTGGAGAATTTCAGACACATTGTGTTGGCCAACTAGCCTGGTGGTGTGAATATCCTTGGCGAATATTGACACTCCTCCACCTTTAGTGTTTCGGTCCTGGTTTGGTGGCCGAAAAGTGTGGTAAGAGTTGTAGCCTGGTATTGCAGCGATGCTCTCTGGAGCCTTGAACCAGGTCTCAGTTACTGCACAGATATCGATGTTCTCCATTTTTAGGAGTGCCTAGAGAGAGTGCATTTTGAGGTTTAGACTTCTAGCATTGAGTAGTATTACCTTCAGATTTTGCATGCTTGTACCTGTTACGGTGGTGGTTTTGTCCTTTGAAGTTTGCCTAAAAAAGGCACTATAGGGGTGGCAAGAGCCTTAGCCAGTAACCTGAATCCCAGCGGCGACAGGTGCAGACCATCTCTGGCAAAGCATCATGGTCTGTCAATCATGTCATCCCAGGCAGACAGATACTGGATCCCCTTTGAATGACACCATAAGCTTAGCCAATTGTTGAAGTCAATCATTTTGTCCTTATACTGTGGTATCATTCTGGGCAAAGGCAGGATGCTACTCAGGGCTAGGGTCATACCTGCCTGGGCCACATGATCCGAGAGCTCTTCCATGTCTCTTTTCATGTAGTCCAGGGAGGTACATCTCAAGTCATTCACTCCAACATGGACAATGACAGAGTCATATTTGTACTTGTTGTGGAGTGACTTGAGTGCATGCGTTATGTGGCGGATCCTGGCACCCGACAGGCAGCTGACTGTAATTTTCTCCTTATTCAACCTGGTGAGAGGGACATCAGTGTGCTGGACTATAGAGTCACCTATGACTAAAGTGTTAGGTACATTGTCTTTCCTTAGGGGCTGTTGCTGGGTGGCACACTGGTGTTGTGAACTATGTGACACATTGGTTGTGATTGGTGTTTGTTTGCTTTCAGCTTCAGAGGTCTTTGTTGCTTGGGCAGGTTACAGTTAAGGGCCTCTGCATATGTGGATTTAGTGTTGCTATATGTGGGTGTTGGTGGTGCGGGTTTAGAAGGGCTATTTGTTGCTTGAGGTGTAGTGTGGGTGTTAACCTTCTCCTCTTGACTGTTTAGCACAATCTTGGGTGGAGAGAGCTTTGCTTCCATTTTGGCTATGTAAGTGCATCTCTCACAGGTTGTAGTGTTGGGTGGTAGGAGGAGAGGGTTGTCTGTGTACATGAGGCAATTGCTGCATTGCCCCAGTATGCCCAGATTCACCAGGTGGACAGGAGAAATCACGGAAGCTGACCCTTGGACATGCCTGGTTTGGGGCTTTTTTCTTTGTAAAGTATAGGAGCTGTTTCCTTAGCAAGGTACTTTGCAATAATAGGCTGTTTAGTGCCTACTATTAATTTTTCCTTGTTAACAAGGAGAGTTCAGTGTTTGTATGAGTTTAAGGCTTCCTAGTGCTTTCCAGCAGGTATTAGAGAAAGGGCTAGTCACAGGGATGCTTAAAGGTAAGATTGAAAAGAATGCACTCTGCAGTGTGCACTAGAGAAGTTAGATGTGAAAGTAGGTAACTTGAGTTTTACCTGTTTAAAAAGTTAAGGTTTAGTGGAGAGTTTCTATTTTTAAAACAGCAAGATGGATTGAAAGGGGTGGTCATTTTGTATTTTGGTACTATGAAATACTGTAGGATGGCCAATAAATTTAAATAATTGAAGGGGTGGGATTTCAAAAATGATGATTTTGTGATTACTCACATAAGCCAGTGAAAGTAGAGAGAAATGAGATATATGGTCAGATTAACATAAGAGGCAGGCAACTAGAAAGACAGTGGTATTTAACAAGACAACTTAAATGGCTGGGAGGGCGGAAAAAAATTCTGCCTGACTCAGAACAGAGAGAGCTGTGGTCTCTTTTGAAGTTTTAATATGCTGTTAAAAGAGAATGCAAGCAAAACACAAGGTAAAGAAAACAAACTACAGTATTCAAAATATAGAAAGGCAATACAGTAATGCAAAAAATAAAAGCAAACTAACCTTTCCTTCACAGCAAAGTGTAGCAGAGTCTGGATGAGCCTTTCTGGTAAAGCGCACTGTCACTTAGTATGACATGTTTTTGTATCCTTGCATTATACAAATAGTAATGTGTTAGAAAGTGCTGGCAACCCAGAGTTCTGCAGTCCCATCTAAAGTGGGTGATGGAAGTGCTAGTAGCTGTGAAGTAAATATACAGTCCTCAACATTCAGTTACTGGCTGGCATGCATAAGTAAATTTGGCACATGAGTAGCATGCTAATATGTTCACCAGAAATGTATGTGTGCTTCAATAAACGCAGGGTTCTGTACAATTAGAAGTGAAAATGCCATGTGAAAACATCCAGATATGTAGATAAAGAAATATAAATGCAACCATGAAATATGTAGCAGTAACATTTGCATCCTGGACAGTTAATATGTGAGATATAGGTCAAGTATAGATTGAACTAGCCAAACCCACTACACAACCTAATGCATGGTGGCAAGTGTAATAATACATGTAGGGAATATACACCTGCAGTCACTAGGAATGTAGTGTAGAGTAAAAGTGTTTATAAGATGTTAATGGAGGTTTTTTCTACACCCTATTGTTTGTGCATAAACCATGCAATTCCGCACCTCAATGGGTATGTGTAATCTTAAATATTTTTCGGGATATATGTCCTATTGTTCCATACATATTTGCACTCATGTTGATGCATGTGCCCTGTTCAAACACCATGTTCATGGTGGCCTGTTGCTACCAATCATCCCTGCATGCAGTTGGAATAACCACTGTTGTTCAATATATGCATGTGTTATGTTTGCTGTTCAACTGTTGGAACTGTGGTGTGTTGGGTTAATGGCAATATTACTGCATGCTATTACAACTAATCTGGAATGCTGCTGTTTATGTTGTAATGAAAGACACCGAATCACAGAACGTATAGGAAGGCCGGTCCGAGTGGACCCACCTGTCCCACCTCAGTTGGCAAGTGCACCTGGCACCAGTGGCTCTGGTGCCCAGCCCAGACTCCCCTCCTCCATTGGTCCTGTGCCACCTTCGGGTGGAAGCGCTGCAGGGGATGGGGCTCATCCCCCCCATGCAAGCGTGGGCGGAGAAGGGCCACCCGTCACCCTTCAAAGGGTCTGGGCTGTGGTGCGTAGGGAGATCCAGCGTTCAGTCGCTGATCCCCTACGCCAGCTTGAGGCGAGAGTGGTGAGTCTCACGGGTGAGCCTGCCAGTCCTACTCAGCCCCCAGCACATCCACCCCCAGGGCTGTGAAGGTGCAGCGGTGACTGCCCATGGGTGAGGATCTCAGTTTCACTGTTACCATCTGTGGGCTCATGGGCTTGCAATTTCCAAACAACCTTCCCCGTCAATTGTGTTCACCCACCCCATGTGTCAAATTCCGCCCCTATATGCGTCTTGTTTGTCTTGTCTACCTCCCCAACCTACCTCCCCAAATATATCTATTTGCCCTACCTCACTTACCACTCTCACCTGAAAAAAAAAAAAAGGGCAATCTGTACCCGAAAAAAAATTACGCCCCATACATAGATTCCCATTTTGCACACATGTCCATAGGACATGTACACTGATAATTCTAATTGGCAGTGCAACAAACTATGTTGTCCTCACCCCTCTCTCAGGGGTGGAAGGTCTCAAAACTCACTCCAAATTTTCAACATATGCACAGCTGTTGCTGTTAAAGAAATGGGCAGCTATGGGCCTTCCCTACACCCTTCCTGCACATCCTGAGCTTGTTTTCCTACTGTCTTTCCCTCTCTGTGCCCCCTTTTTCACCACTTTCCTATCTCCTCATTTTCTTTTCTTTAAAAGAAATTACGGCGGGGTTAGCGGGAGTAAGCACTTTTAAGCAGTAGTTAGCGAGGGTGCGTGAGTGTGAGCCTGTGTGCGCTTAGCTAAGCATCGCTAAGCGCCATGCAAACCCATGCAAACCCACTTACAACTGCTTAAAAGTGCCTTAGTCACTCTGTATGACAAGGCCCTTGTACTGCTCAGCAGCAAAATAAATAACCTTGTCAGTCTCGAACCCAGGACCTTGGACTCACCAGTCTGCATGAAGTACCACTACACCACAGCAGATATACAATAATGTAGTGCTGAAAGCAATTTATCATGCATTACCATGAGTGAATGTAAAGGGAAAATAAGAATGGCATAACACAAATCCTGTTCTCTGGGCCTTAACCAGCAGGTGTTGTTTTGCATGACATGACTGTGAAAAGAGAATCAGCCATGCTAGTAGGGAATAAGGTTACAGTAGCATCTTACAAACCTCACACAGTATCAGAGCAGGATAAACGCTGGCATATTTGCATAGGTCACAGGCCAGACCTCCCATCAGTGACTGCTCTACAGTGATGACCCTGATTTGTAAGCAAATGTTAGCTGTGCCCCACTGACTCCCTGTGAAATGTACTAACAGTAGCCAGAAAGGTGTTGAATCTCACTTAATAACAAATGTTAATAAGTGAGAGTAGACAGCACTTGCACGTCAGAAAAGGTGTAGCAACAGAAATGATCAGAATCACCCAAAGTCTGAACTGCAAAATGTCTGAACTATATGACAGGTGTATCCCAGTTATATGTACCTTTCCCTGAGGCTGTTCAAATATATACGTGAGAGTATCTGAGGCCTGGAAGAGTCAGAAACACACAGGCATATCAGCTTGTCTGCTGTTACACACTCTGAAAATAGCTGTAGAATGAATCCCACAAGCATGCCCTTATGTAGAAGTACAACACAGAAATAGCAAAGGATGTAGCCATGTACTGCTAGCAACCACCTGTGACAATGCCATTGTTTGGGTGCTGAAAAGACTGCTGTGGTGCACAGTCCAAGAATACTAGGCTGACCTCTGTCTACCATCTGGATATGTCCACAGGTGGGAGCTACTCAGACAGACTACAAGCCTTCATAGACATACAGGAACACAGCAACTCTGCATGTTCAGTAAGATAAACATCACACGATAATAAATAATGCACACTGCAGTTCTGCACCCCTACCCAAAGGTACTATATACCTGTGTAGTCAGGCACAACCAAGGGTGTAGGTAGGCATACACAGTACAAAAATATGTCCAGTCGTCCTGAGCAGACTGTGCTAATGCCAACACAAACCACAAACTGTTCAGATGTGAGTAACGTACTAATGACAGTATAGCAGTTCACAAACAGTGCATGTGCCTGATATTCAGAATTGGTAGTACAACATACTTAGATGTCCTCGCCACTCTCTCAGGGGTGGAAGGTTTCAAATATCCCCCCTAATGTATTGCATATGCACAGCTGTTGCTGGTAAAGAAATGGGCAGCTATGGACCTTCTCCACACCCATCGTGTACATCCCAAGCTAGTTTCCCTACTGTCTTCCCCTCTTTGAGCACCCTTTATCACCACATTCCTATCTCCCCATTTACTTTTCTGTCAAAGACATGTGTGCGGGGTTAGCGGGAGTGAGCACTTGTAAACAGTAGTAAGCGGGTTTGCACCAGTGTGCGCCTAGCTTAGCATTGCTAAGATATGATAAGCTACGCCAAGCTTAGCTTACTATTGCTAACATAAAATAAGCTAAGCTACGCTTAGCCTAGTATTGCTAAAATACAATAAGCTAAGCGTTGCTTAGCATCGCTAAGCATCGCGCAAACCCGCGCCAACTTACTTACAACTGCTTAAAAGTGCCTTTGTCACTCTGTATGACAAGGCCCTTGTATTGCTCAGCAGCAAAATAAAATACCCTTGTCAGTCTCAAACCCCACACCTTGGACTCACCAGTCTGCATGATTTACCACTAAGCCACAGCAGATATACAACAACCTGGTGCTGAAAGGAATATAACATGCATTACAAGGAGTGCATGTAAAGGGAAAATAGGAAAGCCATAGGAAGACATTGCAATAAAGAAATATAACATGCATTACAAGGAGTGAATGTGAAGGGAAAATAGGAAAGCCATAGGAATACATTGCAATAACTACTGTTGTATGCCAGTTAATTCACTAATTCCAAAAGAAAGTACATACTCCCATGTATCCAGTGTTAACATTAGGAGGTGTGAGTAAACTTACACACTGAGAAGAGTGTGCTGGAAGAAGCAACAGTCAGGTTTCAGTACAACATGCATTACACTAGCTACAACCCAGCTTCAGATATGAGACATATACCAACCTTCTGACTGACACAACAGTGTCCACAGCAAACAAGAATGGTCCCCACCTTGCAAAACTGAAAGGCCTACGCCTATCTAACCTATCATTTTATAGCAGTGTCCTGAAATCACAGTGAGAACTGCAATTACCACACAGCAGGCTGCATGCAATTACTAAATGGTGGGCACCAATTGGTGCAGAGGCCATCACATGTACATGTGCAGATACCTACAAAAGCAGCCTGTACTTGCTGTCCACACATGCAATAATATCATTGCAGCAACTGGAGAGAGAGAGAGAGTGAGTGAGAGAGACAGACAGACAGACAAACAAACAAACAAACAGAGGCAGTTGGAGACCAACCCAATAAATAACAACAAACAGAGGCAGTTGGAGAAACCAACCCCCCCCCCAAAAAAAAAAAAAACAGAGGCGGTTGGAGACACCAACCAAAACAAAAGAAAAACGACAAACAGAGGCAGTTGGAGACACCAACCAACCAAAACAAAACAAAACAAAAAAAACAAATAGAGACAGTGGAAGACACCAACCTAAACAAATAAAAACAAAAAAAACATCAACAGGTACAACAGACTGAGGTGAGAAATACAAAGGTAAGGTATGTGACACAGATGTATTTGCTGGCATCCGAATGGTGTGTCTGAAGGGTACTTTACATTCTGTGAACACTCCTTATGTGGTAGCAGTCTGTATCTATATGTATATGCAGTTGTGCATAGGGCAAGGGACATACTGCAACTGTTAGTGAAGGCTGGACATATATATGTATTTGAAGGTTGCTATGTGCACATATCTATGTAGGTTGTAGTGTGTGGCATTGAAAACAGCAAGCATTGCAGGTATATGTCATGTGGTGGTTAAATGCTGTGGGACTGAGTTACAGCCAGTGAGGTCTGCTACGGCTATACGGCCTGAGGACAGCGAAATGCATTCTGCACAACACTGTGCAATATTATTACATAATTGTATGTCTCACAACTGTTCCATCATTGATATTCCCACCATGAAAGGTGGGCAGTATATTTGCATGTATGTGCATGTATATGTACAGCAGTGGCTGTTTACAAGTGTATATATATATATATATATATATATATATATATATATATATATATATAGATATATATATATGTAGATATATGTATAGATATATATAGATATATAGATATAGATATATAGATATATATACATATATACTTATATATATATAGATATATACATATATACATATATAGATATATATAGAGATATATAGATATATACAGATATATATGGATATCTATGGATATATATAGATATGTATGTATATATATATATATATATATATATGTGTGTGTATATAGATATATATATATATATATATATATATATGTAGATATGTATATAGAGAGTGATATATAAATATATGTGTATATAAATATATATATATATATATATATATATATATATATATATATATAGTGAGAGAGAGGGAGACACAGGGTCAGACGTATTGCAACAGGTGCCTGGTGTCCAAGGCATGGACTGAACCCCAGTGTTGATACTGCAGTGCAATACCCTATTCCAAAACACTTTACCCACTAAGTACCAGATAGGTGGCTGCCTGACTAACACTGAAGGTGTCAGAAGGGAACATGTGACACAGGTGGACAGTAGCCTCCCCTTTGATATTGGCAGTGCCACACTAGTCTTGTAATCTGTCTATGTGGTACGTGTCATCACAAATGATGTGTCATGTACTGAAATATAGGTCAGTGTTCCCCTGTACTCATCACAATGCCCCATGTGGTATGTACCTCACATGGCAACTACAGCAAGTGGAAAGGCCACAGGCATACCTCACAAAGGGTAATACTGCCCTGAAACACACACCCTATGCAGACTGACTCACATAACCACAGCTGCAGTGCATTGCATACCGGCCACCCAGAGGTTACCTCTGCCGAACATACAGAGGTATGCCACACCCATAGCAGTCAGACAACCACCATGTCAACACCTCACAATCCCACTGGGCTACACAGCCTAGGTCCCTAATACCTGCAACCTCACTAAACAGCACATGCTGGAGGGATAGGCTCCTACTGGCAAATATGCCATACTCTGGAGTAAACCACCCAGCATGAACAAACAAGGCTCCTCAGTAGCAGATGTCAGACATACCCGTGATGATTGTCTGGGGATAGGTAACACGCCCTGGGAATCACCTCTGTGTATCCGGTTGACAGGAGGAAGTGAAATCTAAGTACATGTTTGTCAAAGGCCAGGGTAGCATGTGGCTAGACTGCTGTAGGCCCCAGGGACAATAGTGTATTACCTACTTATGACACAATACACACAGACATGCACACAGTGCAATACCTGCTATGTGAGGTGGAATGAGTGTGACAGTGAATGTGTGCAAGGTCTGTAATGGTGTGATAGCTAAGTGTGAGGTTGTTTCTGTCATGGTCGTTTGTGTCCTAAGTGTGAGGCCAGAGAAAGATGTGTCAGTTATTGGGATGCAGACATAGTAGGATGGTATATGTTGTGACGTAGTTCCTTGCGTACGACTGTGGTGTCCCATCATAGGCTGAAGCAATACATGTATGCTCAGTAAGTGGTACTGCTGGTGAATCCAGCCGACATTTGAACTGTTGTACCACCTGAAGCTCTACGGCCTAAACAGCACAGTATGGTGTATGTTCACATTCCCTGGTAACACTGTCTTGTGTGTTTCCTGTAGTCTGCACAGATTACATTCCTCATGCATAGGCATCTGTAAGTAGGGGCACACAGTACTGTAAGGTACACAGGAAATGCTCATCTGTGTCAGCATACATTTGTGTGTTGTATGAATGTCTGATGTGTGTGTAATGATGCCTGTACCATGTCCGCAATCACATGTGTGATGCAAGGTTTGCGTGTGTACCTAGCAACATGTATACTCTGTTACAGCAATATGCCAGCTATATTAACAACCGTGCACATATGTTAGGTAGGGGTATGGCATCAATGACTAGGGTGGGTTACTGGTTATACTGTAACTGTACTTCACATTCATTGCAATGGATGACATATTTCTGCATGCATTAGCTTGATATGTACCCCACTGGCAAGGCTGTGCATTGGATCCCAAACAGTGAGCCGAGTACTGGTGTATACTGATGTGTCAGATGGAGTGTGGCAGGCACTGTAAGCCAGTTGTGGGCTGAGCACTGATATGTGGTATTGAATGTGTGTATCCTCTAACAGGCAAACAGATGCTATATATGGCAGTTAACTGATATCTGTACTGTATAATGTTGTGTGCCACATGACTTGCTCACACATATCGTTTACTTGTCTTCCAGGATTATGGCTCATCATAGGAATCCCTGCTACACAGCTGCAGAGGAACAGGAAATCCACCACAGCCTGGTTCAGCACTATACCCTGCTGTTTTCCAGGGCCAGCCAGCACCAGCAGGAGCATACTGCACTGTGGCAAGAACTTGTTCATCGGGCAAATGACATAGGCATGCATAACCGGACATATGAGCAGGTACGCCATCACTGCAGTGATTTAATTGGACATGTCCGGCGCCGTACGTCTGATATCCACAGACAACAGCTTGCCACAGGTGGTGGGGTGGCCATACATCCCCCCTCACCAGAGTGGAGGAACTGCTGCTAAGTGTGGTGGCTCCTGGCCTACAGCAACAACATCACACATGTGTCGTCATGGAGGCTGGAGCCACCCAGCATGGTGGCATGGAGCGTGCAGGTGACATGCCCTAGCTGTAGACTACTGTTACCTGTATTGTTAGATTATGCATGTGTGCTATGTGTACTGTGTTTAGCAGTTGTGCTGCCTATTGTGTGCAATACTGATAATTTGAATAGTATCTGTACACCTATGCGTGTTGTTCTACTGTAGTTTAGCACACTCACAGTAGCAATGCCACAGTTCTGGCCACTGACAATCTGTGTCATATTCTTGCAGGTCCCTCTGGTGTGACAGCAGGGCAGATGTTACATGCTGGTGAGTGTGTTAACACTTTAAACTTGGTATTGAACTGTGCATGTCATAGGTGAGGTGTAGGCCATGTACACATAACACCTACGCATAATGCATGCTGTGCATGTTTGCTGTGAGACGTGAAACATCTCAGTAATGTCAGTAGCTGCCTCAATCACATGCAATGCACAGAGCATCAGACACAAATGTGGCAACACTGTACTGCACATTGGATAGGCATAGTTGACACACATGTACAAAACATAACACGTTTGTCATATGCAGTACACCTCAACATGCTACACATAGTGTAACCGGAGACCTGCTGCCAGGTCACACTTCAGTATCCCACATGTCATCCACACACCACACATAATATACCTGAGGGAAGGGGCCTAGCATGGGGCTGTGCAACACTCCTCAACACATAACACAGTCATGTTAGGCAATGCTCCCTATTGGGCACCTCACACACCCTTGTGCAACATGGCTGTGTAATTGTGAACTTAGCCACGGCACTGCGGTTCAGGTACAGCATGCTAGGTGGTGGTCTAGCACACTTTAGTTGCCTTGAGTGACCACATGATGCATGATGATGATGGCTAATGGTACTACACCCCATACTGTTACAATGGCCATGTCGAGGATTGGTATCCCATCATGTATACATGCACCACTCATCCCGTGTGTGTACATAGCATGCATGTGCTCCACCTGTGTCCACAATTATCTGCTACAGACACAGACACTGCAATCAGACATGGAAATCCATTTGACACACACATAACACATGCAGCCATGTTATGTATACCTGTGTGTGATGGTGCACAGGACATTGCAGAGCTTATAATACTTGCACAGAAATGTTGTGTCCTTGTACACATTGTGTTCCAGGGTGTAGGCAATCACTGAACATGTACACACATGCACCACAGCCATGTAAACTGTCATTAACTATGGCTGTCTACACTCACACTGTGTGGACTTGATCAACACTTATTCTGCATGCTGACACGTGTGAAGTGACTGTTTACCTTGTGATACTGTCACCCACCTTCAACCAGTACTGAGTATGATTTGGATTTTTGTTGTGTGCGTGCATCTGCTGTAGTGAGGAGTGTGCATGTGTTCCTGTGTTCCTGTGTGCATGTGTTCCTGTGTGCATATGTGCATGTGTTCCTGTGTCCCTGTGTCCCTGTGTTCCTGTGTGCATATGTGCATGTGTTCATGTGTGCATGTGTGCATGTGTGCATGTGTGCATGTGCAGACCATAACGTGTGTTTCCTGTCTTCTTCTCACAGGTGCTGAGGTAGGGGTTGGCGAAAACAGCAGGCGACCTGAAGCCAGTGCCACGGATAGTGGTAATGATGACACATGTATTTTGTCACAGGGAGATTTGACCGGGTCTGTCATTGGTCTGCCAATCGACAGTACACAGCGTTCAACCCCATCTATGTGCACACTCATACTGCCATTACATCCCTCACCATCGATGGTCATAGGGGAGGGACAGCATACAGTTGGCATTGACCAGGAGAGTGTGGTACCCATGGCACTTGCATCCCCTCACAGCAGCCATAGCCGTATACCCAGAATGGTACCACATAGGTGGAGGTCCAGAGGTTCTCGGGGGAGCACCACTGGACATATTGCCCCTGGCAGGCATGCCCTCACAGGTCTTACAACGACCACTATGTTCTGGGCTGTAATGCAGGCTCAGGCACGTATGGAACGGTACACCAGGCAGGGACTTAGGGTGCAGAGGGCACATTACACCGCTATCAATGACAGCATCTGTGACCTTGCCGGTGCCATCCGGACATACACAGAGGTCATTGATAGACGTTGGGGGAGACAACAGATGCCCTCCACAACATGTCTTCCTCAAGCCAGGACCGCGCGGGACAGTTGCGACATTGACGCGGACGCATGCCAGCAACAGCAACAGCTGGCAGTGGTTGCAGACGGCCCACAGTTCACAGCCGCTCCCGTAATGGCAGTACCATCCCCAGCAATGCTGGGGCTGGCCTATCCATTGTCCATCCCAGTAGACCACGTGCACATGGCTCTGGCCAGTCCCAGCAGGGACATGGGTCCAGTCATCACACCTCTGCCTCTGATGACAGTACCCAGTCAGGGTTGGTACCCGATAGTGTCCGTAGCACCCCTGCCAGGCACAGGTACTGTGTCCGTGGCAGGAGACAGTGATCTGTACAGCCAAGCAGGTACAGTCTGTGGCTGTCCCACAAACCACCATATATGGCAGCCACATGGTGGAGCTGTGTGCATGCAGACACACACACATTAACCAAAGAAGTAGGTCTCACACATACACACACACACATTACATCAGCATTGGCCCATGCTGTACTGTTGTCCCTCATACGCACACACACACACACACACACACACACACACACACACACACACACACACACACACACACACACAGACACCCACACACATACACACACACAGACATGTTGATTGGATGGGTCAATGTCAGGCTCTGGCAAACAACAAAAACGGCCTATGCATATGATGATACCTGTGCCGCCTTCTGTCATCTGCATTATCAACGGAGGGACAGGCTAACATGGTGCTGGTGTACAGGGTGACACTACAGCAGTGTAGCAATAATAGCAAGTTGTCAACAAGGAAGTGTAACGACATCCTTGTAGGTATATCTGAGCAGACATTATGCATCAAAGCTCTGATTGTCAATGTAGCATTGTTTGCACCACTGTTAGGTCTGAGTATGTATTATCCACCCATGTGCCACTTGGCTGATGTGTGATGTGTTGCCAGCATGTGTTAGTGAGTGGACAGTACGTGTGTGATGTGTGCAGTACAGATTAGCAAGTGTACATCTGTGAACATGCTGGGTGCGCACTGTCTGGATGTATGTGCATAGTGGACACATGGGACGTGTGGTATACCCTGTCGTACACATTGTTAACATCTCATTGCATCTTTCAATGGCCAGTATGCATTCTACTACAGTTATGTAATAACATGGGTAGACGTGTGTATGACATGGGTTAACACTATGCTGAGGGTGATACCGTTAATATCAGTTAATGATTTGCAGTCTGGTAGTATACACAACCTCAACAGCATGACTATAAGCAATCATTGGATGATGTCCTGACAAATGACACACAGTAGTAGGGAACACAGTATCAATTGGATCCTTCCGGTGCTACACTATAACACTAACCAGTGGTGATGACCGCCACTCATTACTGTGACCACACGTGTGTGTCATATAGCCCCCTTAGGTACATGCAGACACACTAGGGATGTGTCCATCCAAATCTGAGAATGCATGGATTGGCCTACAATGCATTCCCTGGATGGGACGCATATCCTACACAAGGGTATCATACAGACAGATACCTGTTGTGTGATACATGCTGTATAGCAGTATGCCGACTATGGCATAGTCATCCTCATGTACTAAACATACTATCCCATCAGTACCACACAGGTGGTAGCCCTCAACATGTATGTCAGGTACCATTGTGTAAATACAGACCCATGTTATGTCATGTGTCCCTTGGTATCCACATATCCATAGGTATTGTGGAGACCCAAGGTGTATCACATAAGACATTAGAGGTCTGAATGCATATCCAAAAGGCAGTCATACACCTATAAAGACTGTCCATTCTTGGCAGACTTTGTTGTGTATGACCATGTCTGACATATACCCCAGGCATATACCCTCACTCACACTACTCTTAAGTAACTGTCATGGGTGTGTCTGCCATAGATGACCTTGGCCACAGAACACGACAGTGGGCGGCCGTGTCTCATACATACATATGTGACCTACGATCTGAGAAGCAGTGGCACAACATGTCAATGGAAATAAATGTATTCATGTAGTATGCAGGCTTCACACCTATGTACTGATTGAGGGGACATGTACACATATATATTTGCCACGCATATACCTGATGTCTGCAATGCACTTACTGCTGTCATCATACTATGTCATACCATAGTAAAAGCAAAACCCACACTGCGTTGACCAACACACAGTTAGCATTTGCAGGATTCAAACCCCGACCAAACTATGTTACGATACTAGAGAAAGACACATTAACATGGCGTGCTATTTGCTAAACTGGATGGTTTTCCTTCTCCTGCAGTATTTGTAGGATGGTGACATCATCAGACTTTCCAAAGAAGAATGTACCTCCTTTACTATGTTTTCCCAGTCTCCAAAAAGGGAACACCTCTCAAAGGAAACTGCACATATACATACACACACACTTTGCAGGATTCAAGCCCCTACCTAACTATGTTATAATACTTTAAAAAGACGCATTAACACAGCTCGCTATTTGCTTTACTGGCTGGTTTCCCTTCTCCTGCTGTATTTGCAGGATGGTGACATCATCAGACTTTCCAAAGAGGAATGTACCTCTTTCAGTGTGTTTTCACAGTCTCCAAAAAGGGCACTCCTTTCAAAGACAATTGCAAATATGCACTCACTGTTGGCAGGATTCAAACCTCTACCTAACTATGTTATGATACTAGAGAGAGACGCACTAATACAGCTCGCTATTTGCTTTACTGGGTGGCTTTCCTTCTCCTGCAGTATTTGTGGGATGGTGACATCATCAGACTTTCCAAAGAGGAATGTACCTCCTTTACTGAGTTTTCCCAGTCTCCAAAAAGGAAACATCTCTCAAAGGAAATTGCACACATACACAGTTGGCAGGATTCAATCCCCTACCTAACTATGTTATGATACTGAAAAGAGACGCATTAACACGGCGCACTATTTGCTTTACTGGCTGGTTTCCCTTCTCCTGCTGTATTTATAGGATGGTGACATCATCAGACTGGACATGGTGATGTGTGTACACTTTGTTTTATGCCATTCCAGGAATGGTCCATGTGGGTCAGCAGGTGTCAACAGCTTGAACATGACCTCAGTATCCTTACCTTGTGTGATCTATCTGTGGACACATTGACATTCCGTCATATGTCAACACATATTTATGCACAGCTTGTCGGTTTCGTGGATACTACATGTGTGTGGGATGTTGATAAAGGGCTATTCAAAGTCTATGTGACACATGTGTAGATGTGTTCATTGATGTATGTCCTGGGTGGCTGCAATGCAAAAAGCCTAGCATGTTTGGGAACCATGATCCGCACATGAACATAGGTTCATAGGTTCATACTAGATTATCTGCCCTAGGGCATTTATAAGCCTAGCCAGGGTGTGTTTGGCTTTCGCCACCCATTTTAAATTAATTTTGCTATGCCTTTTTCGAGGTTAGTATACTGTGCCTCTGTCTAACAGTGACACAGAAGTGATACCCGGGGTAAACCTACAATCTCCCATCCACTCATCAAGATTCCTCTTGAAGAGTCAATGTGGGACTCTGCCTAACCTGGACTGGGATTTTATTCCAGAGTGAAGGAAGCCTCTGGGTTATGAATCTGTCCCTCCAGCATGTCCTATTTATTTCAGTGCTGAGGTTCAAGTCTCTCAAGCGTGTAGCTCGATGAAATTTGGATTTTCTGAGGTGCAGCATGTCCATTAAATTCCGGGTTGGACATGGCTTTATACATCAGGCACAGATCGCCTCTGAGCAGGTGGTATGCCACTGAGTAGAGCTGGAGTTTCTTTAACCGGGCAGCATATGGCATCTGTTTGAGCCCTTTGATCCTCTTGGTGAGGTACTGTTGGGGTCTTTACAGTTGATGCAGGTGTCTGGTAAGGTACATCCCAAAAGGGGCATTGTACTCAATTATGGGCCTGATGAGGGATGAGTAAAGAGGCACAATGACCTCCCCTGATCTAGATGTGAATCCCTTCATGATTAGGTGGGCTATATAAAATGTTTTTATAACCACTTTGGCCACGTGGTTGTCAAATGAGAGATTGCCATCAACTTGGGTACCCAGGTCCCTAATTACTTCTTCTGTACTTAATGGATTACCACCTATGTGGTAATTTGTGGGCACTTTGTTTTTGCCAAAGGGGATGACTATACATTTTTTGGAATTTAGCTTGAAGCCATGGCTCTAGCACCAGTTGTCTGTTTCTATGAGGCCCTTTTGGAGGATGCTTGTGTCGGCTGGAGAGTTGATTATGGCACCCAGTTTGCAGTCATCTGCGAACTTGGTCAGCCACAGTCCTTCTGTGTTGGCCTGTACCTCCGAGAAATATATACCGAACAAGAGAGGTCCCAGGACTGAGCCTTGTGGGATGCCATTTGTAACTGGTTTGGAGTCTGACATGGCTCCAGCAATTCTAACCATGTGGGTTCTGTCCTTGAGCAAAATTGCAACCCATCTAGTGACATAGGGGTTTATATTTAAGCTGGTGAGCTTATCTATAATGCCCGAGTGGGGTATTGTATCGAAGGCTTTTGCGAGGTCCAGGTAGGCTGTGTGGACCACCTTCCCCTCGTCAAAAGCCTTGGTGACTGTTTCAAAGAAATCGACCAAGTTTAAGAGGCAGGATCTGCCCTTAACAAAGCCGAACTGGGTAGGATCCAGTGTCTGTAGGTCCCTGATATCTTTATTTATGAGGTCCATGATGATCCTTTCCATAACTTTGCAGACCAAGCTAGTCAGGCTTATGGGGCGATAGTTTCTAGGATCCGTTGAGGCACCACCTTTGTGGAGAGGGACCACTGTTGCTCTATGCCACTCTTTGGGTACATATCCTGTAGTAAGGCTGAGATTGAACAGTAGTTTTATGTTTGGGTTTAGCTCTTCTTGGAGTTCATGTAGGACGCAGCCTGGGACACCGTCTGGTTCCATTGATGCTGAGTTTTTTGATTTGGAGAGGGCAGCTCTTACCTGAGCATCTGAGATGTCAGGGGGGCAGCACTCTGCTGGGATAGATTTGCCTTTTTGGTGGGGAGGGGGGGAGAAGTTTGCAGTGAACCTGTCAGCTAGGATGTTGGCAATGTCTGTGGGTTCGGTGTATGTTTTGTCATTTTGGACTAATTCTGAGCATATCTGGGAATTCCAACCCAGGTTCCTAACATAACTAAAGAAAGCCTCATGATTATCCTTAGCGTCCTGTGCAATTTTTCTCTCAAAGCTGGCCTTAGACGATTTTATGAGTGCCCGTAGTTTTTTGCTAATACTGATCAGAGATGCCTTCCCTTTTTGGGATTTTTCTCTATCATGTAGTAGATTCCTCCTTCTATTGTATAATTTGCTTATGGCCGGGGTCCACCAGACAGGACGTCTGCCTTTGGAGGATTGGGTCTTGGTTTTATTTGGGATTGTATGATCCATGTATTCCTGAAGGTGTTCATAGAATGCATTTATAAAGGATTCTGCGGTCTGGGCCGTATTTTCCACAGGCCCAGGGGCTTTGAAGGATTCCACCTCGGTTTTGAGGAGTGTGAAATTTGCTTCAGAGAAGTTTTTCACTGTGGTTTTCTGGGCAGGGGGTGGGTCGGGATGTGAATATCCAGTGAGATTAGTTTATGGTCTGATCTTACCAGTGAGGGATACACTTCTGGTCTGGAGCTTAGAGTCCCCATGTTGGTGATGATCAGGTCCAGTATGTTTTCCCCTCTTGTGGGAGTGGTAACAAGTTGTTCCATAGCATTTGAGTTTATAAATTCTAGGAACCTTTGTGTTAGGGTGTTGGAGCTAGAGTAATGCACCCAGTCTATATTTGGGTAGTTGAAGTCACCCAGTATAATGGTGTTTGGAGAGACCTTCATATTTTCCAGTGTTCTCAGGAAGGCCGAGTGGGGTTCCTGGGTTTGGGAGGGTGGTCTGTAGCAGGCTATAAATGGGAAGGCAGTTTTACCCACTGTTAGTTGCACATGGATAGTCTCTGATGCTTCATGATGTGCCACCAACCTGGAGGTGTGGGTATCTTTGATGAATATTGATACTCCCCCTCCTTTTGTGGTTCGGTCCAGGTTTTGGGGCCAAAAAGCATGGTATGAGGTATAACCTGGTAGTGCTTGGGTGCTCTCGGGAGCCTTGAAACAGGTTTCTGTTACTGCACAGATATCAATGTTCTCCATGCTAAGGAGAGTTTCGAGTGCATGCATCTTGAGGTTTAGACTTCTGGCGTTGAGTAGCATTACTCTTAGTTTCTTATCCCTTGTGATACCTATGGAGGTGGGTTTGTTTTTTGAGCCTTGCCTAAAAAAGGCACTATGGGGGTAGCAAGAGCCTTTGCCAATATCCAAAAGCTCAGGGGTGACAGGTGCAAGCCATCCCTAGCGAAGCCTCGTGGCTTGTCGAGCATGTCATCCCAGGCTGACAGGCATTGGATCCCCTTTGAATGACACCAATACTTAAGGCAATTGTTGAAATTGATCATCTTGTCTTCATATTGTGGCATCATTCTTGGTTAGGGTAAGATGCTACTCAAGGTCAGGGTCATACTGGCCTGGGCTACATGCTCAGAGAGCTCCTCTATGTCTCTTTTCATGTTGTCCAGGGAGGTACATCTCAGGTCATTCACACCAGCATGGACAATGACTGAGCCATATTTGTACTTGCCTTGGAGTGACCTGAGTGCTTGTGTTATGTGGCGGATCCTAGTGCCCGACAGGCAGCTCACCGTGACCTTCTCCTTGTTCAACCTGGAGAGCAGGACGTCAGTGTGCCTGACGATAAAGTCACCTATTACAAGTGTATCAGGTGTGTTGTTTAGCCTTAAGGGCTGTGACTGTTCGGCACACTGGCTTTGTGAGCTATGGTTGCTTGGGTGTCTGCTTTGGAGGTCTCTGCTGCTTAGGCAGATTTTTATTTAGAGCCTCCAAGTATGTTTTTATGTGTTTATGTGTTTGGTTTGCTGTCGTGGTAGGTCTATGTGAGACTGGAATTGTAGTGAGTGTGGTTTCCTTCTTCTCCTGACTGGTTATGCCAGTACTGAGTTGAGAGAGCTTAGCCTCCAGTTTGGCTATATGGCTGCATCTCTCACATGTGTTGGAATTTGTTGGGAGGAGGAGAGGGTTGCCTGTGTACATGAGGCAGTTGTAACATTGCCTCAAGATTCCCAGATTCACCAGCTGGACCGGAGAGGAGATTGACAACTGACCTTTGGACATGATAGAATAGTATTGGGAATTCCTTTATAATTGAAAAAAAGGGCCAGTGGGGAACAAGGTACTCAAGGGGAGCTTGTGAGGGTGTAGTGCTTTTAATTATTTAGTGCTGACTTATATAATTGCTTTAGTGAGCAAGTGCAATGTAACTTAAATGCAATGTGTTACAGGTAACTTAAATGCAAAAATGACAAACAGCAACTTTCTTTCAAGTGAAACAAGGAAATAAGTACAGTAAGTAATGCAGATATCACTAGGGATCCACAGAAGTGCTGAAAAGCCATGTTTTAGGTGGAATTACTGTTTCAATGAAATAACAAGCAGACAAACAGCAAGCATACAAACAAAGCTAGATTCAGCAGGCCTGGATGTAGTCTATGCTATAGCAAACAAGGTGTACCAATTTCAGTAAGAAACAGTTCAAATATGCAGGCACTATAAGCCTTTAACCAGAAATTCCCAGCTCAGAAGGGCAGAGTCCAGCCACTCCTCCAACAAGAGTGCAGACCGCGAACCTTCTTAATGTAAAATAACTGGCCTGAAGCCCAAGTGCTTAAACCAGAACTAATACACATTTAGAATAACAGACACTGACCCCTCAATCAGCAGTTCCCAACTTAGAAGGATGTAAGCTACCTGTCCTGCCACCACAGTGCAGGCCCCAAACCTTCCTAATGTAAAACAACTGGTCTGAAGCCCAAGTGCCTAAACTAAAAGGCTTAGAATTGGTTACACCAAGCAGTAATAAATACAATTGAGTACTTTTAAGATGATGCAAAAGCAAAATAAAGTAGGAAGAAACACAAATACAGTAAAAGCAGATAATTTTTTTTTTCACAACTGAACTTCTTAGGTAACAGAAGGTTGAAACCTGAGACAGCTTTTAAGAAAGAAATCTCAAAAGAACCAATGAGGTGCTTAGTCTAAGCTGTAGTCCAGGTGACCTCAGTCAGCCAATGACCTCAAACAATTCTCTCTCACTGAAATGCCTGATGGCTTTGGCTAAACCAAGATGTCCCTGAATATGTGCTCAGACACACAGCCTCCACAAACACTAGGCCCAAATACAAGCCTGCATATGGAAATGCTACAAATATCCCCACTACTTAGACCAAACTGCAGAAATGTTTCTCACAGCTGAAAAGCAGCAGTGAGCCTTTAAATGAAAGTTTTAAACAGCTAAAGGAGCCTCTAGAAAAAATAGTTTAACTGCAACAAGTTATCAGAAACAAACAACCCAACAGATGCTTAATAAAAGTGGGCAATTTCCAGTTAATACCTCACACACAGTGAAACTAGCTAGAAAATACAAAGTACACAAAGTGCTATAAATAACAAAGAAATAAAGAACAAAATAAACAAAAAACAGGATACTTATTGTTATATATTATAGCTCCGAGTTTCCTCAGTCAGTGTCCTTCCTTTGATTAGGTCAGTGTGAAAAAAGTTGGTAGGGTTGTGTGTGTGTCAGCTTCCAATAGCTCTGTTTATGACTGCAACCATGATGGACTCCATGGCCTTGCAGATCACACCTCATAGGTGTACTGGACTTGACTTCCCATGGTGTGTTGTGCACCAACACTTGTGGGGAGTGCCATATGTAGCTGTGACACATTCAACAGTTCCACATCCTATATAGGAGGTGCGGCTCAGCTGTCTGTTCAGGTGCATGATCTGTTTGTTCTGTAGTTTGTGCATGACACATATTGGGAATCAATGTATTCCACCTGCTGCCATGCTTTTGGCAGTGGGGGTAGCTGCACATCCATTCTACATGTGATATCTCCTGGTATGATGATGTGGACTATTGTCAGTGGGGGATGGGTATGTACATATGGGCCTGTCTGTCATGATGTCGGCATTGACACTCAGGTACAGTTGGCCCTGACTCAGGACATATATGGGTGTACATTGATATTTATAACATAGCTGAAGGAGGTGTCATGATTCAGTCTGGACTCCTTCTCAGCTCCTCTTTACAAAACACTAACGAACATGAGCACTAATCTTTGTTATACGCTTTTACATGCTTAACACCCTACTGATCCTTTGTGATCAGGCTACAGAGTATGTCATGATAATATCCTGGCATGTCCAGGGGTCGGTTTTGTGTGTACTCTTCAGTCCAGCTGATGGATATTGTGATATTGACACAATGTCACACCTGCCTCATGTACACAGACAACCCTCTCCTCCTCCCGGCAAACTCAGATATATGTGTGAGATGCACCAATATAAACATACAGGGAGCTGAACTCTCTCGACCCATGACTGGCACAGTCTATCAGGTGGTGAAGGTAACCACACACACCACATATCAGTCTCACATATCCTCCAGCAACAGCACTTAAACCACATTAGCACACATTGACATACTCGGATGCTGTAAATGTACTCTACCTAAGCAGCAGAGACCTCCAAAGCAGACACACACACACCTGCTACCCCACTACAATTCCCACATATCACTAAGTTCACAATGTCAGTGTGCCACACAGTCACTGCCCTTCGGGCTAAACAACACACCTAATACACTTGTAATAGGCGACACTTATGTTCAGACACACAGACATACCACTCACCAGCCCTGACAAGGGAATAGTCACTTTGGGCTGTCTGTTGGGTGCCAGGATCTGCTGCATATCACAGGCAGTCAAGTCACTCCAAAGCAAGTACAAGACTAGCACCATCATTGTCCATGCTGGTGTGTGAATCCTCAGGCGTTACTCCTTGGACCACATGACATGATACATGGATGTACACTCTGATCATGTAGCCCAGGCCAGTATGACCCTGACCTTGTCTAGCATCTTACACCCACCAATTATGATGTCACAGTATACGGACACACATATCCCATTTAACAGTTGGCTAACAAATTTGTTTCATTCATAGGGGATACAGTGTCTGTCAGCATATGGTGACATGCTCAACATGCCACGTAGCTTCACTATGGACAGCTTGCACCTGTCACCCTTGGACTTTGGTATGCTGGATAAGGCTCTTGCTACCACCAGAGTGCCTTTTTTAAGCAGGGCTCAGAAGACAAACCCACATCCATAGACATTACAGGTTAAATGAAACTAAGGGTAATGCTGCTCAACAACAGTTGTGTTAACCTCATATTGTATGGAGGAGAGCAATATCTGTGCACTGACAGACACCTGGTTCAGGCTCGCTTATGCACACCAGCACTACCAGGTTATGTTTCATACCATGCTGTCTGACAGCAAGACTTGGAACAGACAACACAACTAGGGGGAGTATCGATATATATATCACAGATACACACACCTCCAGGTTAGTAGCACTGCACAAAGCATCACAGACCATACATATACAACTACCATTGTGCAATACTGCCTTTCAGTTTGTTGCCTGCTACAGAACACACTCCCAAACTCAGGAACCACATACGTCATTTGTGGGCACTATGGAGAATATGAACGTGACCCCAGACAACATTTTACAGTGTGACGTCATATACACACATATTGACTGGGGATACTACTCAAGCCCGACAACCTCACCCAACAGTCACTACAATTTGTGGACTCATATGCTTTGGCACAACCAGTCAGCACAGCCACAAGGGGGAATACATATTGGACCTGCTCATCACCAACATGGGGACTCTATGTCCCCCAGCGATATACCCTCATTGGTAAGGTCAGAACATACATGTATCTCACAGGACATACATATACCATCCACACACCCATCCTGGGTAATCTTGGTGAACTTCTCATGAGCCAACATCTCACTTCACCAAAGCAAGGTGGTATCCTTCAGAGATCCTGAGACAGTGGCATATACGGCACACACTGCTGCATCCTTTACATACACATTCTATGGACACCTAGTGGACTGCATGGATTGTGCTATCCCAAATAACAAAAAGACCCACTACTACAATGGCAGGGGACCTGTCTGGTAGACCCCAGCCATTAATAAGCTGTACAAGGTCAGGAGGACGCTACTACATGATAGAGCACAATCCCAGACTGGGAAGGCATCTGTGATCTTTACTAGCAGACAGCTACAATCACTCATGGACTTTTCTAAGGGCCGCTTCTACCAGACAATTGCACCTGACATGTAGGACTATCACACATCCTTCTTCAGTTATGTCAGGAACCTGGGTGGATACTCACAGATATACTGTGAGTTACTGCATACTGACTAAACCTACCCTGAACCCACTGGCATTGCCTACATCCTGGCAAACAGGTTCAGTGCAGATGTCTCCCACCCATCCCCCCTAAGGAGCAACTATCCATCCCAACAGAGTATAACCTCCCTGACATCACACAGTAACAGGTGAGTGCTGCCCTCCCCACAGTGTACATCCCAGTATCGATGTGACAAGATGGTGTCTCAGCCTGCATCATACACGAGCATCATGACAAACGCAACCCTCACATTACATCACTGTTCAATATCGGAGTTACCACAGGATATGTACCCAAGGAATGGCATACTGCGACAGTGGTCCCGCTCCACAGAGTTGGTGCCACAACGGACCACAGACAATATTGCCCTATAAGCCTATGTAGCCTGTTCTGCAAAGCTATGGAGCATATTGTCATAGGACTCCTACGCATAGACATCAGGAACCTACAGACACTGTGTCCTACTCATTTCAGCATTGTTGTGGACAGATCTTGCCTCTTGAACCTGTAGGTATTCTTTAAATGGCTAACAGGTCCATCGACATAGGTACAGCTGTCCACACAGCCTACCTGAACCTTGGGCCATTATGCATAGGCTCACCAGTGTCAATTTGGACACATATCTCACACAATGGATTGATACCTAGATCAGGGATAGCACCCACATGGTCAGAATTGCAGGTGCCATGTCTGACTATACACCAGTTACACATGGCATCCCACACAGCTTGGTCCTGGGATCTCTCTTGTTCAGTATATATTTGTCTTACGTACAGGCTATCACAGGGGGAATATGGCTGAACATGTTTGCACTTGACTGCAAACTGGGTGCCATGATCAACTCTGCAGCTGCCACATGCATACTCAATCAGGGTCTCACAGAGATGGATGACTGGTGCCTGAGCCATGGCCTACAGCTAAATGCCATTAGTTGCATAGTCATCCCCTTTGGGAGTAACAACATGCCCACACATTACCACATAGGTAGTAATCCATTACATACGGTAGGAGTTGTTAGGGGTTTGGGGACATCACTTGTTCGTACTGTCACCTTTAACATTAACATTGCCAAGGTGGTTTGACACACCTTCTATGTGTGCCACCTTATCCCATATGGTTTCACATCTAGATCGAGTGAGGTCATTGTGCCCCTATACTCATCACATCCATGCTTGGTTACAATGCCACATTTGGGGTGTACCTTACCTGACACCTGCAGCAATTGTACTGGCCATGGACGGTCCTCACCAGGCAGATCTAGGGACTCACACAGATGCCCTGCATAGTTCAAATGCAGTAATTCCAGCTCTACTCAGTCGCTTACCACCTACTCAGATATGATGTGCCTGTTGTTTACAGCTATACCCAAACCAGTATTACTGGACATGCTCCACCTCAGGATATCCAACTCCCTTGGAGCTACACACTGCAGGGACTTATAACTCAGCACAGATGTTAATAGGACATTGTGGAAGGACAGATTCTTCTCCCAGAGGCTCCACTCACTACAGAATATAATCCCAGTTTCACATAGTCAGAGCCACCCACTGACCACCTACTGGAGACATCTTGATGACTGTATGGGTGATTGTATATTTACCCCTGGGATATCTTCTGTGTCCCTGCTAGACAGAGGCACACTAGCATAAATGTACATGGGCTATCTTGTGTGACCTACTATTCTCACACATAGTGTAGTAATCTGACAGGGTTGAGAATGCCAAACACACTCTGGCTAGGCTTGTACATGCCCTAAGACAGATAGCCTAGTATCGACCTCTGAACCTATGCTAATGTTCAAGATGCACAATGTTTATTGCTGATACTGTTTTCAGGTCTTTATCATCTTTGCTTTACCAGTTTCCATGAAGAACTTCAGTATCTGCAGAACATATTTGATTATGACAGGGTTCCACTATATTATAGATGTGTCTGTTGTCATATAACTGTGTGCCCAGGGCGGATTGCTGTATAGTGACAGGTTCCTGGGTTAACACATGCAACTGCCAGATATGCGTGGCCCACTGCTGTACTCAGACATGGCCTAAGTGTGTGAGCATGCCCAGTTCTGACATTCCATGTTTTGTTGCCTGACATTTGTCTCATTTATTCGTGTGTGAGCATGCCCAGTGTGACCCTTCAGTATGTTGCTATCTGAGGTCCACTACATTTGCTGCTGTGTGCGAACATGACCGATATTAACATTTATACTGTGTGTTTTGGAAGTCAGGTTCTGTTCTCACTGCAGGACTCACCTTTGTGTCATAACTCAACAAGGATTATGCTGTGCCTGCAGGGTTTCCATGGAATACTTTGCATAGACTTACCAACATTCCATCATACAGGTGGACCACTGCAATACTGTCATGGTTTTGTGGTTCAGTACTTTGGCTATAGTGCACAGTATCCTGGGTTTGAGGCTCATTCCTGCTTTATATTTTCATACTGAGCAGACCACACTGCTTAAGGGCCTGTTAAGCAAATATGAGCATGTTGGCTTTTGTTCAGCTATGCGCTACTTAGACCAGGCTTGTCCGATATTGCTCAATATTCACCAACATTGCTGGACATTGCCCAATATTACTGAACATTGACCACGGTTGTGCTAGTTGGTGTGTGCGATTTTGTTTGCATATACTACATGGTGGTAATTGCTGTTTAGCACTGCTTTATATTGATTAACACATGGCATTCATGCCTTAGGTGGTGCTGCAGGGCTGCCTATGTCAGATGCACATACTACACTCCCTGCACATGTTTGCAAGCAGGTAGTGTCAACTTAGGCATCCCTTTTACTTTATGTGCAGTCGGAGAGAGGTATCATTTCCATAGTTCCTACTGAGCCAGTGTATGTGTTATGTGTTGCCTCTTTGCCAAGGCCAAAGCATACTGGGCATGCCTCCTTCTGCCTACTGGGGCAGGCTCTGGTTGTTCCTCCTCCGAGTCACACTCTGCCTGTGATGGCCTTGGCAATGGTGGGGGGCTTTTTGGCCCAGGCTATGCTGGTCCTGCTGCAGCTGTTTTCGTAGGATCATATTATGTAGCATAGCACATACCATGACAATTTGGGTACATGTAGTTGGTGAGTACTGCAAGGCTCCACCAGATGTGTCCAGTCACCAGAACAGTGACTTGAGCAGCCCAAACACACGCTCTCAAAAGAACCAATGAGGTGCTTAGTCTAAGCTGTAGTCCAGGTGACCTCAGTCAGCCAATGACCTCAAACAATTCTCTCTCACTGAAATGCCTGATGGCTTTGGCTAAACCAAGATGTCCCTGAATATGTGCTCAGACACACAGCCTCCACAAACACTAGGCCCAAATACAAGCCTGCATATGGAAATGCTACAAATATCCCCACTACTTAGACCAAACTGCAGAAATGTTTCTCACAGCTGAAAAGCAGCAGTGAGCCTTTAAATGAAAGTTTTAAACAGCTAAAGGAGCCTCTAGAAAAATAGTTTAACTGCAACAAGTTATCAGAAACAAACAACCCAACAGATGCTTAATAAAAGTGGGCAATTTCCAGTTAATACCTCACACACAGTGAAACTAGCTAGAAAAATACACAGTACACAAAGTGCTATAAATAACAAAGAAATAAAGAACAAAATAAACAAAAAACAGGATACTTATTGTTATATATTATAGCTCCGAGTTTCCTCAGTGTCCTTCCTTTGATTAGGTCAGTGTGAAAAAAGTTGGTAGGGTTGTGTGTGTGTCAGCTTCCAATAGCTCTGTTTATGACTGCAACCATGATGGACTCCATGGCCTTGCAGATCACACCTCATAGGTGTACTGGACTTGACTTCCCATGGTGTGTTGTGCACCAACACTTGTGGGGAGTGCCATATGTAGCTGTGACACATTCAACAGTTCCACATCCTATATAGGAGGTGCGGCTCAGCTGTCTGTTCAGGTGCATGATCTGTTTGTTCTGTAGTTTGTGCATGACACATATTGGGAATCAATGTATTCCACCTGCTGCCATGCTTTTGGCAGTGGGGGTAGCTGCACATCCATTCTACATGTGATATCTCCTGGTATGATGATGTGGACTATTGTCAGTGGGGGATGGGTATGTACATATGGGCCTGTCTGTCATGATGTCGGCATTGACACTCAGGTACAGTTGGCCCTGACTCAGGACATATATGGGTGTACATTGATATTTATAACATAGCTGAAGGAGGTGTCATGATTCAGTCTGGACTCCTTCTCAGCTCCTCTTTACAAAACACTAACGAACATGAGCACTAATCTTTGTTATACGCTTTTACATGCTTAACACCCTACTGATCCTTTGTGATCAGGCTACAGAGTATGTCATGATAATATCCTGGCATGTCCAGGGGTCGGTTTTGTGTGTACTCTTCAGTCCAGCTGATGGATATTGTGATATTGACACAATGTCACACCTGCCTCATGTACACAGACAACCCTCTCCTCCTCGGCAAACTCAGATATATGTGTGAGATGCACCAATATAAACATACAGGGAGCTGAACTCTCGACCCATGACTGGCACAGTCTATCAGGTGGTGAAGGTAACCACACACACCACATATCAGTCTCACATATCCTCCAGCAACAGCACTTAAACCACATTAGCACACATTGACATACTCGGATGCTGTAAATGTACTCTACCTAAGCAGCAGAGACCTCCAAAGCAGACACACACACACCTGCTACCCCACTACAATTCCCACATATCACTAAGTTCACAATGTCAGTGTGCCACACAGTCACTGCCCTTCGGGCTAAACAACACACCTAATACACTTGTAATAGGCGACACTTATGTTCAGACACACAGACATACCACTCACCAGCCCTGACAAGGGAATAGTCACTTTGGGCTGTCTGTTGGGTGCCAGGATCTGCTGCATATCACAGGCAGTCAAGTCACTCCAAAGCAAGTACAAGACTAGCACCATCATTGTCCATGCTGGTGTGTGAAACCTCAGACGTTACTCCTTGGACCACATGACATGATACATGGATGTACACTCTGATCATGTAGCCCAGGCCAGTATGACCCTGACCTTGTCTAGCATCTTACACCCACCAATTATGATGTCACAGTATACGGACACACATATCCCATTTAACAGTTGGCTAACAAATTTGTTTCATTCATAGGGGATACAGTGTCTGTCAGCATATGGTGACATGCTCAACATGCCACGTAGCTTCACTATGGACAGCTTGCACCTGTCACCCTTGGACTTTGGTATGCTGGATAAGGCTCTTGCTACCACCAGAGTGCCTTTTTTAAGCAGGGCTCAGAAGACAAACCCACATCCATAGACATTACAGGTTAAATGAAACTAAGGGTAATGCTGCTCAACAACAGTTGTGTTAACCTCATATTGTATGGAGGAGAGCAATATCTGTGCACTGACAGACACCTGGTTCAGGCTCGCTTATGCACACCAGCACTACCAGGTTATGTTTCATACCATGCTGTCTGACAGCAAGACTTGGAACAGACAACACAACTAGGGGGAGTATCGATATATATATCACAGATACACACACCTCCAGGTTAGTAGCACTGCACAAAGCATCACAGACCATACATATACAACTACCATTGTGCAATACTGCCTTTCAGTTTGTTGCCTGCTACAGAACACACTCCCAAACTCAGGAACCACACTCGGCTTTTGTGGGAACTATGGAGAATATGAAGGTGTCCACAGACACCATTATATTGTGTGACTTCATATACACACATATTGACTGGGGATACTACTCAAGCCCCGACAACCTCACCCAACAGTCACTACAATTTGTGGACTCATATGCTTTGGCACAACCAGTCAGCACAGCCACAAGGGGGAATACATATTGGACCTGCTCATCACCAACATGGGGACTCTATGTCCCCCCCCAGCGATATACCCCTCATTGGTAAGGTCAGAACATACATGTATCTCACAGGACATACATATACCATCCACACACCCATCCTGGGTAATCTTGGTGAACTTCTCATGAGCCAACATCTCACTTCACCAAAGCAAGGTGGTATCCTTCAGAGATCCTGAGACAGTGGCATATACGGCACACACTGCTGCATCCTTTACATACACATTCTATGGACACCTAGTGGACTGCATGGATTGTGCTATCCCAAATAACAAAAAGACCCACTACTACAATGGCAGGGGACCTGTCTGGTAGACCCCAGCCATTAATAAGCTGTACAAGGTCAGGAGGACGCTACTACATGATAGAGCACAATCCCAGACTGGGAAGGCATCTGTGATCTTTACTAGCAGACAGCTACAATCACTCATGGACTTTTCTAAGGGCCGCTTCTACCAGACAATTGCACCTGACATGTAGGACTATCACACATCCTTCTTCAGTTATGTCAGGAACCTGGGTGGATACTCACAGATATACTGTGAGTTACTGCATACTGACTAAACCTACCCTGAACCCACTGGCATTGCCTACATCCTGGCAAACAGGTTCAGTGCAGATGTCTTCCACCCATCTCCCCTAAGGAGCAACTATCCATCCCAACAGAGTATAACCTCCCTGACATCACACAGTAACAGGTGAGTGCTGCCCTCCCCACAGTGTACATCCCAGTATCGATGTGACAAGATGGTGTCTCAGCCTGCATCATACACGAGCATCATGACAAACGCAACCCTCACATTACATCACTGTTCAATATCGGAGTTACCACAGGATATGTACCCAAGGAATGGCATACTGCGACAGTGGTCCCGCTCCACAGAGTTGGTGCCACAACGGACCACAGACAATATTGCCCTATAAGCCTATGTAGCCTGTTCTGCAAAGCTATGGAGCATATTGTCATAGGACTCCTACGCATAGACATCAGGAACCTACAGACACTGTGTCCTACTCATTTCAGCATTGTTGTGGACAGATCTTGCCTCTTGAACCTGTAGGTATTCTTTAAATGGCTAACAGGTCCATCGACATAGGTACAGCTGTCCACACAGCCTACCTGAACCTTGGGCCATTATGCATAGGCTCATCAGTGTCAATTTGGACACATATCTCACACAATGGATTGATACCTAGATCAGGGATAGCACCCACATGGTCAGAATTGCAGGTGCCATGTCTGACTATACACCAGTTACACATGGCATCCCACACAGCTTGGTCCTGGGATCTCTCTTGTTCAGTATATATTTGTCTTACGTACAGGCTATCACAGGGGGAATATGGCTGAACATGTTTGCACTTGACTGCAAACTGGGTGCCATGATCAACTCTGCAGCTGCCACATGCATACTCAATCAGGGTCTCACAGAGATGGATGACTGGTGCCTGAGCCATGGCCTACAGCTAAATGCCATTAGTTGCATAGTCTTCCCCTTTGGGAGTAACAACATGCCCACACATTACCACATAGGTAGTAATCCATTACATACGGTAGGAGTTGTTAGGGGTTTGGGGACATCACTTGTTCGTACTGTCACCTTTAACATTAACATTGCCAAGGTGGTTTGACACACCTTCTATGTGTGCCACCTTATCCCATATGGTTTCACATCTAGATCGAGTGAGGTCATTGTGCCCCTATACTCATCACATCCATGCTTGGTTACAATGCCACATTTGGGGTGTACCTTACCTGACACCTGCAGCAATTGTACTGGCCATGGACGGTCCTCACCAGGCAGATCTAGGGACTCACACAGATGCCCTGCATAGTTCAAATGCAGTAATTCCAGCTCTACTCAGTCGCTTACCACCTACTCAGATATGATGTGTGCCTGTTGTTTACAGCTATACCCAAACCAGTATTACTGGACATGCTCCACCTCAGGATATCCAACTCCCTTGGAGCTACACACTGCAGGGACTTATAACTCAGCACAGATGTTAATAGGACATTGTGGAAGGACAGATTCTTCTCCCAGAGGCTCCACTCACTACAGAATATAATCCCAGTTTCACATAGTCAGAGCCACCCACTGACCACCTACTGGAGACATCTTGATGACTGTATGGGTGATTGTATATTTACCCCTGGGATATCTTCTGTGTCCCTGCTAGACAGAGGCACACTAGCATAAATGTACATGGGCTATCTTGTGTGACCTACTATTCTCACACATAGTGTAGTAATCTGACAGGGTTGAGAATGCCAAACACACTCTGGCTAGGCTTGTACATGCCCTAAGACAGATAGCCTAGTATCGACCTCTGAACCTATGCTAATGTTCAAGATGCACAATGTTTATTGCTGATACTGTTTTCAGGTCTTTATCATCTTTGCTTTACCAGTTTCCATGAAGAACTTCAGTATCTGCAGAACATATTTGATTATGACAGGGTTCCACTATATTATAGATGTGTCTGTTGTCATATAACTGTGTGCCCAGGGCGGATTGCTGTATAGTGACAGGTTCCTGGGTTAACACATGCAACTGCCAGATATGCGTGGCCCACTGCTGTACTCAGACATGGCCTAAGTGTGTGAGCATGCCCAGTTCTGACATTCCATGTTTTGTTGCCTGACATTTGTCTCATTTATTCGTGTGTGAGCATGCCCAGTGTGACCCTTCAGTATGTTGCTATCTGAGGTCCACTACATTTGCTGCTGTGTGCGAACATGACCGATATTAACATTTATACTGTGTGTTTTGGAAGTCAGGTTCTGTTCTCACTGCAGGACTCACCTTTGTGTCATAACTCAACAAGGATTATGCTGTGCCTGCAGGGTTTCCATGGAATACTTTGCATAGACTTACCAACATTCCATCATACAGGTGGACCACTGCAATACTGTCATGGTTTTGTGGTTCAGTACTTTGGCTATAGTGCACAGTATCCTGGGTTTGAGGCTCATTCCTGCTTTATATTTTCATACTGAGCAGACCACACTGCTTAAGGGCCTGTTAAGCAAATATGAGCATGTTGGCTTTTGTTCAGCTATGCGCTACTTAGACCAGGCTTGTCCGATATTGCTCAATATTCACCAACATTGCTGGACATTGCCCAATATTACTGAACATTGACCACGGTTGTGCTAGTTGGTGTGTGCGATTTTGTTTGCATATACTACATGGTGGTAATTGCTGTTTAGCACTGCTTTATATTGATTAACACATGGCATTCATGCCTTAGGTGGTGCTGCAGGGCTGCCTATGTCAGATGCACATACTACACTCCCTGCACATGTTTGCAAGCAGGTAGTGTCAACTTAGGCATCCCTTTTACTTTATGTGCGAGTCGGAGAGAGGTATCATTTCCATAGTTCCTACTGAGCCAGTGTATGTGTTATGTGTTGCCTCTTTGCCAAGGCCAAAGCATACTGGGCATGCCTCCTTCTGCCTACTGGGGCAGGCTCTGGTTGTTCCTCCTCCGAGTCACACTCTGCCTGTGATGGCCTTGGCAATGGTGGGGGGCTTTTTGGCCCAGGCCTATGCTGGTCCTGCTGCAGCTGTTTTCGTAGGATCATATTATGTAGCATAGCACATACCATGACAATTTGGGTACATGTAGTTGGTGAGTACTGCAAGGCTCCACCAGATGTGTCCAGTCACCAGAACAGTGACTTGAGCAGCCCAAACACACGCTCTATGACATTACATGTTTGTGCGTGTGCCTCATTATGGCATTCCTGTTCAGGTGTGTGTGCATTTCTGATGGGTGTCATCAGCCACGGCTCCAGTGCATAGCCAGCATCCCCCACTAGATGACCATGTGGGATGGCCCCATTGGCAAATGTCTGGTACAGCTGCATCAGATGCCAGATATGGGAATCATGGTAGCTTTCAGGGCAGCCTGCACACACATTCAGTATTATGCCCTGGGCATCACACATGACCTGGCAGTTGATGGAGGGGAAACCCTTGCAGTTGAAGTAGACCCTACCCCGCTCGCTGGCTGGTGCTTTGATGCATATGTGCGTGCAGTCTATTGCACCCACTACCTTAGGGTATTCCGCTATTTGCTGGAAGAGACACATATTGCTGGCCAATACCTCACGGGAATTGGGAAAATATACATGATCACCGACATGTGCTGACATGGCATCCAGAAACTGGTGTGGTACCCTGGATGCTGATGCCTGTGATATCCCCATCATATCACCAGTTGGTCTCTGGAAGGTACCTGTTGCTAGTATTCTTAGGCCAACACATACCTTGGTTTCCACTGGGATGGGTTCCCCTCTGTTGGTTCTGTGTGTGAGGCGTGGCCTGCACAGCTCAACAATTTGCTGCAGGAGGTCTCTGTCCATTCTATAGTGGTCCACTATCTCCAGCTCATGTAGCCCCTGGTAGGTTACCCTGGGCCTGTACACTCTTCTCCATCTCCTCACTGTGGGTTGTCCAGCAGCATTTCCATTGTCACCACCCTCAGCATGTTGCATATGTCACCTTATAACAGCAATGGCAGCCCCTAACATTTCTTTGTCTCAGTAAAGCTTTTTCAATTTTCTAGTGCTAGGCTGGGCTGGGCTAGTGTACTGCCTGTATAATTGCCTGATTCTGATTGTTTTCACCTGCTAGCTCTGCTAGTACTCCCTGGTAGCTTCCTACTATTTGTTGTGCTTCCTTTTTCCTTTCTGTTTCCTCAGGGGGGGAGCGCCGCGCACACAAGTGCAAACATGTCCACAGCAGCTAACACTTGTGCACGTATGCTTACATGTAGTAAAACTTGCTTATTCAGGTTAAAACTCGCACACACCAGCGCAAATGTGCTTACAACTCTTTCAACAGCCTTATACATGCTTACTCCGGCTTAAACGCATGCACTCATGCTTATACATGCGCACTCTGTCTTACTCGGGTTTACAGGCACGCACACGCGCACATGCATGCTCAGCAAGAAACTTTGGTGTTATCTACGGCATACACCTTCCATTTCTTGCCTTTCCCTAGCCTACCTGTTGACACACCTCTTTCCATGATGTGTAAATGACAGCGGACACATGCCACTCTGCTCCAATGAGCTTCACTTCTTTCATACATACCCCCTCGTGATGTCACCTATCTTCTACTCTGTTACTCCCCATATACTACTCCTACACTCCACTGACGGTGCTCATTTGCTATGTAAACTAGCAATTCACTATCCTAACACTCATTTACATAGGATTGCCTACTAATGCTTGGTTACATGTCTTAGACTGAGCTTCCCCCCTTAGCAACCTCTACTCGGTGGCCATGTTGTCTTCAGCCTGCCATTCCCTTGCATTGTATATTACCACTTTTAATAAAATCCACATTTGTGGGTTTTAATTTGTAGTATTCTGGGTTTTAGAGCACAGCCCATTTGCGCGGCGCTGCGCTATGCTTATACATCGTAAATCGCCGAAAAAAAAAAATTATTTTAATTTTGCATCAGGGAACATTTCCAATGGCCGTATATTTGGCCATTGGCATGCTTCCTGCACTGGATGCAACCTTTATTTGGAGCTGTCATGGCTCAGTTTTGCTATTTGCAGAACGGTACTCAGTTGTCAACTGAGTACATTTCTGCAAATAACACTGCTCTTACTTGGACAGGTTTGGGTTTCCTGAATCGCAAATCTACCTCATTTGCATGCCTTTCACCTGCAATTGAGGTGATTTGCATGTCCCAGTCCTGTCCGTGTAAGAGCCATTTTAGGAGCTCTCTTACACGCCCCTACAGGCTGTTCCTGGATCGCTCATCAGACATGATGGCTGCATGGAGTCTTACTCTACTCTTAGACTCCGTGCAAGCCATCGTGAATCCGGCCCACAGACTTTCTGCAACTCTATGATGAAGTCTCTAAATACAACTGTACTACAAAAGTTTGATTGCAAGTAGTAATGAAAACCAATGTTATGCACACCTGCATAATGCAGTAACCTGGTAGACCCTACTATATACAAACAGCATGGAAATGTTAAAAATAAACAAACTTTCTGATCTATATATATATATATATATATATATATATAATAAAAAATATGCTTAAAAAATGCTTGTTAAACTGTATAGCAAAAAAAACTACTCAAGAATAACATTAAAAATCTATCAAAAGAAATTAAAAACACCATCAGGAAAATGAAGACATCCAATGAACTTAGACTTACATCAGAAGTTAAAAACAATTACAAATCTTTCCTTAATTACTTTATGAAACTCAAAAATAATACCCATCATTACTCAGATCTTATCCAAAATAGCACTACCTACTCAGATCCAGTAGAGTTAGCCAACATATTAGCAAATAAATTTAGTGCAAATTTCACCATGAAGCAACTATACAAAGCCTGTATGTACCAGAGAATTTCAAACATCCATCATAACTAAAGAACATTTAATAAAGGTACTCCCTAAAATTAAAAATACATAACCAATGGGACTTGATAACATACCTGGTTACCTAATAAATAATACAAAACAGGCCTATGTTGACCAACTCCAACAGCTTTTCAGTCTGAGCTTAGCCATTGGTTTTGACCCTGAAGTGGGGCGCAAAGCTGTTGTGATGCCACTTTGCAAATGTGAACTCAACACTGGGTCTGGTAACAATGGGACGATTAGCCTGAATAGCTTCATCTGCAAAGCCACAGAACATATCAAAACTGGCCTAATTAAATATGATATCAGAAATCTTATAATGCCTGACAACCAGTAGTTTGGCTTTTTTAAGGCTAGATCTTGTCTAATGAATCAGATCAACTTATTTGAGAGAGTACCTCAAGGCGTTTATAGTGGACTTGCTTTGCAGATAGCTTACCACAACCTGGCTAAGGCTTTTGACACTGTAGGACATGCTAACATAATAAACAAGCTGAATGAATTCCAAATTGACCAATACATAGGTGGATAGCAGATTGACTGGGGGACAGAACCCATGTAGTGAGGGTGACAGGTGTGTCCTCAGAGGACATGGAGTTGGACAGTGGTGTTTTTTAGGGCTCTGTGCTGAGTCCTCTACTCTTCAACATATACTTCACAGATCACCAAATTACAAATAAAGTTCTCTGGTTAAGTCTGTGGATGACTACACACTTGGTGTCATGATTTAGTCCCCCTTTAGATTCATTGAAGATTACTAGGCTAATGGCTTAAGACCCCTTACAAACCTAGCCAGTATTACACAATTTTACCCAATATACTTTGAATATCTTACAGATTGCTCCTGTCCATAAGGGACATAGTTGCTACCACAGGTGTGAATTTGTGATTCCCATCCATTGATCCAAATTGCATTTGAAGTGAGCCAGGGAAGGGCTCTGCTTAATGTGAATAGGAAGCCTGTTCCAGAGATGGGGTAATCTCTGAGACACATACCTGTCTCTCCAACATGTTCTGTTTGAGTTGCTGACTAAGTTTAAATCCCTAGACTGGGTGACCCTCATGCTGTTTGAATTGCAGATGTGTAGCAGCTCCATCAGGGCTGGATTTGTGAGTGCCTTATAGTCAGGCATAGGTCGGTAGGAGACAGAGTAAAGGGACAGGCCTCTAAGGTCACTCCAGCTGCTGTAAGTGCCAAATGAAGTAAATGCCAAATGGCACATTGTACTCGATTATTGGTCTAATGAGGGTTGAGTAAAGCGGGACTATAATTTTCTTGGATCTGGATGAATGACACACCTTTAGTTATAAGTTGTGGTACATAGAAGGACTTCCTTACCAGTGTTTACAAGTGGAGGTCAAATTTCAGCATATTATCTATCTGTGTATGTTGTAATTTGCAAGGGTATTTGACTTCCCAAAGGTTATGATAATTTATTTTTCCATATTTATTTTAGGCCATGTTTCTGGCACCAATCATCTGTCTGATCTAGACCCTCCTGAAGGATATCTATCTGCATCCATGGGGATTCAGTGATTGACCTCAGCTTGCAGTCGTCAACAATCTTTGTTATCCACAGACCTTCTACATTAGCTTTGACTTCAGAGAAATATATTTTCAACAGGAGTAGTCCCAGCACCGTGCCCTGTGACACACCATTAGTAACTGGCCTCTTGCTGGATCTGGATTCACCCACTTTAACCACGTGCGTCCTGTCCATGAGCCAACTGGCTCTTCATCTGGTGATGTAGGGAATTATGCTCAGCTTTTTTGAGTTTGTTTATAGTACCTGACTGAGGAATTATGTCAAATGCCTTGGTCAGGTCAAGGTAAGTGATATAGACTGTTTTCTCTCATCCATGGCCTTAGTGACTTTCTCAAGAAAATCCACTAGATTCAGAAAGCATGATCTGCCCTTAACAAAGTTGAAGTGGGTCAGGTCCAGTGTTTGGAGGTTTCCTGTATCATTATTTATCAAGTCCATGATTATTCTTTCCATGGCCTTTTCATGTCATAATATGAGTACATCTGTTTAAATTAATGCACCAAACAACAGGTATACAGCTTGCAAAACAATATATTTTTAAAGAACAGCTAAAAATAATGCATACATTTTAAATACTTGAAGACAGATTTGTCCATACTGGGGCAGGAAAAATAAAGTCTGTGAGTACAAAATTGAAATTTCTGACAACATCGTTGCAGCAGATGGCTTATATAAAATAGCTAACACCTTAATGTTCCCTCTTTTAAGTGGAACCCTGTGATTCTGTACAGGTCTTTTTTAAGTACCCCATCTCCACTTTTAATTTACTAAATTAGCCTGCGAAAACAAAATGGATACATTTATGCAGTAAAACAAAATATTGTAATGCAAAAACAAACCTGTAAGTATTCTATAGATCTATAAATTAAGATGTGAGATTGAGATGACCTGGTCATAACATAGCTTTTGACCTCTTTACATAATTAAACATATCTCTCCATGTCTGAGTTCAGTGCTAACATTTTCACAAAAGGGGTAACTGTTTTAGGTTAAACATGCATTTTGGACCTCTTTTGCTTTCAATACACAGGGGACATCTATGTCTAACCTTAACATTAAACAAACATTCTGGCTTATTTTGTTTGCCATACACAAAAAATACTTTTCTGTACAGTATGCATGAGACCCCTGAATATATACACAAAGCAAAAATGATTTTTAAACTGCCCTTATGGTCCAGAATTTGAGCAAAATACAAAAAATAACTCATTGTGATCATTGCATATGTTAGAGGGAGAGCAAAGAATGAGCATGGTTTAATAATAATGTATAATTATTAAATGCATCAGACCATTATTCTTCAAACTTGAGTACTGCTCTGACCAAATAAGAGAAAACTATGTGATTGTGTGTGTGTGTGTGTGTGTGTGTGTGTGTGTGTGTGTGTGTGTGTGTGTGTGTGTGTGTGTGTGTGTGTGTGTGTGCGTGTGTGTGTGTGTGTGTGTGTGTGTGTGTGTGTGTGTGTGTGTGTGTGTGTGTGTGTGTGTGTGTGCGCATCTGTGTGTTATTAGTTCATCTCCTTATGTCATTAACTTTCCACCTGGAAAGAATTTTGATTAATTGGGTTTTGCTTCAGCAGTTACCTCATTTCTAAGGCCATAGACTATAGCAATTCATTTTCAGATTTTCAGAAGTAAAATTAATGGAGGATTAAAACCCATCAAGTATGGTAATGTTACTGCTAAGATGAATGTGACATATCGTGATATGCCACTTCTCTTGAGTAACACATTTGTGTCTGTTACTATTTGCTTCCACATGGAAATATTCAAATCTCTGCCTATTTATCTCCCACATTCTACAGAGCTGTGTATTAGCCACTGACACCACAAAAATATATAACATAGTTGTTAGAAAGCACACACTATAATGGGTAATTTGAGCAGTATGTTCGAATGCACATGACTGCCCTAAAAGGGGGTCTGATGAATTGAAACTCTGTAGTCATTTATATGTCAGTAATATGTTGAATGAAGCACATCATATTATTTGAATAAGCTATGTGTGCCACATACAGTCATAGTATTTACAATTGCCCAATTTGAATTACTGCCTATATAAGTCCACATTCTTCAGAACCATGCATTAACCTTTGCCATCACAGAAAAAGACATAGTGCAGTTGTCAAAAAGTATGAAGTACAAGGGATAACTTGAACAGTGTATTGGAATGGAGATGTTTTGCCCAAGAGGGGGTTTAAGGAATTAAAAACATGTAGCCTTGCAACTGTTACAACACTTCTATTCATTAATACAGTCCTGCCTGCTACTGTTCTCTTACACATTCATATTATAGGTTCATACATTCATAGGTGTGTACTAGGCTAATGGCTCTGGAGCCTTTACAGGCCTGGCCCACAGAAGTTCCCTGGCATCATGCTACCCGGTGTTAGTTCCCAGTGCATCTATCAAGTAGAGTTACTGGAGTGATCCCTGGGGTGAACTTTCTATTACCCATCCACTCATCAAAATTTTTCTTGAAGAGGAACAGTGAGCTGCTCTGCTTGACATGTATGAAAAGTCTATTCCAGAGCATGGGCAGTCTCTGGGTGAGGAACCTGTCCCTCCAGCATGTTCTGTTGGTTGTGTTAATGAGGTTGAGTTGTCTGGAGCATGTGGTGTGGAGGGACTGGGATTTCTTTAGATTTAGCATTTCTAACAAACCTGGGTCAGACATGGCTTTGTAAGTCAAGCAGAGATCACATCTAAGTAGGCAATATGAGACACAGAATAGCTGGAGTCTTATGAGTCTGTCCATGTAGGACATGTGTTTAATGCCTAGGATCCTCTTCGTGAGGTTCTTCTGTGGCCTCTGCAGTTGTTGCAGGTATCTAGTGTGGTACATGCCAAATGAGGCATTATACTTGATGATTGGTCTAGAAAATGAAGTGACCATCTTGGTACTTGAACCATAAACACCTGCATGCAAAGCAGGGACTCTAACCACTACACTATCTCAGCATTAAAAGCCAGGACCCTGTGCAGTACAATCACAGCAATGTACCTCTCACATCAATTTATCTCTACACCATCTGAGCTGTATTAGCTACATTTTTCTCAATTTAGATACCTGCCTAAGGCCACATTCTTTAAAATGGTGTATTAACTGCTGATGCCACACTAGTCATATCATAGTTGCCATACATCACACACACTAGAGCATTCTGTTTGAATGCATAAATGGTTACCACAAAGACAGTACAAAACTTGAGCATTCTCTTGCATTTAGTAAATGTTTTCACCAAGTGGAATTGCACACACTGGAAGGGTCTGTATGAACATGTGCTGCAATGCATATGTTTTACCTAAAAAAGAAAGCAAGATCTAGAGGATCCCTCTATCTGTGTAAATGTTACCATTAAGTGGTATGTAACTCATCAAATCTATTGGATAAACCAATCTTTCCTATCACTATTTTCAGTCACACTCATACAAGCTAAATTTTGCTGGATTTGAACACTTGCCTAGCTAAACACACATTTTATAGAATGGTTTATTAACCACTGACACCAAAGGCAAAGCCTTATTACAGGAGTCAGACAGCACATTGTTATAGTATACTGTACATATGCTGTGGGGTATGACCAATGTGATTTAACAACCAGACAATATCAATGTATTGATCACAACTCATATTGTAGCAGTAAGTCATACATCACATAATTCATATTGATTGTTATGTTAGGGAGTCATATCTATATGGGTGTCACATTAAAGTGTGTTGAATAGTTGTGTGATGGGTGACAGTGACACCTGTCAACCATGCATTCTTGCCTGTTAATCTCCAGATGATTTTGTGTATGTCTTGTGGTTATGTGTGCATCACTGACAAGTCTACATTATATGTATGTAGTCTGTAGGGTAATTACTGGGCATACATGCAAAACATATACATTGCACTTATTAATACTACTTTGCAAACACATTTGTAATTCTACAAGTTCAATGAAACACACTTGGAAAGGTAGTGTGGAACAGTGCCGCACATATTTACAGATGAAAGTAGATAGACTGCATTGCAATGGACTCCTCATATCTGGGATATTATAAGCCAATAACTCATATACAACTAATAGAGGCCACTGACATGAATTGCAATCTATCATAACAGCTTAGTATAGCGCATTAATGCCAAAGTCATTTGCACAATGGATGACAAAGTATTAGTGCATGCATAACTATTATTTCAGTTTTTTAACTTTAGATGGGAACTAGCAATGGATTTTGCTGCTCAGTGCAAAGTACTGTGCAAATGGGGAGTGCAGACATACACATTTCTATTTATAACCTATTTATAGCCATGCGTGTGGTTTGAAAATCTAGTTTTTGACAATATTAAAATTGTGAAATAGGGTTTTCAAGACAGTGCTGACAAGAAGGAACTAGCATGGGGTAGGATATTGGAAGAATAATTAAGGAAAATGTAGGATGCTGGTGGAAGAGTAACACATCTATTCAATACTTCACAATCCAGAATGATATAAAAAAGAAAACTGTTACAACATTTGTATATGATGCTGCATTCAAATATCTGTCAGTCTTACTCCATACTCAGTTATCTGTGAATTACCATAGCAAATCACAAAAGAAGTCATATTTCAGTTAGCAAAAATTACACTGCTGAAGGGACTGTAGATCAGAGCGTGTGTATGTACCTTTAAGAAGCATTTTCAGGTGTAGCACATGCATATAAATAGTGAGCACGTGCAGGCAGCAGTGTCATTTTGAGAGAACAGCCAGAGTGTTAACATGTATGAGTATGGTAGTCAGTTTGTTTATAAGTTTATTTAATTTTAAGTTACAAAGCCTCATTCCTGATGTGTTTGTGTGTAATAAAGCTACTTGAACTGAACCCATGAATATTTGTCTGTTTTATCCTGACCAGACAAGTGACAGGAACCATGACAAATGCATAAAGTAAGGGACTGTGAATGTGTTAGACTTAACATCAGTAATGATAATTGAAACATCCCTTCAGGAGTACATTAAACCCTCAAGCCTAGTATGCATATAATAATGACTGTCATGTCTTAGTGCATAGCAGCATAAAGAGCACCATCTGAATGTGGTCAAGGGCAAAAGTTCAGCATTTTTTGTCATAGGAAGGGAAGCAGCAATTACTGTGGTTTTGTCCAATGACAAGTGTCACACAAATGCTGAGGAAAGAACTATAGAATTTGGTTTATGTGTGTGTGTGTGTGTGTGTGTGTGTGTGTGTGTGTGTGTGTGTGTGTGTGTGTGTGTGTGTGTCTGTGTGTGTGTGTAAATATATTTTTTGACTAAAGGAGTGAAATGGGGTTGATAGTACAGTGAAATGGGGAGCAAGCAGAGGGTAAATTATTAAGGAATGTGCAAGATGGTGATGGGAGAGCAACATAGCTATCCACTTTAGAAGGTGACATTGTATTAGTACAAAGAATGTGAGAAATGTGGATAGTCACATCATGATAAAAGCAACTTAATTATGTTCTGTGATCAGCTGGATCAAATCAAGTGTGTCATGCATGTTCATATGTGAAATGAAGACATGCATATGGGGAATGTTTTGGTGGGTTAGGTGCCCTATTACTGTTTTTAAGAGAAAAGAATGCTGGGGAATGCAATTAGGAATCAGAGGGGTATGTATAATTGCTAGGCTAGTTAGCAGGTGTAGACATAAAGGACATGTAAGACAGACAGGAAGTTGGGGATACCATGATTGGGGAAAGATATAGGACTTCTGAGGTGCACCCCCATCCAGTGTGGATACAGTGGGAATGTAGTCCTCACCTCAGATCTGTCACCAATGTCTGTCCCAGAAACATAAGGAGGGCAGTGATGGATGGGGCAATGATTTGGCTATGCAATCCAGAATTCTTTCCATCTGGCTAATGCAGGGCACTCAGTCCCAACTACATGACATCCTTCACCAGCTAGTCAGCTCTTATTGGGTGACATAGTCACCAACTCCATTTGCACTGCTCTGGGTGGGTGCCACTGCACCAGCCACCAACATTGAGCTACCTGACACAGGTGGTGCAAGTTGTGCAGGGGTTGCAGAAGCAACACTGCCTGATTGTGAGCCACTGTTTCATGTGAGGGTATGATGGTCCAAGCCACTGTGGCAGGTCTTGCTTCCCATACTGATGGTTGTATTATGGTAGGAATAATAGTACAAAAAACAGAGAAAAATATTGTTAATGACATGAAATTGTAATTCATCCAAATCAATGCATATTCCAGATAAAGTTTTAGATTTGTCACCTCCACATATGACTGCAAGGCCATACACTGTTGCTACAGTAAAAGTTAATGTTCGCAATATCATAAACATTATGCAACAAGTGTGACTATAGGAAAGCTTATTTATGCAATGCATGTATTTAATTGTATATGAGAAATGAGCATATGTTCTTCTAACTTATTGATTGCAAAAATATAAATATTAAGTCATTCAGAGTAATTTATTTTGTTTGAATTTGAATCCAGTGCCACTTGTGTTTACTAAATCATTGACTAATGCAGTGTTGTTTGAGTTATTTGCACTGCTATGTATAGTTTGCATATGTATCCTATTTATAGTCATGTATGACTCTGTCAAACAGTTATGGTCTGATGTCCGGAGAATTCTGGACCTATTTGTACAATCTGTGATATTATGAAATATAAATGTACATACCTGAACCCATATTTACCCCATACCTCTCTGTAGTGTTATAGTCTCCACTGATGTGCCTCCCTGTTACCTTTAATCTCTGCAGAAGCTGGACTCAACAGAAAAAAATAAATACAAAGAAATGTGCATGTGTTTGTGTTGGCAAGTTGTGGTATTTTATTGCCTGTTTATGACTCACTGTACTTCTACAGAACAGGTGACTCATGGGTCTGAAAATATTCCTCCTATTAGATAGGGGAGTCCTGTCTTCACCTTTTTAAGTCACTATCGTGGTGCAGCATTGTTCAACCATGTAATATGTGCTAGTTGCATGGGTGACAGCATTGGCTAAGCTATTCCAAGCCAAAGCCCAGCCTTGTTCTGTGACCTGATATAATCACCCTGCAGAAGTCTTTAGCTGTAATGTTTAACGATAAGCTCTTCAAAAATCTCAGACTCCTCCTGAAACTACTTATGTGCTCTGAATGGAACATTACCCTCACCAATGCCTGCCATGTCTTCTCCAAGTTCTCAGGAAAAATGGCAGGGAATTGGTGTACAATTCAGATCTCGCATGCACTAGCCAGGCCTATACGCAAAGATGGACAAGCTAGACAACTGCATTTGCATAAGAGAAAGTACAGAAAAGGGGTAGAATTGAATATGTGCATTAATTCTTTAATGCCTAGCTGAGGTGAGAAATAAACAGCAGTAAGACTTGACCATGTATACTGGTCAGTATATATACATGGTCCTCAGTGACAACAGCAAATGCTGGTTAATGCTTGATATTTCAGTTACATTTCAAATTATATATTTCCACCTCTAGGTATGTACTCTGAGATGTTTTATAACAATCATATCATGAACAGTGTCGCACAAAAATATGACTTAGTCTCAGTAATGTTGTTGTTATTCAATGTTGTCCTTGGCTACATTTTTGTTTAAGTATTACCCAATGCTTTTGTATCCCATACAAAGTTATTAACTGTGAGTGATACCATCTTGAAAGCAAACCCATGACAAATAGGAACTTGAAGTTCTGAACTCTGTTTATTAACTATTAACACCATAGGGGAATTAGCAGTCCAAGAGTCTAAGCTGAGTAATACAGATTTGTACTTGAGTGGACATAACCTTACTTCTAACAACTGTTGCATTATACAGTGTACCTTTATTGAAGTAATAATTTGACACAAGTATCTTTTTCTGTAGAAGCATTTCTCATTGCATTTATTTTTGCAATATCTTCAATACTAACTGACATGTGACAAAGCTGAGTTTCTCTACATGACTGACAGCAATGTCTTAGCGTATGCATAATTATTTTTTTGTCATAGGACATGAAGTGGCAGTTTTCTACAGTCATTATTGATTAGTGCCTTTGTTTTATGCCAACTGTCATGCAAAGAATAATAATACAACTGAAAACCATGTGTGTGATGAGATGTTGTTTTAAATAACTGTAGTATGTTTTTTTTACTGGATAACAAATACTTTGGAAAGGACCATATAGAGTTTATAGCAGATGATATTTACCACATCATATGCCAATACAATGCACACTTCAAATCATTAGAAATATTTATTTCTTTATTTAACATTTGTTTACTGGGAAAGTCTGACTTGGAACAAAGCCAATTTTCAGCAGAAGCCTGGAGAGAAATGCTCCAGATGCATGTTTTTGTAATGTGGGAGGAAACTGGACTACCCGGAGAAAACCTACCAGAATGCAGGGAGGACATGCAGACTCCACACAGAAGGCACTAGAGCCGAGAATTGAAATGGAGAACCTCTTGCTGTGAGGTGACAACGCTACTGCTGTGCTGTCTGAAAATGAAAATTGTGACCGAGATGCTGGGACATGAATCCAAAACTTCATACATGCAAAGCATACACTATACCACTGAGCTACCTCCCCTTACTTATGCCACAGAAGCAATTTTCAATCATGTTTTGATAGTTGTGTTATGCTCTTCATATTTTACTGATTCATTGTCTTATTAATTTTATTTCCACATGGTATTACACATGATTTAATTATTTTATAGCATGCACCCAGAAGTGTATTATTACTTAAAACAGTGGTATGAGCAATGTAGGTGAAAAAGGTCACATGATCATGTTTAGCAGTCACAGTATACAATAATATTGCAAAATTAACATTACACATTGCATTTATAGTTCAGCTTAAAGTAAAGAAAACTAAGATCACAGATGTATTTTGTCACCTAAATATAAATTATCCATAATGTGGATTCCAACCTTGCATTGCTTGTGCTGTTATTCAGAACATACTTCATTAATGCAATGAGCCACTGAAAAAGTTACATAATAAATGTAATTTTCTGCATTCAGTAATGTCCAAAATGTTAGGAATACACATTGCCATCAGTCATAGGCTCATAGTTTCATAGGTTGTTATTACGCTAATGATCAATAGGTTCCTTACAAGTCTAGCAATTCACCTCAACCCCAAACCATTTTTGTCCCAGCTATCATATGTTTGTAGGCAGGTAGCTAAAGATTTGTAGGTGGGGGTGTTAAGATAATACTTTTCTTACTAACGGCCTCCGTCCATAATGGATATGTGGGCCATATTGTGGGTACATTTACAATTTCCCATCCAATTGTCAAAGTTTCATTTGAGTAGGATCAAGGATGAATTCTGTTTTACATGGTTAGGGAGCCTGTTCCATAGTTCAGGGATCCTTTTAGACACATATCTCTCTTCAGCATGTTCTTTTTATGTCACAAGCAGAGTTGAGGTCCCTGGATCTAGTGTTTCTGGTGCTGTTTGTTTTGTGCATGTGCAACAGATCCATCAGTCTCATTTGGATGACCAACAGCTAAGTCTTTGCACATACAAAATTAAATTTTGAATTTTTGCCACAGGATGGTAACTGTCATTCAGTAAAGGGCATCATTGATGGGCACTAATGCACAATGCCAACTGTTGTACAGAGGATGAAGCCAAAAAAAACAAAAAGATTATTCATAAATTAGTGTAATGATTTCTCAACTTGCTGAGTTTATAAAAGTAAAGTATTACAGTCTGGATTTTACTTTCACTTAGATGGCACCTTCACAAGATTTGAGCACTGCACCATTGCCATTATAACAAGACATTGAGATGATGAAAATGCTGTTACCTAAATGTTTTAATGCAAAAGGAGAACATTAAGTATGTGTGCTTAGCATTCTAATTCTGAAATTTGCATTTAGTCTGCACTATCCCCAAAATATCAGACTGTTGCCATTTTCCTGTCATAGTATGATTGTATGACTGCAATCGCTGGATAACTGAAGATGGCAAAGGATGGGAGGTTATAAACAACTATCAGCAAGGTAAGAGTTTGTGATAGCAGTTATGCAGTATTTCAATGTATGACTTTTGTACAAGGAATGTATTACAGTTCACTTTAAGTACGAACCTTTCAGTTTAAGTTGTATATATGTTATATGTTGCAGCCACTTTGTTAGCAATCTTCATTCCATGTGTGCAAAGGTGTATGTCAAGGTTCACTTCTGACTCAGTAAGTATAACTTAAACCTTCTTTGTTAGCCATTTTTTTCTCTGACACACCCACTGTACATGTACTTCTCATTAGCAGGGATGTTACAACTAATTGAACAACCAGTATTGTTAAAGAAGCACACTATCAATGTATTACCTAGCCCAAACTCTTAATACCTGCTTTTGTACTGCTCAGTAGTGTGCGCCCCATCATGTAGGAACTTACACCATGTTTACCTGCCCAGCACATTGAGATGATGGAGTGATTCAGAAATGTCAATGAGTTGAGAGCTATTCAACATATTCAACATGCTGAGGAGGAGTTAATCTACACCATATAAGCAGTACATGGGGTTATGGAACTTCCATCATGTTAAGACAGAATGCTTGGTTTCCCAAGTGCTGCTAAAAATTTGCTGATAACCCAAATTGTTGATTTTCAATACTTAGAAAAATGTGTGATATTTTTATTATGGTATGTAATCGTCCATACAAATACTGTTTCACAGTACATGTGGCTATCTTTATATGCAATGAGTGCTGTGTAACCTGGCAGTTATTTTGAAATAGCAACCTTTTGGTATTGTAGTTATCATTTACTTGTATTTTATGGCAATTGGGCAACAGCATAGAGGTTCAGAAATATGTTTAAGTCACAGGAGTTATATGGGTTTTTGTCACATTAACCAGATGCCTCTGGTTATGATGTTTTATCTGCCTAATAGTTGTATATATTCTTCTACACACATGAACTAAGTTTGGTCTTTTTACAATGTCTATTGCTGTTTCCTGAATTACAAACAGCTCATTCAATACTGTTCATTGGGCACATAAGCTTAGTGTGATGACCAAGCATTCATGAATCCAAGCCACTGTATATGCTGGAATATTCAATTTTGCAATACTGTATATACATGCTGATATCTGTATTCTAGTTCTGCTTATATTTTGTGTAATTTTCTAGGTTCTGTTTTTTTTTAAGTTTTTATGTTTTTGAGTGGGGGCATCCCACAATCTAATTGGAAGTGAGAGAAGTTATGTGGTGTTACAGATGCACATTTCATGCATGTTGGTTGTCTGGATTTTTGGCAAGATTTACCTACTTTTCAAGGGCCTTTGTCCAGATTTTTTATGTCTGTAGGTTAAGATGGGTATAACTTCAGTTAAGGTAAAGTATATTTCTACGAATATTAGAGGTTTTAATTCCTCATTTAAACACAGCGTGCATACACAGTGATTAATGAAATTACTAGCAGAAGTATGTTGTTTACAAGAATGCAAATTCTCTCCTAAATGCAGTCAGATTTTGTGTAATTAATGGTATGATCTCTCACTGAATAAACTTCATAAGCAGGCAAAGACTCTGGTGGTCATTCTCCAGAGACTGAGGTTAGGCTGGTAAGTGCTGGTACAAAGAGTAGTAGGTAAAATAGAAGTATTTGAATAATGTTTTATAAAGCCATGGATGTGTAGCTGTTGGGAGCATCTATAGGTGTAAACAGGACAATATGTATATTTATTCTTTTTTACATCATTAGCACGTAGGCAGTATGACATTTCCCATCATCATTGCTTTTTGCTACAGTGTAGTAACAGATTCTTTCAGACATAGCACATTGCCATGAATCAAATTTCACTAGAAATCACAACAGACTCTAGGCATCTATAGGACAGAACTAGGACTTCTATGATGGATATCCAGTGCTTGCTGCACTTACATGACAAGGAATACATCTTTCAGTCAAAATTCTATCAGATTAGACTGTTGTTAATTTTTATGTGCAGTCTAAAGCAAATAACCGAATCTGAGATTATCCCTATACACCTTGTTGACCATGTAGTGGTAACCTGCATTTTTGACTTCAAGATAAACTATTCCAAAAAAAAATCTTGGGGGATAGATCCTCTGGCTTTACAAGATGCAAAGGTTTCTGAATCCCTCAGGAGTAAGGTCAACCAGATCATGGAGTACAGTCTGATCAACAGGATGCCCATCTATGTCTGATGGGAGTCTTTCAAATTTAAGCATCAATATTCATCTGTGGGATGAAGGCTGTGTATCTTTGAACATAGATAAAAATATACAGACATTAGATAATGAAGTAGACCATGATTATGTCATTTGTAGGAAGAGTCAGTTTAAAGATAAGGCAAATCTGACAGAGAATAAAATACTGCATGCAGAATTCAACTTAGTGAAAAAGGAGGAAGGACAGTTGTACCAGACTCCCATAGGATCCAGGATTGGGGTAGTCGGAGCAAAAAATTGAATGCCAAAAAATGCATAGTCATCCCCTTTGGAAAAAACAAAGTGCCCACGAATTACCACATAGGTGGTAATCCACTAGGTATGGAAAATGTAATTAGGGACCTGGGGACCCAGGTAGATAGCAACCTCTCCTTTGATAATCACATTGCCAAAGTGGTTAGAAATTCCTTCTATGTAGCCCACCTAATCATGAAGGGGTTCACCTCTAGATCAAGAGATGTCATTGTGCCCCTCTACTCATCACTCATTAGGCCCATAATAGAGTACAATGCCCAATTTGGTATGTACCTTACTCGACAACTGCAACAGCTGGAAAGACCACAGAAGTACCTCACCAAGAGGATCATGGGCCTCAAAGAGATGCCCTATGCAGCTCCACTAAAGAAACTCCAGCTATACTCGGTTGCTAACCGCCTGCGCAGAGGTGATCTCTGCCTGACGTATAAGGCCATGTCCAACCCAGAATTGATGGACATGCTCCACCTCAAGAAAACCAAATCTCTTAGAGCCACACACTCTAGTGAATTAAACCTCAGCATAACAATAAACAGGACATGCTGGAGGGATAGATTCCTGTCCCAGAGACTTCCCTCACTCTGGAATAAAATCCCAGTCTATATTAGGCAGAGCCCCTCACTGACTCTCTTCAAGAGGAATCTTGATGAGTGGATAAGATGATCAGCTTTAACAATTGGCTTAAACACTGGTGTCATTCAAAGGGGATCCAGTATCTGTCTGCCTGGGATGACATGCTGGACAAGCCACGCTGCTTCGCAAGGGACGGCTTGCACCTGTCACCCCTGGGATTCCGGATATTGGCAAAGGCTCTTGCCACCCCCATAGTGCCTTTTTTAGGCAAGGCTCAAATTCTAAACCTACCACCCTAGAACACAAAAAAGGAAAAAAACTAAGGGTAATGCTTCTCAATGCCAGAAGTCTAAATCTCAAAATGCACGCACACGAGGCCCTTCTCAGTATGGAGAACATCGATGTCTGTGCTGTGACAGAAACCTGGTTCAAGGCTCCTGAGAGCACCCCAGCGCTATCAGGTTTTACCTCATATCATGCGTTCCGGCCCCAAAATCCGGACAATACCAAGAAAGGAGGGGGGGTATCCATATTCATGAAGGACACCCACACCTCAAGACTGGTGGCAACGCACGATGCATCGGAGACCATCCAGGTGCAATTAACCATAGGCAAGACTGCTCTGCAAATTGTAGCATGTTACAGGCCACCTTCACAAACTCAGGAAACTCACATGGCCTTCCTGAAAACACTAGAAGGGATAAATGTATCACCAAACACCATCATACTAGGTGACTTCAATTACCCTAATATAGACTGGGAACACTACTCAAGCCCAAACACCCTAGCCCAAAAGTTCCTGGAATTCATAAACTCAAATGCCATGGAACAACTAGTCACCATCCCCACAAGAGGAGATAACATACTTGATCTCATCATCACGAACATGGGAGCACAATGTTCAACACCGAAGTATACCCTCACTGGTGAGATCAGATCACAAACTAATCTCGCTGGAGGTCCTCATCCCACCCCACCTGAAATAAAAAGACCACAGTAAAGAACTTCTCAAAAGCCGACTTCACACTTCTAAAGACTAGTGTGGTCTCCTTTCAGGCCCCCGAGCCGGCGGAAAACAATACTCAAGCCGCTGAATCACTTACAAACGCCTTCTACCAGCACCTGCAGGACTGCATGGATAAGGCAATCCCAAGCAAAACAAAGACTCTTTGTACCAAAGGCAAGCGTCCAGTCTGGTGGACCCCAGCCATAAACAAACTCTACAACAAAAGGAGGAAGCTACTACAAGATAGAGCAAAATCCTTAAAAGGTAAGACACCCTTGATCACTATAAGTAAAAAACTAAGAGCTCTCATACAATCATCCAAAGCAAATTTCGAGAGAAAAATAGCTAAAGACTCAAAAGACAATCATAAAGCCTTCTTTAGCTATGGTAGAAACCTAGGAGGAAACTCCCAGATATGCTCAGAACTAGTTCAAAATGATGTGAAGATTACTGATCCTACAGACATTGCCAACATACTGGCTGACAGGTTCAGTGCAAACATCTCCCCCCCATCACGCCCAAAAGGAGAGATATCTATACCAAATGAGTGCAGCCCCCCAAACATCTCCAGCGCCCAAGTGAGAACTGCTCTCTCCAAAGCAAAAAACACAGCATCCATGGGACCCGATGGTGTCCCCGGCTGTGTGCTCCATGAACTCAATGAGGAATTAAACCCACAGCTAGGACAGCTGTTTAATCAAAGTCTTACCTCTGGATACGCACCCAGGGAGTGGCGCACTGCAACTGTGGTCCCACTTCACAAAGGCGGTGCCCCCACAGACCCTGGAAATTACCGTCCCATTAGCTTGACAAGCCTTATCTGCAAAGCCATGGAGAGGATCATAATGGACCTCATAAATAAAGACATAGGGAATTTGCAGACTTTGGATCCAACCCAGTTTGGCTTTGTCAAAGGCAGATCATGCCTTTTAAACTTGGTTGACTTTTTCGAAACAGTCACCAAAGCCATTGATGAGGGAAAGGCAGTCCATACAGCCTACCTCGATCTGGCTAAGGCCTTCGATACAATGCCCCACTCGGGTATCATTGAAAAACTCATCAGCTTAAATGTTAACCCATACATCACAAGATGGGTTGCAAACTGGCTGAGTGACAGAACCCACAGGGTCAGAGTTGCTGGTGCCATGTCAGACTCAAAGCCTGTCACAAGTGGTGTCCCACAGGGTTCAGTCCTGGGCCCACTCTTTTTTGGCATCTACTTTTCCGAAGTACAAGCAAACACAGGAGGGTTATGGCTGACAAAGTTTGCAGATGACTGCAAACTGGGCGCCATAGTAGAAAACACATCTGACACAGATATCCTTCAGAAGGGTCTCACAGAAACGGATAACTGGTGCCAGAGCCACGGCCTAAAGTTAAATGCCAAAAAATGCATAGTCATACCCTTCGGGAAAAACAAGGTTACCCCTAGCTACCAAATAGGTGGCAATCCACTGAGCACAGAAGAAGTTATCAGGGACCTGGGGACCCAGGTTGATAGTAGTCTGTCATTCGACACCCATGTAGCTAAAGTAGTTAGGAAGTCCTTCTACATTGCCCACCTTATCATGAAGGGATTCTCATCTAGATCAAGGGAGGTCATAGTCTCCCTTTACTCATCACTCATCAGACCAATGATTGAGTACAATGCCCCATTCGGAATGTATCTGACCCGACACTTGCAGCAGCTGGAGAGGCCACAAAAGTTCCTCACCAAAAGGATAAAGGGTCTCAAAAATCTGTCCTATGCTGCCCGACTGAAAGAACTCCAGCTCTATTCAGTCGCCACGCTTGCTCAGAGGTGACCTTTGCCTAACATACAAGGCCATGTCAAACCCAGATTTGATGAATATGCTTCACCTCAAAAAATCTAGATCCATCAGAGCCACAAGGGCAAGAGACTTAAACCTCGACACGGCTATTAACAGGACGTGCTGGAGAGATAGATTCATCACCCAAAGACTCCCTATGCTGTGGAACAAAATCCCGGTACATGTGAGGCAGAGCACCTCGCTGGCCTTGTTCAAGAGAAATCTTGACCAATGGATGGGAGATCGCAGATATACCCCAGGAATTACCTCAGTGTCACTGCTCGACAGAGGCACAGCAAAATAATGGGTATAGTTCCCCATACTAAAGGGGTGGCGTAAGCCACAAAACAATGGGCTAGGCTTATAAATGCCCTCGGGCAGATAGCCTAGTATGAACCTATGAACCTATGAACCTATGGATGGGAAATTGTAAACTTACCCCTGGGATCACTTCAGTGGCCCTGCTAGACAGAGACCCAGGAAACTAATTTAAAAGGGAGGCGAACGCCAACACATTCTGGTTAGGCTTATAAATGCCCTTGGGCAGATAGCCTAGTACCTACCTATGAACCTATGAAATGGTAGCAAAGAGAGAAAAGAAAAGGAGGTGTAAAAGCATCATTTCAGCTGTTTATCATGGGCATGAAAAGAGATGCTAACTAAAAATAGAGATGTCAAAACCGAATTTAAAGAACTCTTGTGATGGTGTAGGGAATTGGTCCTAGGCAGAAATTGAAAATCAATGTTTTGCCAGTGCCCATCTTCTGGCAGTGGCCCTTACAAATAAATGGGACATTATCAAGCACAGTGCACTGGAAAAAAACTGTCAAGGCATATAAGACTGTCCCATTTAGGTCAAACACTGCTTACCCTATTTAACTGATTTCAGATGGGAAGTGGAATAACTCTTGCTTTGGGATTATACATAATTATAGTACCTCCTAAGCTCAACAAAGATTTCATCAGGATGCAAAAATTGCAGACCCATCATTTTGATGAATGTAGATGTAAAACTATATGCTGAATTATTATCAGATTAATTAAAGTATTTATAGCCCTTATTATTTCACATATTCAAGCTGGATTTGGTTAGTACTGCTCAAGTGCTGACTACTGCCATAGTCTATGGTTCATAGTTTCATGGTTTCATAGTATAGTACTAGGCTATCTGCCCTGGGGCATTTGTAAGCCTAACCATAGTGATGTGGCTTTTGCCACCCCATGAAGTGGTTCAGAAATGTACAGAATAAATCTAGAATACTGTGCCTCTGTCTAGTAGTGACACAGTGAAGGTCCCCTTATATAATAGAATTAGTTTACTGTGCCCCTGTCTAGCAGTGACACAGATGTGACCCCTGGGGTAAACTTATGATCTCCCATCCACTCATCAAGATTTCTCTTGAAGAGAGTCAGTGAGGGGCTCTGCCTAATACGAACTGGGATCCTGTTCCAAAGCATGGGAAGCCTCTGGGTTATGAATCTATCCCTCCAGCATGTCCTATTCATACTTGTGCAGAGGTTTAAGTCTTTAGCTCTCGTGGTCCTGATGGATTTGGATTTTTTGAGGTGGAACATGTCCATCAGATCCTGATTGGACATGGCCTTGTACATCAGGCAGAGATCACCTCTGAGCAGGCGGTATGCTACTGAATAGAGCTGAAGTTTCTTTAGTCTGACAGAATAAGACATATGTTGGAGACCCTTGATCCTTTTGATGAGGTACTTTTGTGGTCTCTCCAGCTGTTGCAAGTGCCGGGTGAGGTACATACCAAATGGGGCATTGTACTCAATCATGGGTCTGATGAGGGAGGAATATAGGGTACAATGACATCCTTGGATCTGGATGTGAAACCCTTCATGATGAGGTGTGCAAGGTAGAATGTTTTTCTAACCACTTTGGCAACGTGGGTGTCAAATGAGAGGTCGCTGTCTACTTGGGTCCCTAGGTCTCTGATTACTTTTTCCATACTCAGTGGGTTGCTGTCTATGTGATAATTTGTGGGTACTTTGTTTTTTCCAAAAGGGATGACTAAACATTTTTTGGCATTTAGTTTAAGGCCGTGACTATGGCACCAGTTGTCCGTTTCAGTGAGGCCTTTTTGTAGGATGTGTGTATCTGCTGGTGTATCGACTATGGTGCCTAGTTTGCAGTCATCTTCGAACTTTGTCAGCCACAGCCCTCCCTTGTTTGCTTTAACATCTGAGAAATAAATGCCGAACAAGAGGGGTCCCAGGACAGATCCCTGTGGGACACCACTTGTGACTGGCTTTGAGTCTGACATTGCTCCAGCGATTTTAACTTTATGGGTTCTGTCCTTTAGCCAGTTTGCAACCCATCTAGTGACATAAGGGTTTACTTTTAAGGTTATCTATGATGCCTGAGTGGAGTATTGTGCCGAAGGCCTTAGCCAAGTCCAGGTATGCTGTATGGACTGCTTTGCCCTCATCAATGGCTCTAGTGACTGTTTCAAAAAAGTCAACCAGGTTTAAAAGGCAGGATCTGCCCTTTACAAAGCCGAACTGGGTGGGGTCAAGTGTCTATAGGTCCCCTATGTCTCCGTTTATGAGTTCCATAATGATTCTTTCCATAGCTTTGCAGACCAGGCTAGTCAAGCTTATGGGGCGGTAGTTTCCAGGGTCTGTAGAGGCACCCCCCTTGTGGAGTGGGACCACTGTTGCTGTACGCCAGTGTTCAGGTACATATCCCGAAGTAAGGCTAAGGTTAAATAGCATTTTTATGTGTGGGTTTAGCTCCTCTTGGAGTTCACTTAACACGCACCCCGGGATACCATCAGGTCTCATTGATGCTGTGTTTTTTGCTTTGTTTAGGGTGGTTCTCACTTGGACATCTGAGATGACAGGGAGATTACATTCAGCTGGGGGTGAAGGAGGGGAGAAATTTGCACTGAACTTGTCAGCCAGAATGTTAGCAATATCTGTGGGTTCAGTGTATTTTTTGTTGTTGTGAACCAACTCTGAGCATATCTGAGGGTTTCCACCCAGGTTTCTAACATAGATGAAGAAGGCTTTGTGGTTATCTTTAGTGTCCTTAGCGATTTTTCTCTCAAAGTTTGCCTTGGATGTTTTTATGAGAGAACGTAGTTTTCTGCTAATGTTGATCAGAGATGTTTTCCCTTCATGAGATTTCGCTCTGACGTGCAGTAGCTTCTTTCTTTTGTTATACAATTTGTTTATGGCTGAGGTCCACCAGACAGGACGCTTACATTTGGTGGAGAGGGACTTGGATTTGTTTGGGATTGCATGATTCATGCATTCTTGGAGATGTCCATAGAAAGCATTTGTGAAGGATTCAGCATTGTGGGATGTGGTATCCACTGGCACAGTGGGCTTAAAGGATACCATCTCAGTCTTAAGAAGAGTGAAGTCTGCTTTTGAGAAGTTTTTCACTGTGGTCTTTTGTGCTGGGGGTGGAGGTGGGATATGTATATCCAGGGTGATTAGTTTATGGTCAGATCTCACTAGTGAGGGTTATACTTCCGGTGTGGAGCATTTTGTCCCCATGTTTGTGATGATCAGGTCTAGTATATTATCTCCCCTAGTGGGAGAGGTGACTAGTTGTTCCAGTGCATTTGAATTTATGAATTCCAGGAACCTTTGGGCTAGGGTATTAGGGCTAGAATAATGTACCCAATCTATGTTTGGGTAGTTGAAGTCTCCCAGTATGATGGTATTTTGTGATACATTCATATCCTCCAATGTCTTTAGGAAGGCTGAGTGGGGTTCTTGAGATTGGGAGGGTGGTCTGTAACATGCTACCAGTTGTATAGCAGTTTTGCCTATGGTTAGTTGCACCTGTATGGTCTCTGATGCTTCATGTGTTGCTACTAACCTGGAGGTTTGGGTGTCCTTTATGAATATGGACACTCCCCCTCCCTTTGTGGTTCGGCCCGGGTTTTAGGGCCGAAAAGCATGATACGAGGTATAACCTGGTAGCGCTGGGGTGCTCTCAGGAGCCTTGAACCAGGTTTCAGTTACTGCACAGACGTTGATGTTCTCCATGCTGAGGAGTGCATCAAGTGCCTGCATCTTGAGATTTAGACTTCTGGCATTGAGCAGCATTACCCTTAGTTTTTTTCCATTTTTGTTTTCTAAGGAGGTGGGTTTGTCTTTTGAGCCTTGCCTAAAAAAGGCACTGTGTCTGCATATGCAAGGTGTTAGAGGGATAGCAGAGCCAGCCACTTCATTAATATTAGTAGATGTTGAAAAGTCATTGATTTATACAGATGAGATTATATGTGGAAAGTTATGGATGCAATGCTCCAGCCCCATCTCTGTAGTCATGTCATTCTACTATTACCTAAGACAACAGTCCTTACAAACTGTCCCCTGGATTTACTAATCTTCCATGCAGGACTAGCTTAGTCCTGCATGGAAGCGGCCATTTAGGAGCAGGATGGCAGCGTGCCATGCATATTAATGAAGGCACGCTGCCTAAGCTCCTAATCTTACATGGAGCATGTAAGAGTGCAGGGGGACATGTCTGAGAGAAGAGCTTTCAGAATATACACACCCCCGCAATGAAGAAGAGCAGAAAGGCCAAAGGAATGAGCGAGACCACTAATAGGTGTCTGCATATCCCCAGCAACATTCCCCCATGTGTACAACCGCAATAGTAAATATAAATCAAATAAACAAACCTATTTTTTTTTTATTATGAATCCGATTAAAGCTAACCGTATATTCATGGGTGTGTCCATCGCTTAGCTACGGTTAATGCAGCTTAAATGGCTGACGAGGATAACGAGGAAGAAATATACAAATGAAGCAGTATATCAATATTGCAGTGGGCACAGCATTTGCCTTACGAGCAAGTATTCCCGGTTTGTGTCCCACTGCAGCACATTCCATTTTCCATGGCAAATCACGTTATGGCCAATATTTTAGTTGAATAACCTACTAAAAACATATATTTGTGAATTGGAATACTGCATTAAATGCACATGAGGTGTCAGTGTCATAATGTTTCAAAGTCCACAGATAAGCACATGTGCCCCATACAGTATATGTAAACAGGAATCATGGATACAAGTGGAAGGTAAATGTGTACTGAATGACAATTCCATACAGCTTCCAAATCCCCCACCTTCCCAAGAACCATTAGATATTACTGTCTAAATCAGTGCAATTGTAAGCAGGAGTAAGCACTAGTAAGCAAGTGTAAGCACCAATAAGCAATTGAAAGCATACTTAAGCACTAGTAAGCGAGTTTAAGCCCATGTGTGTGGAGGTAAGCAATGCGCACACAGGTTAAGCAATATTGAAGCTAACTCTCTGTAAGCATATTTAACCAGAGGTTAGCATTCCTTACCCTCGCACAAACTCACTTTCAACTGCTCAAAAGTGCCTTAATCACTCTGTATCCAATGGCCCTTGTTCTGCCCAGCAACAAAATAAACATTGTTGCAAGTCTTGAACCCAGGACCCTATACACTATAGTTACAGTAGTTACCCACCAAGCCATCACAACAGTACAGAAGAATGAGATATCACCAAACAAGTCCTCACCATAGTAAAATCAAACTGAACTTGTGAAAGGAAGCAGTATACAGTCATATGTTCTATAACCCACTATATAGCATAAATATGAGAACTGGAGTACAGCAGTAAGCCCAGATGTGAGGTGTAATTGTAATAGAGTGTTGAAGTCCCCAATAAAACACAAGGACCCCATGCAGTGTATGTATTTATTTATTTATTTTATTTTATTTTATTTTATTTACATTTGTTGACTGGGCTAGTCTAAGTGGATACATGTCTATTTTCAGTAGAGGCCCAGGGAGAAAAGCTCCAAACATAGACAGAAAAATATTATTATATAATATTTATATAAAAAAGCTATTATCAAGTACAGATAATAACAGTATTGGAATATTTGTGAGAGAAGAAAACAAAAATATTCCCTTCTGAAAGAGTAATACATTTTAAAAAAGTTATAACAATTTTTTTTTTAGGTAGGAAACATACTACATGTACACATGAATCATGGACACCAGGCATATATATAAGATGTAATGAATAAGAACTCAATGCCAAAATGAAAATATAATACAAAGTCTAATGTAAGCAATGTTAAGCATTCCACAGGCCAGCTTAGGAGGTGTAAGCAATGTGTAGGCCAGCTAACTCAATGTGCCCAGTGGTATACCCCTTTAAACAATGTAACTTTAGGTAAGCAAGTTTGCCCATAGCCCAGCCCTTTCAAAATCAGCCAATAACGGAAAAGTGCAGGAAATCGGCCCTACTTAAACCCAACAGGTGAGAATACATCTCATACCTGGTTGTAGCTTCCCCTTGCAGGCACAATGGCAAAAAGGGGAGAAGGTGTGCCTTCTGGGTGCAGCACTGGTGCATCTAGGAGTCCAGAGTCATGGCAGGATTCCTTGTCAAAGACCATGAGCAGAGACTACTGCAGGGCCAGTACCAGGGTTCCCAATATAAGGTGGAAGCCTGGGACCATCTCGCCCATGACCTCACAAGTGCCACTGGCATACCCCAAACTGGTGAGCAGGTCAGGCATCACTATGCTGACCTGAAGCGACATAAGGGGTACCTCTTGGAGCAGTGGATCCAAGAGGCTAGAATGGCAGGGGCTGTCCCAGCTGTGTGTAAGTATCACTCCACTATGTGTGTAATAATTGCCAGCTCATGTTTATCATGGATAGGTATGCCTAAATATTCCTCTTATGTCCTCCACAGCTGCAAGTGAGTGAGCCTCGAACCAGGAGGCCCACAAAAGTCACCTGGAGATGTTGAGATGCAAGGCAGGTCAGTAATACTCTTGCATGTACTGTCATAGGAAATAAATCTAAATGTATTAGTAAATTAATTGCCTGTATAAAACATGTATTGTTTAAGGAAAGTATTGCATACACCAGAGAATATGGTAGGAAGAGTCTCATATAGTTTGTATGCAAATAAAAGCATAATAGCCTGACAATAAAGGTCTAACTGCTGGACTGCATGTGTATAGTATGATATCATATGGCATTGTAGATTTGCAATCACGTAATAGTACTGTTGTATTAAGCACTGTTAGCCACACTGTGCACCATAAATAGAATGTGTAGGAATGCCTGTATATGACTGGTGTAATCCCCAGAGGCCATTTAGTACAACTGAAAGACACATAGAAAGCAGTGAAAAGGCAGATAAAATCTGAATCGCACATGCAACTGAGACGTGAACTGTCTTATTTTTAGCACACACAGCCATGGTTCGAATTCTGGCAGTGGCAGTAATCTGCATACAGAATCATACCCCACAACTGTACAAATATGTCCAGAATGTCCAGTAAAGTGGCCCGTATCTCCTGCCTGTCAACCTGTCCCCCTGGGAAATCAGTGGGATGATCAAGAAAAAAGTAGTACTCCACACCATCAAATACTTTAATAAAATGACAAAGCTTTCAGATACAACTATCGTTCTTCAGTGTCTTACATACAATCGCATAAAAACAGCATTTTTAAATATAATCTAATTACATCACATGACACAGTCAACCTTTCAATAACATCAATTAAAATGAACAATCAGTCTTTTCTGGGAAATCAGTAGGACAATCCCAGATGTATAAGCAGCAAGCATGAAATACAACTGATTGACACACATCTATGAGAACAAAGCTGGCAAACTAGCAACTCGCCAAAAGATTATGAGAGTAAGAAGCCACGTATATCCCATTTACACCCCTATGTTGTCAAGCTGTGGCCAGAGTGTGTACAGTAACAGAGTGAGATGTATGTGCATAATAGTAATGTGGAATCTGGTACTGTGTGTGGCAACATTCAAGTAGTGCTAACAAACATTTCTCCCAAAGCGCTGTCAGATACCAACACTGTGCCCAGAAATACAAGAATGATACCCTGTACTGGTACTGTTTACTTTGGTATTGTATGGTACTATGACTGATGCAGTTGCTCTGAATAATAAGGTATTACTCATCACTGTCACCCACACTGTTCCACAAAATATAACTGTCTAATAAATCCTGTATAAGATTGTTGTAATACAAGGTCAGAATGCAAAACCACAGTAAAATTATAAAACAGAAAGCAGATAGGAGATATACAGCAATCTCTTTATACCACACACAACTCTGATGGACAGTGTTTAGGTTGTAGAAGACACAGCCATGTTCTGAATCCTGGGAGTGGCAGTAGGCTACATACAGAATCACACCCCACAACTGTACAGATAAGACCAGAATGTCCAGTATATGGGCCCATATCTGCTGCCTGTCCCCCTGCCCCCTGGGAAGTCTGTGGGATGATCCCAGATGTTTAGGTAACAAACAGGGAATACAACTGATTGTCACACATCTATGAGAATAAACCTGCCACTCTAGCAACTCCCAAAACTGTTATGAGAGTAATAAGCCAAGTATGTCCTATCTACACCCCCATGTTGTGAAGCTGTGACCAGAGTGTGTACAGTAACAGAGTGAGATGTATGTGCATAATACTAATGTGTAATCTGGTACTTTGTGTGGCAACATTCAAGTAGTGCTAACAAACATTGCTCCCACAGGTATGTCGGACCTGAACACTGTACCGAGAAATAAAAGCTTGATATCCTGTACTGGTACTGTTTACTCTGGTATTGTATGGAATTGTGAGTGTTGCAGTTGCTCTGAATAATAAGGTATCATTGATCACTGTCACCCACACTGTGCCACGTAATATAATGTGCAGGAAAGCCTGTATAAGAGTGTGGTAAGTCACTAAAGGTTGAAGAGGGTAATAGTCTAGATATGTCCCAGTTCACCTGCATGTGGACAAGACATGGCCAGAGTCTGTGCAGAAAGAGCTGGACAGCTATGTGCACAACATCAACCTGGAATCTGGTAGCATGTGTAGAAACAGTTAGTGTTAACAAACATTTCCTCCACAGGTATACCATGTAAGATGTGTATACTGCAGGTAAAACCAGTTCATGTATAAAGATGATGACAGCCATATCACTGTCCAAGCTAAGGCTACAGGGTAGTGTAGTAATATTTTTAAGGTAAAGATAACAGCACTAACTAGGAAAGTAATGTGGACTACAGGAATATACTAGATGTTAATTGACATCTTTCTCTCCCCCCCACCATATCTCCAACAATAAACTACATACCAACCTGATATGGTATGTAATTACTTCACTGTTCTGATTATCTCCTATTGGTTGATAATTATTTAAATCTGTTTCTATGCATGTGCTATATTGAAATATTCCAACATTGGTGGTATGATGCCATAAATGTACCTGCATGCTGCTGTTATTACCACTGTGGTCCCATATATGCATGTTTTCCATTTACTATGCAACTGTTCCGTATCTAGTGTCTGGATTAATGGGAATATCTATGCCTGCTGTCATACTTATCCCTGGAATGTGTTGACTATTACTAACTCACATATGATGATAAAATTTAAACACCATAGCATGTTTGGGAAGGCTGGTCCCAGCGGATCCACCTGTCCCACCTCAGCTGACCATGGCACTGGGCACCAGCATGTCTGGGGCCCAACCCAGGACTTCCTCATTCATTGGTCCTGCACCACCTTTGGGTGGAACCACCTCAGGGGATGGGGCTCATCTCCCCCTGGGAGTCGGCATGGAGAGGAACCTGTCACCTGTCGCCAGGTCTGGGTTGTGGTGCGCAGCGAGCTCCACAGGGAGGTTGGAGATGTGCTACGCCAGCTTGAGGGCCATGTGTCACATCTAGAGGGTTGGCCTGGCTTTGTGACTCAGCCCCCAGCAGAGCCACATTCGGGGTTGTGAAGGTGCAGTGGTGACTGCCCTTGGGTGGGGACCTCAGTCCCACTGTTTCCAATAGGGGGCTCATGGGCTTCCGATTTCCCAACACCACTCCCCATCAAGGTGTCTACCCCCCACATGTGTTATATACCACACCTGTATGCATCTTCTTTGTCTTGTCTGTTAACCTACCCAACCTACCTCCCCAAATATACCTACTATCCATCCGCAACATCCAACTCTCACCTGAAAAAAAAAAGGGGCAATCTGTTCCCAAAAAAAAAAAAATCTCGCCCCATACATAGCCATCCATTTTGCACACATGTCCACTGGATACATGTAATCTGGTCTAATTGGCATCACAACATATTATTGCTGTCCTCACTCCTATCTCAGGGGTTTGAGTGTCCAAATCTACCTCCAAATTCTGTGTATATGCACAGTTGTTGCTGTGGAAGAAATGGGCAGCTATGGACCTTCCCTACACCCGTCCTGCACATCCCTAGCTATTTTCCCTACTGTCTTTCCCTCTTTGTGCCCCTTTTTCACCACTTACCTATCAACTCTTTTTTCTTTTCTTTTGAAGAAATTAGCACGGGGGTAAGCGAGAGTAAGCAGTTTTAAGCAGCAGTAAGCGGGTTTAAGCCTGTTTGTGTGGGGGTAATCAAGGCCTACACAGTTTAAGCAATTGAAAAACTGAGTATAAGAAACTGTAAACAAAAGTTAGCATTGCTTACCGCCGCGCAAGCCCATGCAAACCTGCTTACAACCACTTAAAAGTGCATTAATCACTCTGTATCCAATGGCCTTTGTTCTGCCCACAACAAAATAAAAAGCTTCTGCAAGGATCAAACCCAGGAGTCTGCACACCATAGCCAAAGTGATTTACCACTAAGCCATATCAGATATAAACAAACCTGATATTTTCACAAGCATATCACCTAGTCCAATCATTCAACAGTACAGGGAATGTATTTCAACATATAGATATGTGTGTGTGTGTGTGTGTGTGTGTGTGTGTGTGTGTGTGTGTGTGTGTGTGTGTGTGCGTGTGTATATATTAATATCTAAATAGATATAACATATCTATATATGTAGATATATATAGAAATATGTACATATCTATATATATATATATCTATATATATATATATATATATATATATATATATATATATATATATATATATATATATATATATATATATATATATATATATATATATATATATATATAAACATATATACATACGTATGCATACATCTATAGATATATATGTCTGCATATATATATATATATATATATATATATATATATATATATATATATATATATATATATATATATATATATATATATATATATATATATATATATATATATATATATACACACACACATACAGCAATTTATATATATGTAAGCAGATATATATATATATATATATATATATCCATATAGGTATATACGGACATACATCTGTAGATAAAAATGGGAACATAAAAAAAAATGTATGTCCACAATCCACATGCACCATTAATGGGGTTGAGAGGCCCCAAACAACATATGTCTTGTACAAATAGGTATTCCCCTCCCGCAGCCAAACACGTCTGCCCTGCAATACACTACCAACTTTTGCAGATCCCATAACCAGGACCTGACACGACATGGGTACAAGATGTTAAGAGTACTCCATCCCACCTGTATGATGTCAGGCTGGTATCAGTAACATATCATGCAGTACAGTCTGGTTCATAGGCTCACAGATTTGTAGTAGGCTAACTGCCCATTTGGGCTATTATAAGCCTAGCCAACTACCCCATGTCAGAATCAAACCGTGTATCTTGTGTTTATAAGGTAAACACTTTAACCAGTATGCCAACCTTCCACCTCATAGGGAATGTACAATGTGGAAGCAATCAACATCCCTAGGATACAGATATATGCAGATACAGATATACATATATACATACATATATGTATATATATATATATATATATATATATATATATATATATATATACATATATATATATATATATATATATATATATATATATATATATAAAACTACACATACACAATCAGAGATATGTATAGGAAGATACATATGTAGAAGGTGCACACAATATGGTAGAGCCACTATGCCTACAGTTACCACCTTACCAACTGGACACTGTATGAGCTACCCATACAAATGACAATCGTTGCCTGCAACATATGCCCACAGAAATCTCAAAGGATATAACAGCACACACAGGTATGCATACATGGGAAAGCTTTATTTGTGTACTATTATAGTTATATATGCCATGTCATATAGCTGTTTAAACACTGACATCAATATAAACAGAGTAATGCAACTGTGAAACAGTTATACTAAAACAGTAGTCTGGAAAGGTTGACATATTTTGCTGTCCAGGCCGAGGCCTTCAAGTAGTACAATTTTAAAGACAGACTGGGCCACAAGATACCAAACAATCAACAGTAAGTAATGCAGATGTATAGCTCAGCAACCTCTATATACACTCTGTACACAATCCCTAGGGGGTAAAGACCTCAGTTGACACTATGGGATGTAACTGTTACATAACAAGGCATAACCGACACTATCACAATCACACTTACAAACAGAACAGTCTGTATGGCAGGAGGCAGTAGGCCTGCATTTATCCAAGATGGATTGTATGGTAATGTACATCTAGATACCCCCACATGTTGTAACAGCCTAGGTTGGTTATGGTGCACCCCCCCTAGACTCAGTAATACTGGGCCATATACCACTGTTACATACACTGGCCTCTGGAGTGCATAAGGGCGCACATGTATTGTGTAGGTGAAGCCCACACATATATGGCCTCAACCCCACAGTATGTGTGGGGGACACAACAGCAGTGGACTCATGGTAGGAATGGCAGCATGACATACTCACAGCCCTCTACGGAACAACCCCTGACAGCATGTCATATGTACTACGCCTGGTATGTAGGTGGAGGACAGAGGCTGGTACACAGGCCCATATATGTAAAACTGTTGTCATACACTAAGTAAGTCTCCGGTGTTAAAGGATAGTCTGTAACATTCCCTTAGTCAGGAATATGAAGTTAGAAACAGAAATTGATGTAGCCATGTACTGATAGCAGTCAACACACACACTGCCAGTGATATATCTGACATAAGACTTGTGTCTTGGACAGACAAAACATAATAGGCACACCTCTGGCCATCAAGAGGATAGGCCCACAGTTGAGAGCTATGCAAACAGACTGAATTCCAAGTTAAACTAGTGTGTACACGCAAACCCTGTAACACCAGTGCTATACAATGCATACAACAACTCTACTCACACTCTGCCTGTAGTTCTGGAACCTCCTACACATATGTAGCTGGCTTGAGTGTGCAGGTTCTCCTGTAAGATTTATTGCTACCTGCTGTCTGTAACACTGGTGCTCACTCACAGGAAGGATGTCCATTATTCAGGAAAGGTAAAGAGACCACACTCACATGATGTAGGGATTTATAGTAGTTGGTTGTCATGACAGTGGTAATTGGAAGTACTGCACAGCATGCTGCATGCAGGTAGCAAGTGGAGGACACTGACTGGTGCAGAGGTCATCACCTGATCATGTGCATCACCTCAAAATTCCATGCTGCAATCTATGCAAAGCAGCTCATTCCATTTACTGGAGAGAGACTGAGAGAGAGAGAGAGAGAGAGAGAGAGTGCGCATATAAGAAAAAATAAAAAAAGAAATACTAAACACTCTAGAAGAGTCCCAGAATAGCTTTGTGAAGTATATATGTATGTAAGTGACCATAGTACTTGGTCCATAAAATTGAGATAGATGATGTGGAATGCTTTGCATGTGCCTAAATCTGTTGTTGTTGTAATGATGTTCAGCTGAACAACTGCTATGGACAATAGAGTCCATCCCTGTGGGTAGTGAGCTATACCCCTCAATCGTGCAGAGCAGCACTGACTGATAAGATGTAGGCCATCATGGTGTGTGTTGTATAATGGAAAGTATGTATGTTACATGGCCAATAGCTGGTGGTGGAAGTAATGCCATTATGATGGGCATGTGGGATCCACAGCCCACCCCTTGCAGGATACTCAGGTTAATCTGTATTGTAGCATGCAGAAATGCCATAGGTGTGTAATAGGGTTGCCTGCAATCTGGCCCTAGATATACCCCCCCCAATGTCAGGCTGTGTCTATATACGGAACCTGCCTGTTTTGTAGCCAGGCAGAACAGTGCAGCTGTGCAGGAAGGTTTTGTGAGATTGTGGACCTGATGTCTGAATGTGCACCACATATAGGTATGCATATGTGTAAATATATATACATATATTTAGTATATATATATATATATATATATATATATATATATATATATATATATATATTTATATATATACATGTATGTCCACAAATATATGGATACCCATGTGTAGACGCATATATGAGCACATATATACATCACATATATCTACTCATATATAGATATATACCTATATGCGCATGTCTACCTATATACAAACATACACACAAACATATATGCATGTAAATACATGTCCTCTATATTACTATCACAGTGCTGCATGCAATGTGCGAGGAAACAACACACATAGCAATACACACAGGTATCTAAAGCTGTCAGTGTGTGCAACATGGATGGGTATGTCACATGTGAACCCCATGTTGGGATCACATTGCCCTTGTCTTTGAAGTATGGAATGGGAATATGGAGAAGTATGGCCGGTATAGTTGTGGAGGTGGTCAGGGTTGGTAGATATAGAGGACAGTCTACAGTAGTGGTATGTGACACGTGTGGTGGGTAAACACCCTGGATGCTATGTGTGGTTTGTGACGTGGATGCCCCATGGGCCCCAATATGGACACAATGGGAACAAGCCTCGCACCCACTGCTGCTCACAACAGCAGTCTATGTCTTGAAGGTGCCTGGCCTGGAGGCTTAGCAGGAGGAGCATGTTGGCCCTGTGAATGTGTACTGGGTGCCTCAGAGTGATGTAGCACATCCCACATGTGTCTGTGGAGTCCATTATGGAACAGACCCTGGTACTGCCCTCAGGGGACAGGAACATATCTGTGTGTGCCCCCAAGGGAGGACAACATCCCCTGGGTTGGTTCCACCTGACAGTATTGCAGGACCAGTACTTGAGGGGGTCCCAGGGTGGGACTCACATGTGATGTGGCCGGGTAACATGGGCAGATGGGTTTGGAGAGGTGGTTCTGCTGGGCAATAGTACATATACATGCTATTGTGTCGCTGTTATAGAACATATGTTGCTAGTAATAGTCTACACAATCCCAGAACATGTCCAACAGCATGGATAGATATCCCCAATAACACAGAATGTCAGATGTGCAGCAATCACAAAGCATCCATACCACAGCCATATATGGAAGCATAGTGGCCCAGACAAAAGCACACAGGTGAATAGTCTATAACAGGCCAACAATTATAGTGTCCACACAGGAAACATGGCTACAAACACATAGCACAAAGTGTGGAATAATGCAATATCTGTCCCACTGGTAGATAAGCTGTAGCCATACCTAATGAGTTGTGTGTACAGTTTATTGTCACAGATATGGTTGGGGTGACAGAGATGTCTGTTAAGAACTGTGGTAACCTTACTGTATGAGTTGTTCACACCCGTTTCCATCTTTATGTCTTTCAGGCAAGATGTCAGATGCACAGCTACCATCTTATTCAGCTGCTGAAAATGAAGTAGCGCTAACCTATTTAATCCCCCACTACCCTGTCCTGTTTGTCCAGGCCACCCATGATCAGCAGGACCTATTCCACAAGGTCAATGATGTTGGACTGCACAACTGCAGTTATGAGCAGGTCTGGCATCATTGTTCTGACCTGCTTTGCAATGCTCGTCGGTATGCTGTTGCAGTCTAGGGGGATCACCTTGCCACAGGGGGGGCCATGCCATCCATCCCCCCTGACATGTGTGGAGGAGCTCCTGGCCAGCCCCATGGCACCTGCCCATCCGGACACACACCAACCTCCAGACAACTTTGTGGACGTGGGTGCCACGCACATACCGGCTGAGGAGCATGCAGGTAAGGCCACAGGGCACATCCATAGACCACTGTTATGTATACATCTGCATCGGTACAGGTAGAGCCTCCATATCTGACATTTCATAGATATATTTTTTTTTGCTGCAGAGTAGTTATAAACAGATGGATTGTGGAAATGTACTGATGTATTTTAATACTGCACCCACCATGTAGCCCTGCCACAGTTGTGGCTACTAACTATGCATCTCTCAACCTCTTATGTAGGTCCCTCAGGGATACCACCAAGGCAGCAGCCTGTAGCCGATGAGTATGGTTTATGTAGATGCTTGCCAATGCACCAGGCATATAATGACTATGTTATATGCCATGCACACATCTAACACCCCTACCCAGAATGCATGCTGTGCATGTGCACGTATTTTTGCTGTGAAATGCACGGCATCACAGGGGTGACCATGATGGGGTATTGGAAGGGTATGTCAGACACCTGCATGATAACTAACATCCTGTCATTGTGGAATGTGTCCACAGGGAGTAACATAATGGTAGGAGGCATGGCCGACAGTAGGGACATGTTTGGAACAACATCCATATACAGTGCAACACCAGTGTATATACCTGTAGGACAATGGCAACTGCTGCAGAGATACACTATGGCATAAGGCATTACAGTGGTCCACATTATCAGCTGGCACTAGGCTGTAACATGTAGTGTTCAGTGTATGGGGCACTGCAAAGTGACACAAATGTTTAGGGCTTACTTGTCATGCATCTGCAAATAGGCTGAAGGAGGAGGGGTGGGTGTCAGCATGACACACCAGTAAACTGCAACAGGGATCCTAAGGATGCTAAGAATGACTGTATCTGCACATAGTCAGGTTCAGGACCTGTAGCAGCCATAACCCTACCCCCACAGCAATAGTGATGGCAGAGTGTGAACACCAAGGGATGTACACATGAGTAGACCTTGCAATCATGCAGAATAGGGGAACATGTGTAGGGCAGACTGAACATATACTGGCAAATGCAGATGGCCCACGCTGGTATACCTCTGCCAGGAGTAATGACAACAAGAGGTGTGACAAATCATCATGATAAGGGTGTGCACACATATGCTCACACAGTGTGTATGCATTACGGTCAGCATCCAACCTAACACATTCCATAGACACTACATGTGAAAGTACAAGACATATGTCACATACTGAGTTCATGTACTGCTAAGATATGTGGTGATGTGGTCCCATGGCAGATCAAGGATGGGTGCGTCATATCAATAAAGGTGTGTACACCCCCCCCCATTGCCATGGTATGCTCTAATGGTTGTCAGTGTAAGAGTACTGGATTGGTCATACATGGTCTGCTGATATTGAGAGCTGTGCATCAGACATCAGGCAGTCACAAACGACATCTGTCCACATATCATACCAGGTATGTGTTTCTGGAAAACATAGGGGCTGTGAGCATTAAAGCTGACATAACCAACACAGTAGTACACATTCAGCAATGAACTGTACACCTGTGAGGTGTGGTGCACAGTACATGGCCGGGTGCAGAACAGGTGCACAGAAATACCATGTCCGTAGGTGCAGTGGTATCCAAGGGAAGGGGCTTCATCTAGTGACACAGCACATGCATCACACACATGTATACTGTTGCCAGCATGGATTAACGATAGCTGCACTGCATGCTGTCCGGTACCATATGTTATGTTGACAGAGGGGTAATAAAAGGACTATGTGTACTATCATTGTGCAAACTCACCTGTATGTGCATGTGTGTGTGTGTGTGTGTGTGTGTGTGTGTGTGTGTGTGTGTGTGTGTGTGTGTGTGCACGTACTGGTGGGTAGTTAGTTTGTCTGTAGGGTTACTCAGGTGAAGACGGGGGTGGTTGATGCTTGTAGGATGCTTGTGTGCATGTCTGTGTGTTTGTGTGGCTGGCCATGTATGCACATGTGTGATTGTGGGGTGTTCATGCAGCAGTACCTCCCTCTGGGATCATGCAGTGCATGTACATGGACTGCCACATTACACACCAGGAATACTTGTCATGTGTGTGTAATCACAGGACAGCTGATAGTATAATATGGCCTGTAGCATGGAACAGGCATTGAGAGGGAAGGTAGACACGAGGTACACCCTTAATATCGCATTCAGCAAAGAGGTCACCTGTAACCCACATATGCAACACTACAGATGCATTGTGGAACTACTAGTCAACACCAGGGAGTGTATCCAAATATTACAGTTGTCACATGATAGGCTGAATGAGCAGCATATCTGGCATGTACTGAGCATTACATATACATTACACAGCAGTGTGTGATATTATGGATAGAACATAGTAGCCCACACATATAGGAGTCATGCACATGATGTCCGGACATACAGAGGGTGCATACCGAATGACAGCATTGAGGCCATGTAAAACCACTACACACAGGTCAGGCAGGTAATGTAGTAACAGGTCTTGTGTTGTGATGGCTTGTGTAGGCATTTAGAGGACTGATATGTTAATGAGTGGTATCAATGCGTGTGTATGTTAACAAGTGTGATGCAGGATGGAGTACCACATGGACATAAACGTGGGACTGTCTGTAAAGCCATGGACAGGTAGGTATTACAGAGGTGTGTGTGTGTGCGTGTGTGTGTGTGTGTGTGTGTGTGTGTGTGTGCGTGTGTGTGTGCGTGTGTGCATGTGTGCGTGTGTGTGTGTGTATGTGTGTTTACTGTTAGGCAATGCTGCACAGGTTTTAAAGTGCATTTATTGTTTGACCCCACAGGTGGTGAGGTGGGTCTGGGTCACTCCTGCATTCAGTCTGATGTTGGTGCCCATACAGACACCGAAGATGATAATAGTACTGTTGAGGCACAGGTGGGGTTGTCAGGGGCTGACACTGCACCAACATTTGGCATCCCCCTTTTAGCTACCTCGACCCCGCAATCAGTTTCAGTGCCTATACATACACCATCACCAGTGGCCATAGTGCAGGGACAGCTGGCATTTGGTGGCAGTGCACAGGACAGTGTGGTAACCATGCCTACTGTGTCCGGTCACAGCAGACATAGCCAGATGTCCAGCAGTGCACTACATAGGCAGATATTCCAGGGTGCTCGTGGTAGGGCCACTGGGCATCATGCTACTGCATCATGCTACTGGCAGAAGTGACATAGCTGGTACCAGCAGGCGCATGTTTCAGGCTGTTATGGTGGCACAGGCACATATGGAACATTACACCAGACAGGGCCTGAGGCTGCAGAGGGCTGCTCTAACATCTGCAAGTGACAACTCCCATGAACTGGCTGGTGCCATCCGTGCATTAACTGAGTTTATGGATAGATGGTCTGCTTAGATGATGGCCCTCATCGACCGTGGTCTGTCCGTGTTTGAACATGTGGTGGGAGTGCAGCAATGGCTGCGTGGACATAGGCCAGCAATGCCAACAGCTGGCAGTCAACGTGGACATGCTAGGACACCAAGGGGCTCCCATAGTGGCAGTACAAGCCCTGGCAGTGTGGGAGGTGCTGTCCACACCACACCACAGCAGGCCGCATGCACATGGTCTGGCTAGTCCCAGAAATATCCTGATACTAGCAGACATTTGTCATCAGCAGGTGAGAGTAGCACATCGGGGCCTGTACCTGGAAATGCCCATGGAACCCCAGGCAGGCACAGTTCATGTGTCCATGGCCGGAGCCAGTGAACAGCACACCCTGCCAGGTATGGTCTGCAGCTGTTCATAAACACCTGTGTAGGGCAGCCGCATGGCAGAACTGTATGCATGCATACCCACACACTATAGAAACACACCTAGGGCAACCCCATACCTGCACACACACCACAGCACCATGCCCAGCTCACCACAGTACACCCCTCACCCACACACATGGTGTCAAATGTATGGCCCACTCTCGGCCTCTGGCAAACCAACATCACACCCATTGCATATGATGATACCTGTGCCACATCCCTGTCATCCATACCATCAATGCAGGGACAGGCTAATATGGTTCTGATGCACATGGTGACTGTACTACAGTGTACCACAGTACTGCAGTGTAACATGTTGTAAGGAGTAAAGTGTAATGCATATATGACAGGTAGTGTAGCCATCCAGCAATGATGCATTATAGCTGATAGTAACACTAGTTGGAAGAGGTCTCTATAATTTTATCCATTTGTGCTGTATGTGTAAATGTGCCAGCACGAGGATGGTCTGCAGTCATACTCCACAACAGGGCATGGCACAGTGGTGACACCTTGGCTGTGCCATAGCTGGGATATAGTTGAACACATGTCACAGGTTACTAAAATGGTTATTGCCTGTGCCACATTGACAGGTGACCCACTGAGGCATGTATACCCTGCAACCTGATGTAGACCCATCCACATACATGCACACAGTTACTTGGAAACACTGGGACTAGAACCCTACCTTGGTATGTAGTGATACTGAAGTGTGTGGCTTACATTGCACACACCACATAGTGTTTAGGGTGAGGTGTGTCCCAGGTTACATGTTACATGCAGAACATCCCCAGACATGTTCAGTATGCTAATGGGGGATGTAATGGGTGTATATGGACAATACGTAGTCTGACATGCCTTCATATAGACATTAACAGACACATAACAGGCAGACACACATCTGAGATACCAGAGCCTATCGCTGCTAACTAACTTGACCATGTGTCCAATCTGTTGCAGGTAGACTGCACACAGCACATGCACAACTAGCTTAGATTGTGGTATCAGTTACCTGTATGGTTGATGGTGACAGTAGTATTCATAACGTGGTACATGGGACATATACCGGGTGTACCTTGGTGTAATGACAGTGTACACAGCACCCACATCCCCCAGTGGATATTGTGCTCCCAGAAACCCATGATGACACTCTGCCATACCCACCATCATACATTGGCCACAACTGCGATACAACCCATAGTATACCCCAACAGTGGTCCTACTGGGATATGCATCTAATGCACATGCCACACAAGCAGTAGAGTGTTGCATTGTCATGCCTCACCTATGGGCAGCAACAACACTATCTCTACTACTGTGTGGCAATGGATATTGTTATAGGAATATGTGACCTGGGAATGCTGTACCCTACAGATATATGGACATGCACAACTACACACATGCCAGAGCACAATAGGTATCCCATGCCTGTCAACCCATTTATAAAACACTGTTGTGCATGTACAGCTATGCTCATGTAGCAGGTATTGGGGGGAGCATAACAGGGTACATGTAATGTCCCATACAGCAGTGGCTACAACTGACTATGGCAATGGGTGTTGCTTTGGTTGTGAAGGGCCTCATGGAATTTCCAAGTAGAGGTGTGCTAACACACAGACACTGCTATACTCAGTCATTCACAAGTACAAATGTGTCTGTACAGGGGTGCATCACTGCAGGTGGTCATAGCTGTGTAGCTAGCTATTGTCCAAGGGGAGAAGGGTTGTGTAGGGGTTGTATGTACAGTGGTATCCTGCCATCTGCCAGGTGGCAGCAGGCAATCTATCGACAGACACTGCTGTGGTGTCCCTCAGGGTGAGAATGACATTCATCAACCAATCCTCCAGGTGCCTCCTGCACATGGCCACTGAGGTGATCAAGTTGACATGTATGCAACATGCATTACAACACATGGTTAGTGTCTGTGATGGAGACCTGTACCCAAGCATGTTCTGTTGACTGTGGTAATGTAATGGAGGTACCTGTGGCATGTGGTGTGTACAGGGTGATATCTCCTATATGTGCCAGTTCTTACACAGCTGGGCAGACATGTCAGCGTCAATCAAGCTTAGGTTGCCTGTACATATCCCAGTTGGATACCTGCCATCTGCACATCTGTACAGTGACTGACAGTCATCCGCTTGGCAAGTAGCTATGTAGTAGGATGAGTGTGTTCATAGGTTCATAGGTTCATAGGTTCATACTAGGCTATCTGCCCGAGGGCATTTACAAGCCTAGCTCATCGTTTTGTGGCTTACGCCACCCCTTTAGTATGGGGAACTATACCCATTATTTTGCTGTGCCTCTGTCGAGCAGTGACACTGAGGTAATCCCTGGGGTATATCTGCGATCTCCCATCCATTGGTCAAGATTTCTCTTGAACAAGGCCAGTGAGGTGCTCTGCCTTACATGTACCGGGATTTTGTTCCACAGCATAGGGAGTCTTTGGGTGATGAATCTATCCCTCCAGCACGTCCTATTAATAGCCGTGTCGAGGTTTAAGTCTCCCGCCCTTGTGGCTCTGATGGATCTAGATTTTTTGAGGTGAAGCATATTCATCAAATCTGGGTTTGACATGGCCTTGTATGTTAGGCAAAGGTCACCTCTGAGCAAGCGGTAAGCGACTGAATAGAGCTGGAGTTCTTTCAGTCGGGCAGCATAGGACAGATTTTTGAGACCCATTATCCTTTTGGTGAGGAACTTTTGTGGCCTCTCCAGCTGCTGCAAGTGTCGGGTCAGATACATTCCGAATGGGGCATTGTACTCAATCATTGGTCTGATGAGTGATGAGTAAAGGGAGACTATGACCTCCCTTGATCTAGATGAGAATCCCTTCATGATAAGGTGGGCAATGTAGAAGGTCTTCCTGACTACTTTAGCTACATGGGTGTCGAATGACAGACTACTATCAACCTGGGTCCCCAGGTCCCTGATAACTTCTTCTGTGCTCAGTGGATTGCCACCTATTTGGTAGCTAGGGGTAACCTTGTTTTTCCCGAAGGGTATGACTATGCATTTTTGGCATTTAACTTTAGGCCGTGGCTCTGGCACCAGTTATCCGTTCTGTGAGACCCTTCTGAAGGATATCTGTGTCAGATGTGTTTTCTACTATGGCCCAGTTTGCAGTCATCTGCAAACTTTGTCAGCCATAACCCTCCTGTGTTTGCTTGTACTGGAAAAGTAGATGCCAAACAAGAGTGGGCCCAGGACTGAGCCCTGTGGGACACCACTTGTGACAGGCTTTGAGTCTGACATGGCGCCAGCAACTCTGACCCTGTGGGTTCTGTCACTCAGCCAGTTTGCAACCCATCTTGTGATGTATGGGTTAACATTTAAGCTGATGAGTTTTTCAATGATACCCGAGTGGGGTATTGTATCAAGGCCTTAGCCAGATCGAGGTAGGCTGTATGGACTGCCTTTCCCTCATCAATGGCTTTGGTGACTGTTTCAAAAAGTCAACCAAGTTTAAAGGCATGATCTGCCTTTGACAAAGCCAAACTGGGTTGGATCCAAAGTCTGCAAATTCCTATGTCTTTATTTATGAGGTCCATTATGATCCTCTCCATGGCTTTGCAGATAAGGCTTGTCAAGCTAATGGGCGGTAATTTCCAGGGTCGGTGGAGGCACCGCCTTTGTGAAGTGGGACCACAGTTGCAGTGCGCCACTCCTGGAATGTATCCAGAGGTAAGACTTTGATTAAACAGCTGTCCTAGCTGTGGGTTTAATTCCTCATTGAGTTCGTGGAGCACACAGCCGGGGACACCATCAGGTCCCATGGATGCTGTGTTTTGCTTTGAGAGAGCAGTTCTCACTTGGGCTGGAGATGTTTGGGGGCTGCAATCGTTTGGTATAGATATCTCCTTTGGGGAGGGGAGAAGTTTGCACTGAACCTGTCAGCCAGTATGTTGGCAATGTCTGTAGGATCAGTAATCTTCACATCATTTTGAACTAGTTCTGAGCATATCTGGGAGTTTCCTCCTAGGTTTCTAACATAGCTAAAGAAGGCCTTATGATTGTCTTTTGAGTCTTTAGCTATTTTTCTCTCGAAATTTGCTTTGGATGATTTTATGAGAGCTCTTAGTTTTTTACTTATAGTGATCAAGGGTGTCTTACCTTTTAAGGATTTTGCTCTATCTTGTAGTAGCTTCCTCCTTTTGTTGTAGAGTTTGTTTATGGCTGGGGTCCACCAGACTGGACGCTTGCCTTTGGTACAAAGAGTCTTTGTTTTGCTTGGGATTGCCTTATCCATGCAGTCCTGCAGGTGCTGGTAGAAGGCATTTGTAAGTGATTCAGCGTTGACAGATAGACGTTTGACAACAATATGTATGCCATAACTACATGTCGGAAGCCTTCACTAACATGTGCTGTACAGACGGTAGTCTACAGTTACAGTCCACATGACTGATCATTGCCCAGTAAGGGGTATACACTATGACACAGCTCACAAACAGGGATACAACAGGGAGGCCTCAGCATCCAGATATGCTGACAGGTGTGCCTGTTGTCAGTACTACATTTAGCACTCTGCATTTGCCTGGGTAAGCACTAACAGTAGTACTGCCATGATACACTTCATGCCAGTGTGACAGCACGTACCCTGGGCTACTACCCTTGTATGTAACACATTCACATGGATAACAGTGCTGTACAGGCCTCATATACATCTGTGTCCCACACATGACACTCGCACCCCTTGCTACTGTAATCGCAGCACATAGGCGCAGGTATTGTACATGGCATTACATACTCTTATTACAGATGTCATTACCCTGCTATGTTATCAGACTGGGTGGTGTGATCTGGTTACCAGGGCAAAGCCATGCTTAGCAAGTATCAGCATTGCTGCAATATAACAACTGAGCTGATTTGCGCATTGGTAAGTGAAGTCTACACTGTGTAACCACCCGTACTAGTACCCATAGCTTAGCACTGCTTAGCTTCATGCAAACCAGTGCAAACCAACTTAAAGCTGCTTAAAATTGCCTTAACCACTCTGTATCTGATTGTCCTTGTTCTGCCAAGCAATAAAATGACCAGCCTTTGCAGGTCTTGAACCCAGGACTTTGCACACTAAAGTCACAACACTTAACCACTACACCATGACTACTGTGAAAACAGCTGTTGTTTTACCAATATAGCTGTCAATACACATACTGAGTAGTATTGAACAATTGCCTTTACTTCCTAAATTGTGTAGTTCTTGTTATTAATATGACTGTTGCATCACATATGTTGTTTTATCATAATGTACACATAGCAGATACATACGATGAGATACATCTGGAAGGGAATACACAACTGTGAGGTTTACACATGATAGGAATATGGTTATATACATATAATAGAAAAACTAATGAAAGAGGCGAAATTACACTATAAGAGCCAACAATTATAAAATAAACCAAAAATATTTATTAAAGTTCTAACAATAACTGCCAAGCTCCACCTCGGATGTCAACATGCCTATGTTGTAATATTACAAATCTAAACCCATGGCCATCATGCTCAAAACAATGTTTGGCCAAAGCATTATTTAAATCTTTCTTCATAATGGCATAATAATGCTCATAAATTCTTTGTTTTATTCTACGCTCAGTTTTCCCAATGTAAAATGCGTTGCAAAGATTACACAGTGCAACATATGTAACGCTTTTAGTCTTACAATTGCAGTTACTATTAACTTTGTACACTTTGTTGTTAATAGAGACTTGATTACCAACCCTAATATATTTACATTGGGCACAAGAGCCGCATTTAAACATGCCATGAATCTTGTTAGAGCTTGGCTTCTTTTTCTTCTCTAAAAGGCACTTTAAATTTTGGCCTCTCCTATAGGTAATTTTTGGGACTACTCCTAATACCTTACGTTACATATGTTGCACTGTGTAATCTTTGCAATGCTTTTTACATTGGGAAAACTGAGCGTAGAATAAGACAAAGAATTTATGAGCATTATTATGCCATTATGAAGAAAGATTTAAATAATGCATTGGCCAAACATTGTTTTGAACATGATGGCCATGGGTTTAGATTTCTAATATTACAACATAGGGAAGTTGACATCCGAGGTGGAGCTTGGCAGTTATTGTTAGAACTTTAATAAATATTTTTGGTTTATTTTATAGTTGTCGGCTCTTATAGTGTCATTTCGCCTCTTTCATTAGTTTTTCGTTTAGTGTTTTTCCTGAGTTTTTGGAATTTGTGTGATATGGCAAATGTGAACGGAGCGGCATCTCCAAGTCTGTTTACACAACAGGAGGACTCCCGAGGTGTTCAGGATAACACTATTGGCAACCTCACCGCCCTAGTGCAGGTTCTCCTAGGGCGAGTGGAATCCCTTACTCAAAAGGTGGACGCTTTTGGTATTAACAACACGTCCAAGATGAATATCGAATCAAGGAGGCATAATGAGGAGTGTGGAGTTGGACTAACTGGTCAGAATAGTAGTGAGGCAAACGTTGAAAATATAGTAGAATGTAGGAACGCAAACAGTAATACTGATAGCATGCCTACCCATGATGTCAATCGACAAGTAGGAACTGGTCAGCCGATGCTTCCGAGGTGTCCTTCTAACATTTTACAAGTGCAAAATGACATCATTCCCACCATGTCTACTTTTCTGAATAACAATAACTTTTTCAGTGGTCAGAGCAGTCCTAACGCTCCTTCTAATGAGGAAGTTGGAAATGTTTTATCTCGTAACATCAATGAGTTTGATATGAAGTTGTACAAGTGCAGAAAGTTGCAGCTCGAGGTTTCATACTTAGAGGAATGCATTCGCAAGAAGATCATACAAAAAAGGTTTACGCCAGTGGCGATATCCAGCTGACTTAATTAACAATTCACCTTTTCATAGCGAACTCATTGCACTTTTTGACCGACAGGGTATGAATTTCTTCAAGCTCTTATTAATTTTTACACAAAAGATATTACTGTTCTTAAAACTGAGTTGGAAGTGCTTGAACATGGCATTAAATCTGACAATGATTTTCCAAGATACAAATATGAATATTGTAGAATTCACACTAGTATAGAGGCAACTATGAACAAACTTCTTGTTACTAAGAAGAAGAAATTAGCTAGGGATATCAATGATTATGCAAATAATCATGCATACCCTAAGCCCCCACCTAGTGTTCCAACAAGCACTAACGATAATAGTAATAACCAAGAGGAGAATGATTTTATTAATAATTCTAACTCTCTTCATATCAATGGTAACATTTCAAACGAGCAAGGTCAACCCCTAAGAAGAAGCCCAAGGTTCATTAAAAACAACAATAACAATAACAGTAATAATGGAGGTAACAACAACTTTAGTAATGATAGACAAAACCAGTCTTTTGATAACAATCATGGTGTAGAAGTTCAGAACCAACAGGGTTTTCGGCCAGTTACCAATGGCCGGCGGAACAAACGTCAGTCAACTCACCAGCAGAATTCAACAAGGAGCAGGAGAATAATACGCAGGAGATAGTCCCTAGCCAAGATTTTGGAATCAAGCCTCATTTGCATAATAGTAAAGAAGGTGATTTCATTATATACAATTATACAGCTCTGGACGTCCAACAGGACATGGTAGATTTTTTATCAAAGGATTTAACCTTTGTCCCTGGTAAAAATATGGACACTGTTAAAACGATTATCGATTTGAAACTTTTTGTCCGGAAGCTTAATCTCAACTTGTTAATAGGGAATAATTCTAGTATGGTGAACACTTTACGGGTTTCTAGTTTGTTTAATCCACCTCTCCATCCTGGTTTGAACACGTTTGAAAAAATGTGTGAGGTGGATTTCTGGGCTATTAAAAATCAAGTAACATATAAGCATCATAAACCTAAATGTAACATTTCACCCCTGGAGTATGATCTTGTTAACATATTGAATGACTGTAACATTAGGGTAATGAAGCCTGATAAGGGGGGAGGCTTGGTGTTTATGGACTATCGAATATATGTAGATTACATGCTCAAGCACCTCAATACTCCCTTTTATACCCAGGTTACTTTGAATGAAGTTAACATGGCACATAAAAAGATAAGGGCAATGTTAGATGATTTGTTTCTTGAGGGTTTTATTGATATAGACATGTATCAGTATTTATCCATGATTGCCCCTAGAACACCTGCCTTGTTTGGTACTCCAAAAATTCACAAGGCAATGATTGCCCCCCCCCCCCTTCAGACCCATAGTTGATGGCCATGGGTCAATCACTTACGCATGCGCTAAATACATTGATAGCATGTTAAAACCATTTATAAAGAGCGAGCCTCAGATTTGTAAAGATTCATGGAGTTTTCTTGCTAATATAAATAAATTGGAATATAAAGCAGATGTACTGTTTTTGACAATAGATGTTAAGGACTTGTACACAGTAATACCCCAGGCAACGGGAATACATTGGGTGAGAGAATTTATGCACATGAAAAAGGCCAATGACAACACTATTTACCTAATTGAGACTCTATTGGAAATAGTGTTGACTAATAATTTTATGGTGTTTGAGGGCCAGTTTTATTTACAAAAATCTGGGGTCGCTATGGGTTCTCCCTGTGGTGGCTGCTTTGCTAACGCCGTTATGGCATTTTGGGAAAATAACATGTTGTTTATTGATGAGTTGTTCCAAAATTATGTCACCTGGTACACAAGGTATCAGGATGACATTTTTTGTATTTGGAAAGGTGACAAATCCCTTATCCCAGATTTCATCACTAAGATTACAGTTTACTGACTTCTTAGAATTCACATACAACATAGGAGAAACTCAAATAAATTACCTTGACATCCTATTGATTAATGACAGGATGAATGGTAGATTTAAGAGTTTAATTTACAGGAAACCAACTTATTCAAACACCTTCTTACATTTTGCAAGCAACCACCCGTACCATCAGAAAAAGGCCGTGGTCAAGGGGCAAATTGTTAGAGCTGCCTGAATGATTAAAGATGACTGTGAATTTGACTTGGAATGCGGCCTTTTACGAAGCATGTTTATTCACAGAGGGTATCCCAATAGTTTAGTCAATAGCATTATAAATTAGGTTACTTCTAAACGTAGGGGAGGTCACTTCATACCCTTGTTAAGCAGTCAAACCCATAATGCAAACAAAGTCTTAGATGACCACTCTTCAAGTTGTGGTGACCAAGGTCGTAATAAAAATGTCTGTAGTGTAGGGTATCATATTAGTTTCCTGTGCACATACTCCTTTGACTACCAGCTTGTTAAGGAGGTTCTGAACAAGAATTGGGACACTATCAGGAATGATGAAATTATGTCAAAGGTATTAGGAGTAGTCCCAAAAATTACCTATAGGAGAGGCCAAAATTTAAAGTGCCTTTTAGAGAAGAAAAAGAAGCCAAGCTCTAACAATATTCATGGCATGTTTAAATGCGGCTCTTGTGTCCAATGTAAATATATTAGGGTTGGTAATCAAGTCTCTATTAACAACAAAGTGTACAAAGTTAATAGTAACTACAATTGTGAGATGAAAAGCGTTACATATGTTGCACTGTGTAATCTTTGCAACACTTTTTACATTGGGAAAACTGAGCGTAGAATAAGACAAAGAATTTATGAGCATTATTATGCCATTATGAAGAAAGATTTAAATAATGCTTTGGCCAAATATTGTTTTGAGCATGATGGCCATGGGTTTAGATTTGTAATATTACAACATAGGCAATTTGACATTCGAGGTGGAGCTTGGCAGTTATTGTTAGAACTTTAATAAATATTTTTGGTTTATTTTATAGTTGTCGGCTCTTATAGTGTCATTTTGCCTCTTTCATTAGCTTTTCATATACATATAATAGGTCTATATATGTCTACATGTACATACACATGTATACTCCTACATATGTCTGTATACACGTCTGTGTAGTGCAACATATATATGGCCATGTGTACATCCCTTTGTATGTACACACACACACACATACATATATATATATATATATATATATATATATATATATATATATATATATATATATATATATATAGATATATATATATATAAATGTGTATGTATATGTGTATATATATATATATATATATATATATATATATATATATATGTATGTATGCACATCCTATGTGTACAGATATGCCTGTTTATGTGGGTATATATGTAGATATCTATAACAATATGTGTATACATATCTAGTCTGATATACCTACTACTGTCAATATATATGTTGATATCCATACATATATGTGCATATGTACCTCTATCTGTATATGTGTAGACATGTATTTCTCTGTATATGTATATATCTGAGTGTTTATATGTATATATATATATATATATATATATATATATATATATATATATATATATATATATACAATGAAAGGTCAGAATCACCGACCGGTGAACAACGAGAAGAAGAACATCGACACACCGGAGCCGAGACAGAAGAACGAAGTGCAGAACCGACGCGAGGCTGTGCAGAAGAAGAAGAGCGACCGAAAAGGGAAAAGGCTGTGTAAGTATGTGGGCAGTAAGGGGAAAGTAAGGAAAGTGTAAGGGAAGTGTGGATTAGGACGGACGAGGTTAGGTTAGGGTTAGGGGGGGGTGTAAGTGTAGGGTGGTTAGGAGTGTTTGTAAGTGAGGCGGGATAATGTTTAAGAAGTAGGGGGGAAGAGGAGGGTCAGGTAGGTGGGCGGGTGATTGTGTTGTGGTTAGAGGGGGGATAAGGTTAGTTAGGGTTAGGTTAGGGTCCAGGGGTCAGTAGGGTAGGTAGCGCAGGGGACCTTAGGGTTAGGTTTTGGTCAGGGTTGTAGTGGTCAGGTTTGAAGTCAGGTAGAACCATATATATATGTACATATACAAATCCATCTATGTATGTCGATATGTATATGTGTATATATCTATATAGATATATCGACAATTATATATATACATATATGTTCACCATATGTCCTGAACATGTAGTGGAGCCCTACCTTAACTCCAATAGTCCCAACCTCTTAGTGCAAGGGTATGTAAGGTATGTATTGCAGGTATATTTGTAGACTATTGCTACTGTAATAGGGATTGTCTTCACAGACATGATGTGTGTGAGAGTTCACATCTGCTTTTAATATGTGCGCCACTGGCTACTGACAGAACTCCTAAGCACATCATAGTACAATACTACTGCTAGCACAGTAATGCTCCTGTGGACTACAGCAGAGATATGGCCAGTATATGTGGACAGTCTGACACACTTTGGTCAGTCCAGAGGTATACACAGAACTCCTTAGTGCAGGACATATGGACCAAGCCTGACAATGTGGATGTTAACAGCCATGTAGATGGGTATAGTATATAAATAGGTTATGCAGTCATAAACCCCTGTCTGTCCTGACACATAATAACCGCTGGTACAGAGGTGCCATGTTCACATACTACCCACTAGTTAGTGACATACATCTGTACAGCATCCCACTGCTTTGTCTGACATATGAGACTGTTATAGTGGCTCGGCAGCAGTACATCTGGTAAGTATCTGGACATGACATCTTACTGGGTAAGTACACTAAGCTGCTAGGCATGTAACAAAGCACTGTGCAGGCTACAGGCAGACTGCCTCAACATTGGCCTACATTTCCTATGGGGGAATACACATGTACATGCATAGATAGGCTCTGCAGGCATGTCACAACACAGAGTAACAGACACATGTGTGAAAGTACATAACCACAACCAAAGTGAACACAGCCACAGCCACATATGGTAAGCTAGTGTAATATTACAGTATATGGACTATCTGATCAACACCATCCTCATATGTGCCACACACACACCAACCCTACATATACTGGTCCACGACACAGTGTGGTCCGATGCCTGTCGGTGGTATGGGACATGTGTGTGTTTGGCCCTACAAACATGTAAGCCAATAGGGTAACGTACAATGGAGCAGCTTGTAACATCAGATAGAACAGGACCAAGAACAATGACATCTACCACAGTCTGTACACAGGCCAAGGTACATATTCACAATACACACACTGTCAACAATCCTCATAAGTACACAGACCTCAGTACTGTACACACAACCACAGAATGCCCAGGTTATATCGCCAAATATAGCCCCTTCTATACATAACATGTGTAGCAGTCTGATATCTCACTGGCTTATCAGATATGATGTCAATAAATATGGTTTACTGAACTTATACACCTCTTACTGCATGACATATGTACAAAGGTTCACAGAGTTGAGGCTGGAGGCACAAACACAAGGACAATATTTACATGTTGCTGTAATAACCTCATAGATTTACTGTTGTAACAGGGTTTGTTGCAACATATGTCCTATGAGGGATATGAAGTCAGTAACTCTCACGGCTGTCACCTACTGACTGCAATCCTCACACTACCTTCTGCAGATCACAGATAGGTGCTCTGTGAGTAACACAAGAAACACAAGGCACCACACACAGCCCAGTCTGCAGATGACCCTACGAATTGGGATTCCTCATAAACATAGCACTGACATGACAGGTATTAAACCATGTAGGACAGCCATATCCACACACATCCTGTTAAACCAACATTACTCCAAATGCAGTATAGCAGTACTTACAGTCTGTAGTCGTCAGGCACATACCCCTCCTGTGTGTTGCCTGTTTACACAGTGCATGTTGTTAGAGGTAAATCCCCAATCCATCTGTGATGCTGTTTGTCAAACAACAGATCTAGTTCCTGCTCACAGTGAAAGAAAAGGCCCAACACCAACATGATGTTCCTAGATATTAGAGTATGTTTCCATGCAATTGGCTATGGGAATGTTACCACAGCTGTTCCACATGCAATCAGCTAGAGGAGGGGTGCAATTCATGCAGAGACCATCAGCTGATGATGAGCATCACTTACAATACACATGCTGCTGCCTAAGCAAAGCAGGTGTAAGTCTCCACAATCCATCAGAGAGGGAGTGAGAAAGGCAGACAGAGGCAAATATAAGTCAGGGTGGGGTGGGAGAGTAAAATGTAAGCATGTATGTCTCACATACCTATCAGTGCAACGTATCAGACCCCTGATTGACTATGTATTGCTATCACATGTCTATGTGAGTTAGTGGATGCACCACATAGGTTACATGTGGAGAAGCCCTCCAAACATATATGTGATGGTGAGTGACATTTGCAACAGTGATATGTTAGTGATACGGTAGGTGTAATACACGTGCCTGTCCGCAAGAACAGGTGACAGTGTCAACACAGCCACACTCTCACAGGGACCCACACACATTGACACACTTGGCAGGATCAGGAATACAACTCATCACTAGTTAGATTGCCACAACTCAGTACTGTGCAGGTATCACATGCACTACAGGGGTTATACAGAAGTTATATGGGCAAAGGGTATGTGGAGGTGTCTTACATCAGACAGCATGCTTCAGTATGCCAATGGGAGTTGTAGTGAGTGTGAATGTGGCCATAGCCATCACACACCACACACACAGACATAGGGTGCCAGTACTGACATGCATGGGTGCATTGCTTCATGGGTGTGTAGTGGTCGACTGTGCCAGATGGGTATACAAGGCTAGGTGATGGGTATACCTTGGCATCAGGCCACAAGACAATGGTCTGCAGTGTGGCTTAGGGGTGTAGTGTCTGGATTTGCCCACACAGGTGGGTACTGTATTCACCATCCAGTCATCTGGGTAACTATTGTGTGTGGCCATTGTTGTGCATTGCTTGCCATGTATGTGTTTCTTAGTCCATGACGGTGTCTGGGATGTGCACACGTCCCACATGCATGTACACTGACATGTGGAACTGAACCTTGGGTGTCTGGCCCATGTTGTGTACACATATTGTTATCATCAGATGTGCCAGTCCTGGCCTCATGTGGCGGAAACTGTTAATGGACAGCAGGTTGACCCTGCACCTACATTGATAGCATGATACAGGTATGCCCTGGTGTCAGTGGCATCAGTCCATACAGGGCATGTGTTTCAGGCATGGCATGTCCTTTGTGGGTCACATTTGATGGCACCACAGGTGTTGCAGGTGTCCAGTGAAGAACATTGGGAAGGTGCACTGTCTGCATGTACATGCCTATTGGACTGATGGACAGGGTGCCATGCCCTCTGTAGCCCACTGCAATCGCACCATGGTTACTACCAGTGGGCAATATGCAGGTTACTACCAACATAGCAGTTGTTGCCTAGGCAAGTGTGTGTGTGTATGAAACATGGGTTGAGAGTGTTCTCTGGGTAATACAAGGGTTTCTAACTTTGTTCACCTGGCCTTGATGTCACATGAAGGGGTATGGATTTGCACCCCAGCTTCTTGGCTATTTCACATCTGTTATCCCTGTAAGGTGGACATTGTGACATATACTAGGGCCACCATATAAGAAATTTGCAAAACCCGCTCTGCAATGAGTTCAGTTGTTACACACTCACAGACACCTATACACAGGATACAAGTGACAAACACACACACACACACACACACACACACACACACACACACACACACACACACACACACACTCACACACACACACACACACACACACACACACACACACACACACACACACACACACACACACACACACACACACACAGACACCTGTCCTGTCTGAGATTAGAACTCCTACCTAACTAGTTTATTACACTACACGGTTACAGGATGCACCATAGAGATTATTGGATTACTCCTTACCCAAAGGTGTATTTCACAATGAATGACATCAGCAGGATTGCCAAAGTATGGCATTTGAATTATAGTGAGTGTGACTAGCCTAAAAGCATTGCTCCCTACACTGACATAGAAACACACAAACAAACAAACATCCACACCTGCCATGTGTGGGAAAAAGAACCCCTACCAGAGTTTTGTATCACACTGCAGCACTAGACTGTTATAGAGCACACCATGGAGATTACTGGAGTACTCTTTTCCCAAAGGTGTGTTTCACAGTGAATGACATCTGCCAGATATGTATGGTCCACTGTTGTTTGCAGACATGGGCTTCATTTGTTTGTGTGTGAGCATGCCCAGTATGCCCTTCTATATTGAATGTGTGGATCAATTCTAGGTAGTTTGTACTCCAGTGCAGACCTTTGTGTTGTACACCTACAGGTAGCAAACTGTTTCTGCTGGGTATCCATTGATCATTTGGCAATATGGGGACAAAGTGTGTAGAGGATAGTGTGTACTGTAGGTGATTGTATCTGTGCTGTTTCAGCTACATGGTACTTCTGTTAGCAGAGATATTCAGACATGTGCACTGTTATACACTGTGATGTTTTCTGTCCTCATGTACTGACAAGTGGACATTCCTGCTCACAGTGATGTCTTGTGGGACAATGGTGACTGCAGCTGTGTGTGGTATTGTGGGCAGACACCTACATATTCATGGTAAGTTATGCCATTCTGGAGGGGGAGCTGCAGACACTTTTTGTCTGGGTCTGTGTATCCAGTTCAGCACCTTGGTACAGTGCTGGCAGAGGATCCCATACTTGTAAATCCATCGACATGACAGTATGGCCTTATATTGCTGTGGCAATACCTCACAGCTGTACAGATTCACACAGGTTACCCAGAGGCAGGGGCCATGAGTCAGGACACTACCCCTTTTGTGGTACACAGACAGATATGTAGCCACCCTTTTATGTGTTTGCAGCCAGGGATAGTGTGTGCATAAGGCTTTATGTTGGACCTTGCACATTTCATGCTGCCCATGCTCCCACTCCTCCATCTATTATTCTATCCTCTTCCATACATTATGTATACATTCTCTGATAATTTCCCTAAGGTTATCACCCCATCACAGCTGTGTGTTGGTGTTGGTCCACAGTTCATGCAGTGGTACATGGTGGACATTTTACTGTGGTTTGTCCACATGGCCTTGCGTATGGCTTATGTGTAGTCTGTTATGTTGCTATTTGGGTGTCCATGACATAACATGCATTGACAGTATGTGTGAGACACAGGCCCTTGGCAGAGGCCTGTGGGCCATTAGGTGTTGATGCGAGCTAGATGTGGCAGGCTGTTGCATTCTGTCAGTCTTACCATCTCAGACCACCATACAGTATATTCCAATGGGGTGATAGGGTAGGTGTGCTAGGTGTTCATGTCAGTACCTTCTATCAGTCTTGTTTAGGTGGTATGGATGCTAGCAGGGTGCTAACTATGGCTAGTGACACACCTGCATGGGACACCTGCACTGCATGCAGCATTCATTCGCTATTGCCATATGCGGGTGGGTTCATATTGTACCCATTCCCCACAGCAGGGATACAGCCAGAGAGGTACCTGTGAGTGGTGTTTGCGTAAGCTGGGTGCATGTGTGCTAAAGACACTACTTGCATCTGACACACAGATATTCATTGGGCATTCCAGTTATGCTGGCATGAGCAGGTATATCATCTGTTTCCCAAGACATCAGTCCTACCTCCTCTGTGATCTACAAGTGTTCGGGCAGACAACACCGGTATCCCCTACTACAGGACCAGATAATGTGATGCATACCTGTATGTACAATTCCAAGGGTGTCTCCATTTCACAGTGACACAATATATACTGTATGTCTGGGGTACTTCCCCCTGTGTACTGCTTGTATATCTAGCCTAACAGCCATGCCATGTCAGTCTTTCAGATGGTGACACATATTACCACCTGGCTTACTGCTAGCATGTGTTATACTGGGGTATTGTCATTGGCACTGCAGTTGTGAGGACTTGTCCCTGTCATCAGCAGTAGTGGGCAATGGCCACCAGGTCTTACCTCAACATGCATACATACTGACCACTCTCACACAATATGAAACACACACCGACCTAACACACACATACCTGCATATTGCACAGATGCTACAACCTATCCTGCTGCCTTGGCCACCTCTGTGCATCTGTGCTCCACTGGTATTGCACCTACACATACATGTTACTAATTTTCTACAGAGGGTTGTGGGGGGCACACCTGACTGTTACAACATGTGTACATCGGATTGGGGGGGCACATGAGACTGTTGCTACATTTTTAAATAGGATTGGGGAGGCACACCTCACTGTTACTACATTTATAAGTTGGGTTGGGGAGCACACCTGACTGCTTCTACATTCCTACACAGGATTGTGGGAGGGGGGCACACTTAACTGTTACTGCATTTCTACGCAGGATTGGGGGAGAGGGCACAGCTGTCTGTTTCTACATTTCTACACAGTGATTGGCCGGGGGCACACAGGACTGTTACTACATTTCTATGTTGGATTGGGAAAGGGGCACACCTGACTGCTTCTACGTGTCTACATAGGAGTGGGGGGAGCACACCTGACTTACTACCTTTCTACATAGGATTGTGGGTGGATACACCTGACTGTTTCTACATTTCTACACAGGATTGGGGGGGCACACCTGACTATTTCTACATTTATTCACAGGATTGGGGGGCACACCTGACTTTTTCTATATTTCTACACAGGATTGGGGGGGGCACACCTGACATGTTTACACATTTGCTATGACTGTACTGGTATGTCAGGTACTCCATTTCATTCTGTATTCTAACCTATCATGCTGACTAGAGGCATATCAGTGTACTACAGGTCTTAGCTTTGATTTACCTACATATTAGTTTCTGACTTCCTACCCTTCAGAACTAACATCCTACTGCCTGGTCTGCTATAGTCTGTCTGTGTAGGCCTGGGGGAGGGTTACCCATAGGCATCATTCATGGGCCATAGCACAGCCTTCCATTGTGTTTGTCTGCACCTATCCTGCTGGCTGAGACACTTGTTGGGTATGTGAACCTCTCTGACTGGCATGTGTGAGTCATATGGACACACATGTGGCCCAGCACATTTCCTGCAGTGGGCCTTTGTTGCCCTGTGTAGTACTGGCTACTATGGTGACACCAGTATTTGTTAAAGATCTCATGGTGCCACTATATGTGTCTGCTATCTGCTGGTATACCATTCAGCCACCCGATTCCCTTTCATGCTTACATCCATACCATAGATACAGGTAACAACACATTCTACTCCATTCGGCAATTGGTAGATTGAGTGACTTACTTTGTGGGTATCCCAGTATTGAGCATGGTGTTGCAGGGCTGCCTATGTCGGATGCACATAGTACACTACATACACATGTTTGATCACAGGTAGTGTCATGTTTGGTATCACTTTTACTGTATGTGCGAGTCAGAGAGAGGTGTCATTCCCTGGGTCCCTCCTGTGTCAGTGCATTTGCTATGCATTGCTTCTTTGCCAAGGTCAGGGCATACTGGGAACACCTCCTTCTGCCTACTAGGGCAGGCTCAGGTTATTCCTCCTCTGAGGCACTCTGTGCCTGTGCAGGCCTTGGCAATGGTGGGGGCTGTGTGGCCCTGCCCCTTGCTGTTCCTGCTGCAGCTCTTTCCACAGGATCATATTGTGTAGTATGGCACATACGATGACAATTTGGGTACATGCAGCTGTTGAGTACTGTAAGGCTCAACCAGATGTGTCCAGGCACCAGAACCATGACTTGAGCATTCCAAACACATGCTCTATTATAATTCTGGCCTGTGCGTGTGCCTCATTATGGAGTTTTTGTTCGGGTGTGTGTGCATTTCTGATGGGTATCATCAGCCATGGCTTTAGTGCGTAATCAGGATCCCCCACTAGGTGACTGTAAGGGATGTCCCCATTGGAAAATCTCTGGTACAGCTGCGCCAGATGCCAGATGTGGGAATTGTGATAGCTTCCAGGGCAACCAGCACACACATTTATTATCATGCCCTGGGCATCGCACACGACCTGGCAGTTGACGGAGGGAAAGTCCTTGCAGTTGATGTAGACCCTACCCTGCTCACCGGGTGGTCCTTTGATGCATATGTGCACGCAGTCTATAACACCCACTACCTCAGGATATTCTGCTATTTGGTTGAACAGTTGCATATTGCTGGCCAGCACCTCACTGGTGTTGAGGAAATAGACATACTCATCGGCATGTGCTGACATGGCATAAAGGAACTGGTGGAGTACCCTGGATGCTGATGCCTGTGAGATTACCATCATATCCCCAGTTGGCCTTTGGAAAGTACCTGTAGCTAGTATTCTTAGGCCTACACATACCTTGGTATCCACTGGGATGGGTTCCCCTCTATTTGTTGCGTGTGTCAGGCATGGCCGGCACAGCTCAACAATTTGCTGTAAGAGGTACCTGTCACCATATAGTTCTCCACTATCTCCAGTACATGTAGCCCCTGGTAAGTTACTCTGGGTCTGTACACTGTTCTCCATCTCCTCACTGTGGGTTGGTCGACAGCATTCACATCCTCACCACCCTCAGCCTCTTCCACATGTTGTTGTATGATAGCTATTGTAGCCCCTATCATTTTGTTGTTTTGTTTGTTAAAACTTCCCTGCTTGCATACACTGGTGGTGTAGAGTATGGGAAAAAACAGAGGGAAAGGTGTTTGCATAGTTTATAGTAGTGTTCTGGGCTGGGCTGGTCTGCTGCCTGTGTACTTGGCTAATTCTGATACATTTCACCTGCCAGCTATGCTTGTTCTCCTAGATTACCTTCCTCCTGCTGTTTTCCCTTCCCATTGCCTTCCTGTTTAAGCCTGGGGGTATGCCATGCAAACACAGTGCTCAAATGTGCACAGAGCTGCTATTTCCTGGTTTACTTTTTTTTTTCCTTTAAAACCCAGTGAGCGGCCTGCACACCCGCTAAGGCAATGTAAAGACTGCTAGGCAACCTCAGACACACCCCCTTGCTTAGCTGTGCTAAGCAAGGAGGAAACCCAAGCTACAGGGCTCCAATCCGCTTACAGTATGCCTGGCACACACCCCTATGATATCAGCTAACTCCTAGGCTTGCTCCAAGCTATTCTTGCTCTTACACTGTTGGGAGCTGACCAGCATGCAGAGGAAATCTGATATTCACTATCATTTCCCTCATTTGCATAGGATTGCCTGCTAATGCATAGTTACATGTCCCACACTGTGCCTCCCCCCTTAGCAACCACTATTCATTGGCCATGTTGCCTTCTGCTTGCCATTGAGTATAATGGCAGAATAGTGATTTTAGTTAGAATGCTTATTTTAGGTTTATTTTCTTACTGCCCTTATACAACCGTTACACCTAAATCCTAATTTACTAATAAGTAATAAACCAGTAAATCTAACAAACTACCCGCTGAAAAAAGACTACACAATATGGGATATATACCAATGGAAAGACTCTAACATGAGACTTGAACTCAAACTTCCTATGAAATATAGTATTATCCTTAACCAACTTCATCATCTTAATAATGCTAAATTCTCACAAATACACACTGACGTACAGAACATAGATTTAGTTAAATTAATACTTGAAAATCTTGCAATTAAAAGGAAAACAATTTCTAGGACTTATAAAATTGTAATGAGTGCAAAACATCAGAATTCTTTATTATTTTCAAACTATTGGCAAACGAAAAATCAATCACCGACTGAAGAAAATAAGAAACTAGCCATTGAAAATACAATCAAATTCATTCCTTTCAAGAAGCTGTTATGTACACAAATTATGGTAAATAACAATCTATATTATACCTTATCTAAATTAAATAAATCCAATCCTAACTTTTCGCCTATATGTCCCCATTGTCCGGATCAGACAGCTGATATTTTACATGTCATGTGGAACTGGAACTCTACTAAGATACACAACTTATGGTGTTCCTTGAGAGTAAGATTAGAGAAGATGGGATATGAAAAATCAACCCTTACTTGGGAGACAGCTATATTTTACATTAATATCAATTAACTCCCAAAAATATTAAAACATGTCTTTATTACAATGTGTGCCCTTATTAAATTCTTTATTACAAAGAATTGGAATGTCATGACACCAATTACATGGGAAAATTTTAGCAATCTTGCTATCAAATATATCTCATCTCACAAATTAATTTATTCGAAAACAAAAAACAAACGCTATTACCAAAAATATTGGGGTTACTTGCTAGATATAATTCTTGACAAATAAAATTTGCCTACAAATTGTCATAAAAAGCTAACCTTTAAATAAGAAATGAATGTAGCATAACCAGTCTTTCTTGCATCTTCTCCCTTTTCTTAGTATATGTTTAACTAGATATTTTCCCTAAACATACAAATAAATGGTTAAATTTCTATTTTTACTTTATATATAGACTATCCCCATTCTAACTATCCCTTATGAGACCAAATGAACATAAGAATTCTCATACTTTACTTGACAATGTAATGACTTCTTGTGTATATATTGTGTATATATATATATATATATATATATATATATATATATATATATATATATATAATTTTCTCGGAACGAGATTGTTGTCTGTTTTCTTTAGATAGGTATTTGTATTGTTTATTTGTGTTTTTGAGTTACTGTATTGTTATTATTTGAAAAAAGAAAATTGAAATAAAGAGATAGAGAGATAGAGAGATTGTGGGAAAAAAAAGGTTTATTTTCTTATTCCCCCCCCCCCCGATCACGTTTGCGCGCTGCTGCCCTACGCTTAAGCAGCCAAGTTTGGCTAAAAAAAAATAAAAGTTGATATTTTTTCCAAGTGTTTTCCATGCCAGTGGCCTTATAGTTGGCCATTGGCATGCTTTATACATAATATCCACCCTTTATCCGGAGCTGTCATGGCTCCATTTTGTAATTTGCAGAAATGTACTCCGTTACTGGCGGAGTACATTTCTGCAAATTGCACTAATCCTGCATGACTGGTTTCCAGCTTCCTGGATCACACATTCACCTCATTTGCATGAATTTCTCCTGCATATGGGGTAATTTGCATACAGGGTCTGAGTCTGTGCAGGACTAGAGCAGGAGCACTCATGCACTCCTCTACAGGTTTATCCTGGATCGCACTGCAGACATATTGCCTGCTGGAGCACCTGCACGCCGTGCAAGGCTTGCAGAATCCAGGGGTGTGTGTGTTCTTCAAGCTTTGACATATATAAAGGTACTAGGCATGGCTCTACTATGTCATTGGCCCTTTTTCAGTTGGCTATAAAGTCTTTGAATAAGAGAATAAATGAACATAATAAATTATTAGTCTAAGAGATGCATGGAATAACTATAACAGCTCTCTTCTTGTTGTTCATTGCTTAATTATAATTTAAAGTCTATATCCTGAGGTCATATATAACCAATAGGAGCTCAAGGAGTTTCTCAGCTTTCTGGTCTAGAGTCAGATCACTCCATTATTCATTCAAACATTTCAAGTGCTGCTGCCATCTCAAAGCCAATTTAATACATAAGTTTTAGGTCTGCTCATTAATATTCAACACTAATTCCCATGTATCTTAACATTTATTGACATGGCTTGGATACTTCTACCCATGTTGCAAATCCTCCTTATTTATGTTTGACCTTCCACAACGTAAGGCCAAAATACTGTTTTTTTGTCCTTTATCATACAAGTGGCCACTTTTGTTTGTTCATACATAACCTCACAGTGAAATGATGTGATATGACTGAGAAGACAGGCGATGATTAGCTGGATCAGCTCATACATAGCCTCACAGTGAAATGATGTGATATGACTGAGAAGACACGTGATGATTAGCTGGATCAGTATGAATGGTCTGTGGCTTTGGCAAGATCCTCTAGCAAACTAACTTTAACCAAGTCCTTATGCAAGGGACTTTTTTAGATGCACAATGAAAGATAATTGGTTGAATTGTTTCTACTTTTTGAAATATTACTGCTGATACTCCATTTTCTATCACATCAAAAGTTTCTTTTAAAAATCTGTTGTGTCATAATCATCAGTTTATGTAACATTTCTAATTATTGGAGTGTTTGATTTGTTTATGCACACAGTTTAATGTGGCTCTGTTTTTATTCAATAACGCTTGTATTTTGGCATAAAAACAAATGAAAGAAAAAGATGCATGAAAAGAGAAGGTGTGCACTAGGGTGTGAATTAGGCAAGGAACAATGGAGAATGGCAAGGGAAACAAAATAATTATTAGCTCATTCAAGCCCATAGTGTTTTTTATATATTCCCAGTTAACACATATCTCTCCTTTTTGGAGTTTGGGTTCTTTTACTAAACAACTTACCAAGTAATAATAGGCAGTATTAAAAAGGGCAAATAAATGTTAATAAAATGATACTAAGGTTGTTAATCAGTAATGTCCTTCAGTAGAGAAATTAATCACTATTTGACAATTATTATTTATATTTTCATATTTATGTTCATATTTATATAACTGTGAGACCTGCATGCTATTGAGGGTACAGTGTAAAGTAAAATACCCTAGTGGGAGAGAGAAAAATACATTGTCAGTTTCAATTTATATCACACCATGCTGGAGATATTGCTACTTGTTTTTAGTAATTATAAAAAGAAGCAGTATTTCCATTTGTACTTAATACTTCAAAAAGTGACTTTTAAACTATTATATGGCATTAAGTGAAACCATAGATGCTGTTGAAGAAAGCTGTAATTGATATTTACACCCTAGGTTTTGTATCATAAGAGATTTACAGTGTTATTCATGTTGCTAATTACACAATTAAGCATATGTTTTCATATTTCTGGAAATATCTCAGTAAGCATACACTCAAGAAATTCTTGTTGTGATATGAAACTTATGTCTGTATAATAAAAGTGCTCTATATGTTTATTGACATTTGTTTACCGGAATGTCCAACTGGATAATTTTATTGATTTTCAGTGGAGGCCAAAGGAGAAAAGCTCCGCAAATAAAAGAACAGAAAATACATATACATAGGTGAAAACTGACATCATAATTACAATATTCAGCAAATACATAGATTAATGCAGATAGTAATACACATAAATAAAATAGTACACATATACTGTCATTAAACATGATAAATGCAATATCCCATAGAAATGAAATGTGTTGGTACTTCATAATATATAGCTGTAGGTTATACAATTTCCAAGATATGACAGTTTGTTATGAAAATTTAACAAAAATATAATTCTGGGTCTGTGTGCCTTATATTATATTGCAGTATTTAAGGAATAACTGTGAAGACACTGATTTTATCACTGTAAATACTTATTACATATAACTTTGCTATTTGTACAATTTTAATATTGTTTATTGTTCACAAAATATTCACATTTGTTTAGCTTATACTTTTTAAGGTGATTTTTTAGAAACTGCCCTGGAATACAAGGTAGGCTGCTAGAAGTATGACACTCCACACCATATAAGTGTTAATGAGTTAAGAAAGTAGGACACAGTTTATTATGCTATTCAAGTAGTAGCTAAAAACATTCACTATGAAACCAGAGGCAGCAACATAGAGAGAGAACTGACGGAGATGAGGAATATAATAAGAAGGGTTGTTTCACATTGTCAAGGAGTGCAAGTGGGCATGACAATGAACGGAGAGGATGTATAGGAAAGAAGGAAAATCTGGGGACATGGCTTGCAGAACAGGTGAGGAAACACCTTGAAGAAAGTTTGCCTGAGCACTTTGCTATTTTATAAATATGTTCTTTACTAAATAGATTTCCAGTGTTTTGGAATAGCCACTAAAAAAAGTTAACTACAAATCTTTCTTTAACTGTGCGAGGAAGTTAAGGGAGAACACCCAACAATGTGTACAGTTATGCTGCATTGATACTGCAAACTCTGACCCAAAGTAAATAGCTAATATACCAAAACAGTGCAACCAAGCTAAACTGCAACCAAATAAATGAACCAAGCTTGGAAATGTGGCAAGCAACGAAAAATATAGATGTCAAATCCCAAATAAAGGTGCATAGAAAGTAAAAAAAGTACATTTTATTAGAAATAATTAAGTGCTTTGGTCCCTACAATACTGGGACTCCCTAAGAACAAGTTAGAACAATTAGCATAGTGTATAAATACCATAATAGAAACATGTGACTAAATAAGTAATCACCAATTAAACTAATTTCACCTAAAAAAAGAAAGACCTGCTAAAACAAATTCTAAACAATGAATGCAAAATTAGCTTATCACAACTTTAAATCAATTAATTTACAAATCCTGTTCTCTAGTTTTTAAAATTGGAACAACAGAAATTGTATTTAGTCACATGTTTCTATTATGGCATTCATGCACTATGCAAATTATTCTAACCTGTTCTGAGGAAGTCCCAGTGTTCTAGGGATGAAAGCACATAACTATTTCTGTCTAATAAAGTGTTCATTTTTTTACTTTCTGTGCACCTTTATTTGGAATTTGACATCTATCCCTGAGGCTCCATATTAGGACCCCTCCTCTTCAACATATTTATAAATGATTTCCGTAACGCTATCCCTCTCTCCAACATCATCCAATATGCAGATGATTCAACCATTATCTGCTCTGCCACATCTATCCCTACCCTCCTAAAACTAACCCAGGATGCTTTTTCAACCACTGAGCAATGGATGAATAGTAATACTGAATGCCTCTAAAACCAAATTAATGGTATTCACCCCCTCTAAAGTCAACTCTATCAATATAAACACCTTCTCTATTACTAGTCAAAATAACATTCCACTGGAGCTGGTGTCAGAGACCAAATTACTTGGAGTCCAAATTGATAATCAACTAAAATTCAACTCCCATCTACAACTAAATATAAAAAAAAAACATCAAAAGCTAGGTATGCTCTTTCGGCAAAAGTACTACCTTACAACTGCCACTAAAATCACTCTCTCCACTTCCTTTTTTATTCTTTCCCTTCTCTATGGAGCTCCTCTTCTAACTAATCTGCAAACATCTTTGAAAACACAGCTCTCCTCTTGTTACAACAAAATTGCCAAGTTTGCTACCAGCCAAAAGTCCTCTACCCACCATTGTTCCTCTCTCCAACAATTAAAATGGCTAGAACTACCCAAACATCTCACCTATACTCAACTATCCCTCGCACATAAGCTCATTTTCAACCCCTCCCTCTGTCCCTCCCTGTCCTCTGTCTTTAAACTGCACCTACCTGATAGAGTTTTAAGGTCCAACAACCAAAATCTACTAGAAGTGTATAAACCTACTCGTCCCCCAGGCAAAAATCTTCTATTGTATGGCCTTGCATGCCTCTGGAACTCCCTACCTCCATCCATTCGTACCACCTCCAACCATTTAAATTTCGAAAAATCTCTTCATTCATACCTAGTATCACAGTGGGAATGCTCTTGCTTCCACCCCATATAACTAACACTAGAATTTTCAAGTTCCTTTCCTTCTGCAGTTTCACTTTATCATTTCTCCTAACTCTTGCACTCTCATTAATTTTAGGGTATCTGCAAGAATACTGACTCTCAGGGTATCTACAAGAATACTGGCTCTTAACTTGTACCGACTTCTCATTTTAACTTTCTAACACCCCTTATAATGTGTATATGATACAAGTTTCATCAATTGTCAACTTAATTGTAGTGTTTGTTTATAATATGGATTTCCTGCTTGAATTGTTACAATGTATAATCATCTTTAATAACCTACTGTAACATCAATTGTCTGGAGCTTTTCTCCCCAGGACTCCATTGAAAACTGGTTCATCTTGGCCCAATGGACTATCCTGGTAAACCAACTGCAAATAAATAAATAAAATAAATCTATATCTGTCGTTGTTTGCCACATTTCCAGGTTTGGTTCATTTATTAAATAGCTAATATGCTGGCTGACAATTTTAATGCAAATTTCACTCTATCCACAGTTACAGCTGTTCCACAGATTCCACAGTTTCAGCCACCCCCATTTATTAAAATGGAACAAGTTATCCCAGCCCTCTCAAAAGCTAAGAAAACCTCATTGATAGGTCCTGATAGTATGTTAGTTTGCTTGATTACTAATGGCAAACATGGCCTATCATCTCCCCCTTTTAACTTCTTTAATCTAAGCCTCTCCACTTGTTTCATTCCTGAAGTCTGGAAAACAGCCTTTGTAATTCTATTACACAAAGATGCATAAGCCATGGGCCCTGGTAACTATAAATCCATTAGTCTCACTAGTCTCACATAAAGCTATTGAGCTTATAATTTTAGCCCTTGTTGATCTGGATATTGAGCATCTTTTAACCCATATCATTTTGGTTCTGTCAAAGGAAGATCCTGTCTCTTTAATCTAATTAATTACTTTGGAAAATTATCTAAAGCAATGGATAGATGGCATGAAGTGCATACAGCATATCTCAACCTGACCAAGGCTTTTAACACTATTGGTTAGGTTTAGAATGGCCTATTAAGAAAACTGGCCTAGTGATTACCTATGAACTTATGAAACCATGACTCTAAGAAAAAGGGAAAATGAAAATTTTAGAGTACTTTCTGTAAACATAAATAGTTTTAAGAATATAATAAGAAGAACAGGAATTTTAGAGTTCTATAATACATGTGATGTAGATGTAATTATGTACCTGCCTCTGTAGCACAAAGTTACAGTGGAGTGACTTTGAAGACAGAATACATGTGATTCAGGATTCAATTCCAGATGCCACTTGTTTGGGGGAGGATTGACATAATGGTTAAAGTCTAAACCTGACACACACAAGGAACAGGATTTTATTCTTATCTTGGACAAAAATTGGCTACACTTCAGATGACTCACTGCTGCATAAAAGACAATGGGAAGATGAGGAGGAGATGTCAGGGAGATGGATGGGGATGGCTCAGTTCAAGACAGATGAAAAGAATCTGACTTGTGCCAAAATAAATAAAGAAAATAAGTGAAACAGTTGATGTAATCAACTTATTTATTTATTTTTGTTTGTTAACAGTATAGGTGGGCTGGTGCAGAACACCTTTCAGCTACACTCCGGGCCATTTGGCAAAGACATTGCACCAGCAGAAAGTAGTTTAATTGCAAACATATACATTGTAATGGTAATGAGTAGCATTGAAATAATACAGACAATCTAAACTTGTTTTATAACATATTTATTGAATTTACTGGGAAAGCCTGACTTGGAACAAAGCCAATTTTCAGCAGAGGCCTGGAGAGAAACACTCCAGACACATGTCTTTGTAACATGGGAGGAAACCAGGGTTCCAGAGAAAACCCACACAAATGCAAGAAGGACATGCAGACTTCACACAGAAGGCACTCCAGCTAAGAATCCAGCCCGAGAACCTCTTGCTATGAGGCGACAATGCTATCACTGCATCACTGCACCATATAAAGTAATGCTTCTGTTCTAAATTAAAAAATAAAGAAGGATTACATAAACTGAAAATATTTACCTAGCAGTAACAATTAAATGATCAGTAATTTAGTAAAGATAAAAGTAGTAATACAGTATAAAATAGGTGTAATGAAAGTAACATATATATATATATATATATATATATATATATATATATGTATATATATATATGTATATATATATATATATATATATATATATATATATATATATATATATATATATATATATATATATATATATATATATATATATATATATATATATATATATATATGGTTCCCATTCACATTGCCGAAAGTACACTTCTCCGAATTACATTTTGCCTAGACCATAAGTCCGAATTTACAGTTCTCTGAAATGGCACTTTGCGATCGCACTGCAATATGTATGAACAAATATACTGTTGTCACTGTAGTGCAATCTCAGAGTTAGTATATATAATTAGCAGGGGTGTGGGGGCATGGGGGGTTTTCCCCCTGCAAAAATTAGAGAAAATTAGTTAGTGTGGTTTAACTCTTTTCTGTTTCGGCAAAGTACCATTTCGGAGAAGTGTAAATTTGAAGTTATGGTCTAGACAAAGTGTGGCTTGGAGAACTGTACTTGCAGCAATGTGAATGTGATCCATATGTAGATATATATATATATATATATATATATATATATATATATATATATATATATATATATATATATATATATATGTAATCTACTGCCAATCATTAGCGGGCCGGAGTTCCGCTGTGGCGACCCCTAACCGGGAAAAGCCGAAAGGCACAACATATATATATATATATATATATATATATATATATATATATATATATAAATATATAGTATATATATATATATATATCTATATATATATATATATATATATATATATATATATCAGAGTTTTTAGAGAGAAAACTTAGTATTGATGTACAAGGAGGGAAAAAGTAAAAGATGCAGTAATGAGAGTCTAGATGTAAAATGGGAAAAAATGTGAGCACTTCAATGTATACTATTTACACAGTAGCTTTAAAGTGTACTATGTAATGTATAGGTCAGTTGGTTTAAAATGTATTACAGCACCTAGATGACCGTGAATATATTAGCCCTTATATCTAAAATGTACATTTACCCTCCTGTAACAATGTATTTTGCTGTAATGTAAACTAACAGAAATAAAATATATTTTTCGGAATTTGCAAGTATTCTACTTCATTTCATAATACTGTTTAAAGAAGCGTTTTGTCTATGCTTGCCACATGAAACTTTTTAAAATGTGGCATACAAAAAACAGCATAAATAATTTAAAATCTGTGTCTCAAGGTACAATAATAATTAATGTTGGGGTTGAGGGTTATGTGGTATTTATACACTTGAGATTTGTTTAGATCACATAGGCTTCTCCCTCCTAGTCTAGTTCAGTGCTCATTGGTAAATCCTGCACAGTTCACACCACCAGCATTAATTATTGCTTTTTTTTTTGCATATCTTCCCTTGCTACTATCTTGAATAACTTTTAGAAGTATAACTCATATTAGTTAATTTTAATTATTTTAAAACAGGCATGAAAGTCATTGTTGGAAATTTTGAATTTTACCCGACTTTTGCATAATTTATGGCTTTATAGCATTGTTTTAACAAAAATACAGCCACTGTCCAATGTATGCACATACATTCAGACAGATAGGTAGATAGATATAGATAGATAGATAGATAGATAGATAGATAGATAGATAGATAGATAGATACATAGATAGATAGATACATACAGACAGATAGACATGGCAGCTACTAATTATTGTGCCCAGGTAGTCTCTTTACAAATTGTAATAGTCTGATGCAATATTTGTTGACAGCTGGTAGTTGAATTTAAACTCCATTTCTGTGTTGCTGTTCCCATACATCCATTGCACTAGATTTTGTGTATGTAGTTAGACGGTTTATGTTACCTGAGCTTCTATTATTATATAATAAAGGCTGACTATGTCCTGGAATATCCCATATATCCCATATGTAATTTTCTATTAGAATAACTGCTTTTCATGTTGATACACAACTGAAATGTTCTTGTATGGCATGAAGGCAAAAGTGCAACCAGTTTGATGATATTAATAAGATTTAATGCACATGACAAAAGAAATACACTTTTTTAGCAGATAGAATGAAGAGAGCATGTAAGAGTTACTGTGTGTTTTTTGGGATTTTATTTTGTCAACAATGACAGTGCGTAAATGTTTTCTCTATGTATGCGAAGGTCTGTGTAAGTACAGTGGCAAGGTAGTTTGATATCAAGTCTATGGTGAAGTAAGTAATTTCAGGATTATGGGTGATTTACAAACTTGATGGACTAAATAATAGACATACAACTAGTGATGATTCTAGTGGGCAGGTGTATTGTGGATTAGAAGGGTCAGATAACTGAAGGCAGGAAATACTCAGGCACAATACTATGACTGTGTCTATGATTCCATTTAATCTCTTTGATTCACTCAAGCTGAGATTGCAACAGCTATAAAACATAGCTCATATTGCAACATATTAAGAACTCACAATGCTTGACCAGAGGTACTACAGCATGTGAACAGAACAAGCTAAAGTAATGTTTGTAGAAACATGTTTTGCAGGCAACAAGTACTTTATCATTATATAAATTAACTGTACCTTAAAGAAAGTCTGAAGACTAATTGGGAGTATAAGCAATGTCTTTCTCTTTTGCAGGAGGTTGTGAGAGCAGTCCGCACATTAAAATGATACATACAAATAATAGCATCTGTCTTGTATGTGTCTTTGAAAAAATACAATATAAGTAACTTGAAAGTCAAGCACATATGCTCAAGAATTATAATATCAGAAAGGGTGATCTGAGCAGGCAATTGTAAGCCCTCTGCATTACCTATAGAAGTGTGGGTTAGTTAATGTGCTAAAGTAAATTTAATGACATGAGGGCTCAAGCAGGTACTGAAACATATTCTTAACATCACTAAGGTGTTACATTTTAAGACAATAGCTAGTAGTCTTCAGAAAGGACATAAGGGCATCTCTTGCTCTGTGTATTTGTTAAAAGCTCTGACAGGAAGTAGCTTTGCTGGGATAGGTGGGCTTACCATAAATAACATTGAAAAGTTGTAATACAGCTGTTCCTCATATTTACAATCATGGAAGCAGTGATGCCATGTTATTCACAGTTTAATGAAAAAGAGTGAATTTACTTTGTTAGAAAGAAATATCTGAATATAAATGAAGTCTGTCACAAGCAGATATTGAGGGAATACTTATCATGTATGCCATGAGCACTTAAGGTAGTAGAATAAAAACAGTCAGTCCTCAATGAGATTACTTTTCCATGTAGTCTAGTTATGTAACATTTCACATAGTCTGGCACCCACTGCCCATATAGTAGCCATAATCAATGCACAGACACTATACCTGTGCAAGTAACTGACCATGCGTACATGTACACACCCACATTATATGCAAATATACATGGAGATGACTAGTCTAAGAAGAGTATCAGTAACAAAATCCAAAGGAGCTTCTACAGAGAATGATAAGAAGAAACAAATACTTTTAGCAGATGCCTGTGGGACACACTGTAAAAAGTAAGGGGAAAGAGAGTTCAGAAACAGACTGCTTTATCCTGACCCTCATGCTGAAAATGATAGGCAGGCAAGGCTTGTGACAAAACAGCCAGAAATTCAGTAGAGGGATGGCATATGGGTTATTTGGACACATGAAGAGGTGGTATATGGGCAGAGAGTATGTTGGATTTTGGATAAGCAATTTTCATAGGACGCCTACTTCACTTCCCTGTTTTCTCCTGGAACAGGTTGAGCGTTTTTCTACTTATTTATGGTGTGGAGTGTGGGAGCTGATTAACATGGGAATGATGCCAAATAAGACGCAAACAGGGATGGGTTAGCAGATGCTGCTTATCAGACATCAAAGTAGACTTTTGCATAATCAACTGAGTGCCCTTGAAGGGATGAGGTAAGGACTGCTGGAATGGCCTTCCCTAGATTATGGCCAATGAGCTCAGCTGGTAATGGTGAAAGATGATGTATACTTGGGAGAGAGGGATGCTCACACAATAGATGGAAATTTGAAGTATGCACCTCCAGAATGGTATTTTCAAGGGGAAATTCTTGTTCATTTGATCAGTACCTGAATATCTTTCTGGGTGAAATGGAAATGTTGTAATAGGAGATAGTGATGCTCATCATGGAATGGATGAGACAGTGTTAGCAATGTTAGGCATACACCAATTACTAAGGTAGAATTGATTAGTGCAATGCTAAATTGAACAGTTTGAGGACTGATAGAAGTGCAGTCATGGTCATCAAGACACTGTCTTATGGGAAAATATAATCTGTCTCAGTATTACTGTATGTATAATAAAACAGCATGCTGTTCATAGTAAGATATATCCTGGAATTTGGAAGCAAAGTTCAAATGAATGGTATATGAATATTCATGTATGCATAAAGATGAAATAATGAGCATAAAGATAACAGAATTGTTCAATTACATATTATGAATTAATGAGTTATTGACAGTTTGCCCTGCCAATTATGTATGGTTTTTGGGATAGGAGCTCACAATAAAATCTTGCTAGAAGCCAAACGGATCCATTGTACAATAACAGGTATAATGAAAAAAACTGAGCTGAATCCAGCACAAGAGAACCTGGGAAGATGCCTAGGGCCCAGTGCTGGCTGGGGAGGTAGCTTGGCCTTAACAAAAAAAAAATTCCAATTCCTGCACATTTTAGTCTAGAAGGCATTCATCCAATAAATCATGTTTGTAGGGGATTGAAGAGAGCACATTCCTTTCAGCCCCTCACAGTGTGGGAAGTTGAGGAGATGTGATTAGCAAATTTCTAAATATATAAGAGAAATTTGTTCCTGTGTTTTGAAACTCTGTGTCTGTTTGAGCTAAGAAGTTGAGAGGCCAGACGGTTTCACTGTATGGTTTAGATGACAGAAAGATAAGATCTATTTCTGGCCCATTATTTAATAAAGTATTCATTCATTTGTTCTCAAGCAGATATATGAGGTGTAAATATTTGTTTTCCATAACCCACAGTAGTTATGGTGTAATAAAAGGTATGACACCCCTGCACTGCCCCAGTAATCAAGAAGATTCAATCCTCACCACTAGCATAAGTGAGGGAAGTACACAATGAGAGGATGACAAGTTCACACACAGTAAAGTACAATTTCCCTTAAGAGCACACAGAGATCACAGTCACTCTGGGGCTGGTTTCTCCCTGTCTCTCCAGATCCCCAGTAAGACTCCCCACACAGCTATATGGTTAAGATCTCAGCCAAGCTGTCAAGCCAAAACCTCCAGCACCATCTCTGTCTAACCAGTGCTTCATGTCCCTGCCCAAGTAGCTGACACACACACTTTGAGATTTGATTTATATGCAAACATACACACACACTCCTGGGAATGGCTGGCACAGATTTACTAGCTGTGGCCCCTTCTGCCCAGACCAAAAGGTAGTTACCACTGCCACCAACCAGCTCTTTATCAGCTACTATGAGGCCCTTACAAAGCGTGACCCATTCTACTGTGTAATGTTACTATTATCCAAATGGTAAGTATGACCAAGGCCAAGGCTATGTAGGAGTGGCCTATACAGTGTCAACAGATACATATGCAAGTGCTCTATGAGCTTAAATATCTCTAAACAAACCAGCCACAATTAAAAGGTTTAAATATATTTAATAATAAATAATAAAAGAACAAGACAATACTCAATAACTTAACACAGTGGCTACAGAGCTCAGAATCACAGGAAATATTTCAAAACAACATTGCAGGACAGTTTCAAATAAATGCAGAAAACATCTAAACTAATCTTACTATATTCCTATCTATCTCTAGGAGAAATCACTGTAATCTAGTTACTTACTATTAGCAAGGCAGGTGCTGATGAGAGGATGTTGTCAGATCCAAAGACAAATACAAACTGCACAGACTCACTCTCTGAGATAGTACTTAAATTAATAATACACACTGCGGTTGGGTTAGCTGGGATGACATCATTCTTTGTCACCTGCCTTCATTTCCCAGTCTAACAGAAACATAACATTTATCTGAGAAAAATACTTATCTCTCAGATGTGCAGCTACTAGGAAGTCAGAGAGCAATAAATAACACCTTACATTCCAAATTATTTCTGTTTCAAGACCATAGAAATAAACCTCTAGCTGTAAACATCCTGTCTCTTTCAGTGAAACTGGGAGATAAACACAATCGTAAAACAATTCACTTATTTTCATAGAATTTGCAAGTTAACTCTGTTATTTTCCAGTAGGGTACACTGTGGTTACATTCTTGAATCTCAGTACATAACATACCATTCAACACACACTTCTATCCACATAACATATAGTTGCTTTACATTTGTAAGACAAACCTATGTGTCATATTAATCTTCACAAATGACATATGATTATTTACAAAACTCCAGATAGCTGGACTGGGAGCATTTTGGTTTGTCACACTTCTCCCACCCCAGTGAGAACTCAAGCTAGTTTTTCAAGTGACCATTGAGAAAATTTGATTGAGAGGGGTGAGCCTATCTGAGAATACCTTACCCCATTCCCTGTCTTGAGATTCCAGCTGCCTTGGCATTGCTGACCCCAGTACCGTGCTGTACTGCCCCATCATATACCTGCAACCTTAGGCTTCACCATAGTAATTTGGGATTTTCCTGGCTGTCTCCCTGTAGCCATAGCTCCCCCTCAGAGTTCTGCTACCCTGTACTGCAAATACTTAGCACAAGAGTCTCCCTGTCATGGTAAGGTTTCATCATGTTAACATGGTAAAAGTTGTGCCCCTGTCTCCTGACTAGCAGTTCTACCATGTAGTTAACATCACTGACCTTCCTTACTACCTTGTAAGGTCCCTCCCAAGCTGCCTGCAACTTGTTGCGTCTGACAGGAATGAGAACCATTACCTGCTGCCCTATATCATACACTCTAGCTTGAGCATTCCAGTCATACCAGACCTTTTTCTGCTGCTGTGCTTCTGCCACATTCTCCTGGGCCAAACTCATGAGTTCCCTGAGCCTTGTCCTGAGGTTTAAGACATGTGCCACAACAGACTCATTGTGGGATTCACACTCAACTTCCCACACATCTTGAATCAAATCTAGAGGTTCCCTCATCCTATGCCCATATAGCAACTCAAAGGGTGAAAAACCTGTGGATTCCTGGGCAACCTCTCTGTAAGCAAACAACAGATAGGGCAAATATTTGTCCCAGTCCCTCTTATACTTGTTGGCAAATGCCTGTAGGATCATCTTGAGTGTAGAGTTTAACTTCTCAACAAGACCATTAGTCTGGGGATGGTAGGGGGTGGTCTTTAGGTGCTTCACTACACAGTACTTCCACAGACAAGCCAGCAGGTCAGACATGAAATTAGCATCTCTGTCAGTCAGTATTTCTTTTGGGAAATCTACCCTACTGATAATCTCTAACAAAGCATGTGCCTCCTATTCTGTTTCAATGTAGGACAGTGCCACTGCTTCAAGGTATCTGGTAGCATAATCTACTACCACTAGGATATACTTTTTCCCTGTGGTACCTGGGTTATACAGAGGCCCCACAATATCCATAGCTACTCTCTAGAATGGCTCTTCAATCACAGGCAAAGGCATCAAAGGACCTTTCACCTTGTCTCTTGCCTTGCCTACCTTTTGGCACTGCTCACAAGTCCTGCACTACCCTGCTACATCTCTAGAAATCCAAGGCCAATAAATGTTCTGCATAATACATCTCTTTGTATGTTTTGCGCCCATATGACCTACAAAGGGAATATAATGGGCTATGATTAGGAGTGCAAGACAGTAGGCTCTGGGCACTACCAACTATCTATTCTCTGAGACTCTAGCCCTCCCTCAGGGTTCCACTCTCTATACAGTAACCCTTTGTCCCAGCATACAGATTCCCCATTCTCTTGAGAATCAGGTGCCTCACTAGCTACCAGCCTCAGGTCTTGTAATGTAGGGTCTGAGAGCTGAGCCTGTCTCAACTCTCTTTTTGTAACCCTTCCCAGCTCCCCTTCCACAGAAAGTCTCTCTGTCAGCCTGGGTACTACTACTCACCTCTGCCCTTGCAGTCACTCTGTCCAAGGGAACATAAGTACCCACAAGCAGCTGTGGCTTGCCTTCAGTCTCACTGCTACAAGGTAGCTCTGTCCCTGAAGTAACCACCTCACCAGTCCTGGCTGCAAGTGTGCAGTCTGTCTGGGTGTCCCCCAGCTACCAGACCCACATACTTGTCTCCAAGTCTGACTGAGTGTAACTGCATGAGCACACCGTACTTCATTATCAAAATCATTCCTTATCAGGACATCTGCAGCAATGTCCTCAAACACACCTACTTGCTTGCATGCTTCCTTTTCCACACTCCCAGTCAAGGTGAACCCTAGCCAAAGGTATTTGCATGGTGTACCTCCTAAAGCTTTGACTGGAGTAGACTATGCAATCAAGTAGTGCTCCTCTATAACCAACCATTGCAGGCTTCACAATGTTTAGGTCAGAGACTGTATCTCTCTTATCTATGGCCTCTTTCCCATTCACTAAGATAGGATATAACCTCTTGTGGTAGTTTGGTACCCTTGTTGTTTCAAGATAACCTACTGTTGGCATTTTGAAACTCCCACTTACTGGAAGTCCCACATTTTGTTCCCCACCTTGCCTCAGTGAACATCTATATGCTACATGGCCCAACTGGTTGGATTTAAAACATTTAACCCTGGGCCCTAGATGTGTACCTGGACTAGTGGCTTCCCCTACTACTTGCAGACTCTGTTGGGGCAGTCTGGGCTGCCCACCATGGGTTCCCTTAGACCCATGAGCAGCACTAGATGTCCCTTTCCTGTGCAGTGATGCCCTGTTTGCTAGGTATAGGTCTCCCTTCTTCCCCAAATTGTCTGCAGTACTGCATTGTCTATCAGATAACCAGATTTTCATGTCCTCAGGCAAAGTGCTAAGGGCTTGTTCCCTCACCAAAACATCTGCCAGTCCTTCAAAAGTGGTAACCTTATATCCACATATCCACCTATGAATATGTGTTTAGTTCAGCAACATATTCACACACACTTTCATCTGCCTTGTGTCTATGCTCACAAAACTTTTTTTCTATAAGCTTCAGGTGTTAACTTAAAACATTCTAGCAAATAGTTCTTTACAACATTGTAATTTAAACAGTCAGTATCAGACAGTTTGGAAAGAACAGTTACAGCTTTACCATGGAGTAAGGTGGTCAGGAACCATACCCAGAGCCCTTGGTCAACATTATACTGTTTACATACCCTCTCAAACATATGAATGAAACTATAACAATTATCCCCCACTGTAAATTGTGGAAGAAATTTACTAATCTTTGTTGCTTCTGAGGTTCGGTTACTCCCTTCCCCATTACCTTCATGACTCTGGCAAAGAGTCAGCGTCTCCTTTTCATGTTGCCGCTGCCTCTCCTTCTCCTCAGCTTCCAGGCATTGCAGTTTCTTATTTTCCTCAGCCTTCTGACATTGCAGTTTCTCATTTTCCTCAGCCATCAGACATTGCAGTTTCTCATTTTCCTCAGTCTCTAGATGCCTCAGTCTCTCTGCTGCCTCAATTTCCAAATGCTTGGCCTCTAGCTCATGTCTCTAACTCCAGATTGATTTTTAAGGCCTAAAATGTAGCACAACGCAAGTCTCTTAACTTCCCTTAAGGACTCCTCTCCAGAAACACTAGCAAGAGTCACCCTGCTAGACAGGGGTCCAGGAAAGTAAATAGTGTGGGAAGAAATAGCCAGGGAATTGTAATGGCTAGGCTTGTATAGGCCCTAGGGCCGATAGCCTAGTACCAACCTATGAACCTATAAGAATAGATCCAAAACAAATGAAGCAGAGTCCAAACTGTCCGAAATCTTTTATTAGAAAAATGTAAGTGCTTTCGGGTTAAAAACCCTTCATCAGACAAACTTCACATTCAGTAAAACATCTTTAAAGGGCATCAGCATTAAGTTAAGTAATACTTGATTTACATATGTTTGGGTGGAATGTTATTTTGAATGACATGTTTGGGGGAAGCAGCATGTATAGTAATGTTATGAAACATCCAAGCACCTTTGTGCCAGCAATGCATCCTACAGTTCGAACATTTTTAAAAACTTGTGAGGATGACATAAGACGTTATTTAAATGATGCACCATGTAGATTTAATAACAACACATGTGGCAAGGTGAGCATTAATAGAATGGATGAATGACAATAGACTGGTTATTAAACCAGCTGACAAGGGTGGGGCTGTTACAGTCATGGACTCTATAACTTATATACAATATTTAAATGCCCTAATTAATGATACTAATACATATCTACCCATTTTTCCCCTGATGGTTAAGCAATACATATGTAAGGTTGGTAATAAGTTAAAAATCAAATGGAGTATTAGATGATGATTTGTATGTATTTTACATACTGAACATCCAGTAACCCCCCTCTTTAAAGCACTGCCAAAAATGCACAAGAATACCCTACCCCCACCTATTGTCTATGGGAGGGGATGGGTTACTGCAAATATATCCATGTGGATAGAAGAAAAGTTAAAAACACTCCTTGTACATTTTCCCAGGATTTTGAAGGATTTTGCACAGTTTTTATCCAAACTGTATGATGTCTGCCAAGGTTTAGATTTGATGAATAAGTTGATGGTGACATTGGACGTCAACAGTTTGTTTACGGTTATTACAAATGAATTTGGATTAATGGCAGTGAGTGAGGTTCTGAATTATGTTAAAATATATGATGAGAACACTAATATTTTAATTTTGGAAGCATTAAGATTAGTTTTAGAAAATATCTTTATCTGCAATGGAGCATATTATAGACAGGTACAGGGTGTTGCCATGCACACACCCTGTGCCAATTCTTATGCTAATTTAGTGTTAGCTTTCTGGGAAGATAAAAACATTTTTAGACATAAACATCATTGGAAGACATCACTATTTTTTTATGTCAGATTTGTTGATGATATTTTTTTGTTGTGGGCACAGAGTAGTAATGGATTGCTGAATTTTGTTGACTATTTAGAAAACACTACTGATTTTCTTAGGTTTTCTACTAGCTATAGTAATGATACTATTGTTTTTTTGGATAAATAAGAATGTGACTGGCAAAATAGATACTACCCTGCACAGGAAAGCATGCAGGAGAAATCACTACTTAATGCACAAAGTATGCATCCTATGCACACTTTTCAGAATATTATGCAGGGACAAGGGTACAGAGTTTCCCGGCTATGCACAGATATTAATGTGTTTCGTAAAGAAATTGATGTGTTAAATGAACATCTCAAGGAGAAGGGCTACCCTAAGGAGAATTTAGAAAAAAATAAGAATTTAATAATATCAAATAGGGACGACAGGGCTAGACCTTGGTTTTCTTTTTTCCTCCAACAATTTTTTATTTTCAATTAAAATAACATTTATATAATAGTTTTAAATATAATTTTAAAGAACTATATACAATATTTACAATAGCCTGACTTTCAGTTATATACACTGCGTGTTATTAAATATAGAATTAACAGCTCAGTTATCAGATATACAATATTGATTATTACAGAGTGTCCAACAAAGGTATAACTTTCTTCCAAGGATTATTTACCAATGGACTGGGATAGATTTGTAGTTCTTTGATTTTTATTTCCATCAATGCAGTTGTCTTCAATAAAATGTAGAATTCTTCCAAGGTCGGGGGTGTATTTGAATTCCACCTTCTGGTTAAGCATTTCCTAGCTATAGCAAGTATTGTCCATTTAGTATAATCAATACTTTAGTTAAGGTAAAGGATTTATTAAATATTGCTTGTAAAAAATTATTGATTCCATTCCAATATGATTTAATTTTATTACATTCATAAAAATATGAATCCAGTCTGCTTTATTTGACTTTCCACACCTCCAGCAAAAAACATTTGTAGTAGTACTGATCTTTTAATTCTATCTGGTGTTAAAAATGCTCTGTGTAAGTATTTCCAGTTAAATATTTTCCAGTACTGTGCTTTAGAGGTGTAATTAACTGATAGTAAGATGCTAGTTTTAATTTCTTCTGTTAACTGCAATGACTGACCTTTTGTTAAGAACTGCCAGTATGATGGTTTAGGAATTGTTTTATATGTTATTAACTCTTTATATAGATTTGAAATGGAATTTTTCTTTTCACACCTATTATATATACATTTATATAGAAAACATATTAGATTTGGAATATCTTTAAATGAGGAATTATTAATTAATCTGCATAAATCTTGAGTGTACATTAGAATGCTTTGTAAGGTTAACCAGTCCTGTGTTGGAATATTGTAAGCAGTTTTTATCATATGTATATCTAAAACTTTTAATTTATTTACACATTGAAACCAGCATAAGAATTCATTTTGTTCCCAGGAGGTTATTGTTTCCCTATATATTTTGTGAGGAAAGTTCTTAGTGATGATAAATGGGGTTAAAAGGTCAAACCAAAGTTTTAGATCTATGTTTGCATTGATAAGTTTCCTAAAGGAATTGATGTAATGATTAATCAGTGTTGTTTTAGAAGGTTTTGTTATATTATATTGTATACTTATGCATAGTATGTACCAGGATTTGTTTGATTTGTCTACTATTAAACTTTTTTTAACAGATTAAATTCATTTGTTAATATAGCTGTTGTTAATTCTTTCCAGTTGGCAAATAATTTGGGTTTATCCAGTCTATTGTAGTTTTAAGCACAGATGCTTTTATATATGTTTCTATTTCTGGGATGTTCAATCCTCCTTGTTTCCAGGGTCTAATGTGAAGAGTTAGAGCTATTCTATTCTTTTTGGGATACCATAAAAAAAATTATTAAAAATGAGTTTATTTCTTTAAGAATGCATCTTTCAGGAATTAACTGTATTGCTAATGCTACATATAGTATTTTTGGCAATAAGACCATTTTTATTAATTCCAATCTGTCTTCAAAAGTTAATATAGTTTTGTTCCACTTTTCTATTTATTTTTTTATTGTTTCAATAATGTTTTTATAATTTATTAATTTTTTGTTTATATTTTTGCATAACACTATTCCTAAATAATTTAGCGTAAGTTCTTGTTTTCTTAAGATGGATTTATTTGCAACTTGTAGTTCTTTTTTCTTATTTAAAAATAGAAATTTTGATTTTGATCTATTAAAGTATAGACCTGAAATCTTTTAAAATTTCTCCATTACTTCTTCAGCTCTCCTAATGACTCTTTGGAGTTTGAAAGAGTTAATAAAATATCATCAGCAAAAAAGCATTATTTTAGATAAGTACTGGTCATAGACTTCTATTCCTTTTATTCTTGGATTATTGCATATTATTTCTGCAAGTATTTCTATAGCCAAAGCAAATAAAATAGGAGAAAGGGGGCATCCTCATTTAGTACCTTTTGTTATATGGATAGATTCTGAGGTGAAAGGACATAATTTAATGTAAGTTAAGTTATTAATATATATGTTTTTAGTAATAAGATGAAGGGAGGAGGAAATTCAAATAATGTAAAAGTTTTAAGTAGATATTCCCAGTTGAGGGAGTCAAATGCTTTTTCTATGTCTAATCCAATTACAAGTGTTTCTCTATCTTCTTTATTCACATAATCTATAAGAGTAAGTATCCTTTTAATATTATCATGTGTGTGCCTGTTATATAAAATACAGTTTGATCATTATTAATTGTCTTTGAAAGTGGAATTTTCATTCTGTTAACTAGGATTGACATGAATATTTTGTAATCATTATTCAGTAATAATATAGGTCTGTATGAGGTGCAAAGGTCTGATGGTTTATTATCTTTTTGAATTGGTGTTATGAGAGAATATTTCCATGAGGGTGGTATTTTTGCTTCTGACTGGACTTCTAGCAAAGTTTTAAGAAAAAGAGAGATTACTGTTGAAGGGAAGAGTTTGTAAATTTCCGCAATTATACCATCTATTCCTGGAGCTTTGTTAGATTTACTTTCTTTTATCTTGTTAACAATTTCTTTGTAGGATATCGGTTTTTGCTGGTCTAGTTTTAAGTTTTCTGGAATTTTTTTTTATATTGGTAAGGTTTGTATCTAAGTTTATTTGGTTGGTATCTAAATCTTTTTTTGAAGTGTTACATATAATGGAACCGAAATGCTTCAAGGATGTCTCGTATATCTGATACTTTTTTCCCCTTCTTTTCATGATATATACTACTTATTTATTTATTTATATATTTATTTATTTTTTATTTTATGTTTGTTGACTGGGATAGTCTGACTGGATATATGACCATTTTCAGCAGAGGCCCGGGGAGAAAAGCTCCAAGACATAAAAAGCGAAAAAAAAATACATAGTAATCACATCATAACAATATAACCATAATTGATAGTCATTTATAGTTAAAAAAACTACTAATGTTATTTGCTTTAGATTGTATTTTAATTCTTGCAGATAAGTTATATCTGGGGGAGGTGGCTAATGAATTTATTTCTAATTTTTCCAAGGCTAGGCAAGTTTTGTTTTAGAATTTCTTTATACTTTTTATTTAATTCCTCTATTTCTTTTTTGACTTCTGGACAATTTTGATTTTTTTTTAGATTTTGCTGTGAAGAGTCAGGTTTGCAAGTTTAACGATTCAGATTGCCACTCTCTAACTTTGTTTTTGTATCAGCTAAGGGTCTTACCAAATAAATATGCTTTTAATGAGTCCCAAACCATAACTCTACTAATTTCTGTTGTATTATTAATTTCAAGAAATAAATGTAGTTCTGACAACATCCAGGGTCTGAATTATTTAATTTTTGTGATATATGATAACATTCTAGTTGAGAGGATTAAAGGATCAAACTCTATTTGGAGCTTCATTATCAGAGAGTCAAGATCTGAGAAGGGGCATGGAACTATTGAGAAGTTGAGGATTTTTGACTGTAAATCTTGAGCTATGAATACTTTGTCTATTCTGGTTTGTGTTCCAAATCTATGGTCTTTACGGGAAAATAATAAGGATTTATCATCTTTTACTTTAAAAGTGTCTATTAAATGAAATGAATCAATCTATCTTTTTAAGGATTTTGAAATAGTTGCTATGTGAAAAGACTTCTTGGTGGTTTCAGAAGCTTCTAAGGTACAATTAAAGTCTCCTCCCAGTATAAGATTTCCTTTATAATTGTTGGAAATACAATCTAGGTGTTTTTAACCATTCCTGCTCCAATTCATGGGAACCAATATAGATTAGCTAAGATCCATATTCTGTTATTAAATGTAATTATAACAAATGCTAGTAGACCTTCTTTGTCTTCATATTTATAAATAACTTTTGGAGTGATTATGTTTTTCTTCCACAGAATTGATACTCCTTTTGTCTTTGTTCTATAGGAGGATTGAGCTAAGACTGTATAGTCCTTAGGGTTCCAAATAAAGCTATCATTAATCTTAAAATACATTTCCTGGAGAAATACTACTTGTGCCTTATTTAGATTTAAATATTTTAGTAAGTTTGATCTTTTATTTGCATTATTTAAGTCTTTAGTATTTAATGATAAGAATGTTAAATCCATTTTAAGTTATTGTTGGAAGAAACATTTTGCTTATTTTCTTTATTTTGATTATAGTAGTTATACCATATTCTCTGATAACACTGAATGTTATTTTTATGCGTGTAAACTTGGGAGTGTAATTTAATGGTCTTTCCTCTTTAAATACAAGTAGGGTAAAATTCTGGTCAGGCTTTAAAAAAGTACTTCTATAAAACATTAATTCTAAAGTATCAAATACAAGTAAATATGAATTTCCCATTAAACATGGAATGAAAGTCATTCCTAATCCAATAGATAAAGATACATCTATTGGATTATCACTCATACCTTTAACCAACAATATCAACTGAGCTCCATATGTTAAATTATTATATGGAGAATTTTCTTAAAAGAGATATGAAATTCTGTATTATTCTATTATTATTCTATAGTATTTTATATATCAGGATGTAATGTTAGTAGTGTAAACAATTATTATATTGACTTAGAAAATATCCAACATTTAGTTACCCTTAAGAGATCCCAAACACGTCAGATGTGTTATTTTGGATAAATTAAATGCAACAGAGGAGCATACACTAAATAAGCCAACAACAAATAGATTATTACTAAAATAATTTGACTAAAAGGACTCTGTAGGAGACAATGAGTGATTACCAATGAAATATGAATTCACTGTAGGTGTACTGTCTTCCTTTACTTTCCCACTCTTCAGCTCACCAACTTCAACTTACACTCATGAAAACACATGGCTTATCAGTGGTATCCTGACTCTGAGTAGAGGCACCCTACATTCTAGTGTGCAGTGCTTTTACAAATTTATAGATTTACAAAGCAGAGTGTAAGAATGAGCTATGATCACCTGACAATTCCCATCCTGCACAGGGCACCTCCTGCTTGCAGAATGGGTAATCACATTAGGTCTGGAATGAATGTGTAGGTGCCCATATGATAATCAAGACTTACCTTAGGTAAGTATTAATTAAATAGTGTTTAGAGCATCTTAGAGAGTTCTCGGGGCAGTCAGAATACTCTTAAGCTTCTCCTCCCTTGACCAAAAACAGAGATTTCCCATCCCTTTCTTTCCCTTGTAATACATAGGTAAACAGAAATAACATTCAGTAGTCCGTCTTATACATGACTCACAATCCATTAAACAAGTCAGCGCCTAACATCACTTTAGTAAACATTATAAAGACAAATTAAAAATAATTTCCTAGCTCTTTAAATTTTCTGATAAAGCAAAACATTAACAATAAGCTATTTTAGCTAAAAGTGTAAAGCATTTCAATTTTTCCTTGCATGTATACATGTCCACTTATACTGTAGTGTCAATAGCTGTCTTTGAAATCTGTACAATACTTCACTTCTTCAAATCATTCCTTTTCCAATTCAGGTTTTGTTTTGTCAAAACGGCAACAATATTTCAAGGTCAAAATTAATATTTAGACTGATGTTTCAGATAAATAACTTGTCAGTTGCCAATTGAATTAGTTTAGAATGTAAGGTTAGTGCAAATATAGCATGTTACAAAAATAATATGTATTTTTTCGTATGCTCTAGAGACTGTCATATACAAGTGCCATATATAATATAGCATATATAGAGCAGCTAGCTTATGGATTCAGGTTGTTAAAGTAAGCTATGCTTATTGATCAGGCAGTTTAATTTAAGTTCACAAGTAATTTAAGGATATTTCAGTTGAATTTCCAGGAATGTGTAGTCCAATGTGAGTAATTTATAAAGTATTTACAAGTTGTTCTATTAAATTATCTAATTTAGCATTCCTTAGATTGTAATTCAATTTAATAGCTAAACAACATTACTTTTTTATTTATCTGTGTGGCTAAATGCACTTCACAGATTCACAAAGTCCATAAAAACTGCCGCAGTTGTTTTCTGTTGCCATGACAATGCAAATATAGCAGTTTCTAATCAATGAGTATTAAACAAATCTGAAATAGTTCACTAGCCTGATAGAATGTAAAGAAAGCTTCACTTCACACAAGCAACAGTACATTTTTCCCTCCTTTTATATATTATGTTAATATTATAGGAAATAATTCAACTGACAGTATGTATATAAACAAAACATTTCAGAGTTAATCTCTAATATGCCCCCTAACCCATTAAGCATAACAGTGTCCACCATTAATCTAATAGCTATTGTAATAACATCTAATTGGGTCCACTTTTCCTCATAAACATGTGTCACAATTCATTAAACAAAGCAGAGTCTAACATCTGTCTAATAATCTTTGTAAAGAAAAATTACAGTAATTTCCTAGCTTTTCAAACTTTCTTATATCGCAAAATGTTGACAGTTAGCTATTTTAACTGGAATACTAAAACATTTCAATACTTCCTTGTGAATATACATTCTTACTTATACTGTAGTGTCAGGAACTGTCTTTGAAATCTATGCATTATTTCAATTCTTTCAAGTCATTCATTTTACTGTTCAGATTATATTTTGTCAAAACATCAATAGCATTTCAAGGGCACATTTAATATTTAAACTATTTTAAATGAATAGCTATCAGTTGCCAAGTGAGTTTGTACAGAGTGTGAGGTAACTGCAAAGATAACATGTTGAAAAAAGTAATATGTATCTTTTCATGTGCTCTAGAGACTGTAAATTTCAAGTAACATATTAAATGTAACTTTTACATTTTATAATGTAAAAGTTACATTTTATATAATTTTATGTAATTTTATAATTGTGCTAAGGTACAATTAAAGTTTCCTCCCAGCATAAGATTTCCTTTATAATTGTTGGAAATAAAATGTAGATGTTTTTAACCATTCCTGCTCCAATTCATGGGAACCAATATAGATTAGCTAAGGTCCATATTCTGTTATTACATTTAATTATAACAAACGCTAGTAGACCTTCTTTGTCTTCATATTTATAAATAACTTTTGGCATGATTATGTTTCTCTTCCAGAGAATTGATACTCCTTTTGTCTTTGTTCTATAGGAGGATTGAGCTAAGACTGTATAGTCCTTAGGGTTCCAAATAAAGCTATCATTAGTCTTAAAATGTGTTTCCTGGAGAAATACTACTTGTGCCTCATTTAGATTTAAATATTTTAGTAAGTTTGATCTTTTATTTGCATTATTTAAGCCATTAGTATTTAATGATAAGAATGTTAAATCCATTTCAAGTAATTGTTGGAAGAAACATTTTGCTTCTTTTTTTTATTTTGATTATAGTAGTTATATCATATTCGCTGATAACATTGAAAGTTATTTTTATGTGTGTAAACTTGGGAGTGTAATTTAATGTTCTTTCCTCTCTAAATACAAGTAGGGTAAAATTCTGATAAGGCTTTAAAAAAGTACTTCTATAACACATTAATTCTAAAGTATCAAATACAAGTAAATATGAATTTCCCATTAAACATGGAATGAAAGTCATTCCTAATCCAACAGATAAAGATACATCTATTGGATTATCACTCATACCTTTAACCAACAATATCAACTGAGCTCCATATGTTAAATTATTATATGGAGAATTTTCTTAAAAGAGATATGAAATTCTATATTATTCTATTATTATTCAATAGTATTTTATATATCAGGATGGAATGTTAATAGTGTAAACAATTATTATATTGACTTAGAAAATATCCAACATTTAGTTACCCTTATGAGATCCCAAACACGTCAGATATGTCATTTTGGATAAATTAAATGCAACAGAGGAGCATACAATAAATAAGCCAACAACAAATATATTATTTCTAAAATAATTTGACTAAAAGGACTCTGTAGGAGACAATGAGTGATTACCAATGAAATATGAATTTACTGTAGGTGTACTGTCTTCCTTTACTTTCCCCCTCTTCAGCTCACCAACTTCAACTTACACTTATGAAAACACATGGCTTATCAGTGGTATCCTGACTCTGAGTAGAGGTGCCCTACATTCTAGTGTACAGTGATTTTACATATTTATAGATTTACAAAGTAGAGTGTAAGAATGAACTATGATCACCCTGACAATTCCCACCCTGCCTAGGGCACCTCCTGCTTCCAGAATGGGTAATCACATCAGGTCTAGAATGAATGTGTAGGTACCCATATGATAATCAAGACTTACCTCAGGTAAGTATTAATCAAATAGTGTTTACAGCATCTTAGAGAGTTCTCGGGGCAGTTAGAATACTCTTAAGCCTCTCCTCCCTTGACCAGAAAAAGAGATTTCCCTTCCCTTTCTTTCCCTTGTTTTAAATCAGTACTAATAAAAGAAATTCAGCAAACATAGGTAAACAGAAATAACATTCAGTAGTGTGTCTTGTACATGACTCACAATCCATTAAACAAGTCAGTGACTAACATCACTTTAATAAACATTATAAAGACAAATTAGAAATAATTTCCTAGCTGTTTAAATGTTTTGATAAAGCAAAACGTTAACAATAAGCTATTTTAACTAAAAGTGCAAAGTATTTCAATTTTTCCTTGCATGTATACATGTCCACTTGGTTCCCCTTCATGTGATCGAATTTCTCTAAACTCGAAAGTCATAAACTCGAAACCAGAATCTCGAATTTAGAGAAACTCGAACATATGAAAAGGACAAAAAAAATTAACACCTTTCAAATGTTTTCACAGGGGGGGCTTTGCTCCCCTGCACCCCCCACATCCCCCCTACTTAAATATACCTACTCTGAGATTGCACTATGGTGAAGGAAAGGGAAATCTCCCATTCCGCGTTATACGCGTAAGCGCAAACCGGAAGATTTTCCATTCCTCCACTATAGTGCGGTCATGGAACATTCACATTTAAACTGCTAGGGTACAGGGGGACCTGGACCCCTGCAATAAGGTAAGTTAACTTTTTATTTTTTTAAACTTAAGGCTCCCTTTCACAATTTCGAGTGAATGGAAGTTCGAGATTCTGGTCTTGATATTATGAATTTCGATCTTCCATCCATTCAAATTTGTGAAGGGGAACCGTCCACATATATTGTAGTGTAAATAGTTGTCTCTGAAATCTGTACAATACTTCACTTCTTTAAATCATTCCTTTTTCAATTCAGGTTTTGTTTTGTTAAAATGGCAAAAATATTTCAAGGGCAGAATTAATATTTAGACTGATGTTTCAAATAAATAACTTGTCAGTTGCCAATTGAGTTAGGTGAGAATGTATGGTTAGTGCAAATATAGCATGTTGCAAAAATAATATGCATTTTTTCGTGTGCTCTAGAGACTGTCATATACAAGTGACATATATAATGTAGCATATATAGAGCAGATAGCTTATGGATTCAGGTTGTTAAAGTAAGTTATGCTTATTGATCAGGCAGTTTAATTTAAGTTCACAAGTAATTTGGGGACATTTCATTTGAGTTTCCAGTAATGTGTAGTCCACTGTGAATAATTTATAAAGTATTTACAAGTTGTTCTATTAAGTTACCTAATTTACCCTTCCTTAGATTGTAATCCAGTTTAATAACTAAACAACATTACTTTTTATTTATATGTGAGGCTAAATGCACTTTGCAGATTCACAAAGACCATATAAACTGCCGCAGTTTTCTGTTGCCATGACAACGCAAATGTAGTGGTTCCTAATCAATGAGTGTTAAAAAAAAATCTGAAATAGTTCACGAGGCTGATAGAATGTAAGCAAAGCTTCACTTCTCACAAGCAACAGTACATTTTTCCCTCCTTTTATATATTATGTTAATATTATAGGAAATAATTAAACTGATAGTATGTATATAAACAAAACATTTCAGAGTTAATCTCTAATATGCCCCCTAACCCATTAAGCATAATAGTGTCCACCATTAATCTAATAACTATTGTAATAACATCTGATTGAGTCCACTTTTCCTCATAAACATGTGTCACAATTCATTAAACAAAGCAGAGTCTAACATCTGTCTAATAATCTTTATAAAGAAAAATTACAGTAATTTCCTAGCTCTTCAAACTATCTTATATCGCAAAATGTTGTTGTGTCTTTCAGCTTTTCCCGGTTAGGGGTCGCCACAGCGGAACTCAGGTCCGCTAATGATTGGCAGTAGATTTTTACGTGCCGAGTTGCTGGCCCTGATGCACAACCTTCAACGAAGGGAAGCCCATTCACGCATGTCTCCACACAGAAGACGCTCTAGCTGAGAATTGAACAGGACAACTTCTTACTGTGAGGCGACAACGCTACCGCAAGCTCCACCACAGTTACCTATTTTAACTGGAATACTATAACATTTCAGTGCTTCCTTGTGAATATGCATTCTTACTTATACTGTAGTGTCAAGAACGGCCTTTGAAATCTATGCATTACTTCACTTCTTTCAAGTCATTCATTTTACAGTTCAGATTATATTTTGTCAAAATGTCGATAGCATTTCAAGGGAACATTTAATATTTAAAATATTTTAAATGAATAGCTATCAGTTGCCAAATGAGTTTGTACAGAGTGTGAGGTAACTGCAAAGATAACATGTTGCAAAAAGTAATATGTATCTTTTCATGTGCTCTAGAGACTGTTAGTTTCAAGTAACATATAAAATGTAACTTTTAAAGTGCAAACAGCTTGTGGAATCAGCATGTTAAACTGGGCAATACTTTTTAATCAAGCAGCTACATTTAAGTGCACATGTAGTTTGGGAACATTTCAGTTGTATTTCCAGGAATATGTAATCCTATGAGGATAAATCATAAAATATTTACAAATAGTCCTATTATGTATTTATTTTACCTTGCTTAGGTTGTTTTTCATTTTAATAACTAAACAGCATTACTTTTTCTTTTTACTTGTTATCTGTGAGGCTAAATGCACTTCGCAGGTTCACAGTGTCCTTAGAAACTGCAGCAATTGTTTACTGTTTCTATGGCAATGCAAATAGAATGTGAATAAAGCTTCACTTCTCTTAACCAACAGTACATTGTCCCTCCTTTTTGATATATATATATTTGTTAATACTAAAAGGAAAGGTACTTACGTATTATCGCAACCACCTTCCGAACAAGAGAAATGGCTCATCTACAAGCCTTTCTCCTGCCAGAATATGTGATATATAAGGTCACCAAGGTTTGGAAAGTAACTTGACACATACATGCCAGAAATTAGTTGTTCTCTGCAGTTTTGAAACAAAAGTAGGCACCACCTGTCATATGTTTCAAGTCTCAGACCAATAACACGGATGTTGTCAAATACAAACCTTGCTATGAGACTTTTTTTCTTTATTTCAAAGCATATTGAAGTAGTTTCATAAATTACATAAACAGATGCACTTCAGGAGCTAGACAAGAAATTGATGTTACTACAGCCGTCATTCTTATAACTACAGGTAAATAACCTGTTTAAACTGGTCCGCACGATTCAGATGCCCGATCTTGATGACTTAAGCTTCTGCTTATGCAAACTACTGGCAATGTTATCATGCAGAATTTTACTTGCATGATGCAGCATCATGAAGTTCAAATGTGGCACATTGCTTTAATTCCTCGGTGCTTTACATGCCAAAGATACAAAGTCAAAGAATTACTAGAAAAATGGGACCTTTAATGCATACGCCATGACCCTTTGGCCTGTGTGCCCCATGGAAATGCCATTAGACATCTGTTAAAGAAGCATTTAAAAATACACCTTTTAAATGTTCTGCTTTTAATATTTGTATTGAATATGTTTTATTATACAGCTTTCAATGTTTTGGGACGATAAAATGTTCTGGTCATACTGAAAGTCGCCTGTGAAGACAGACTTCAAATGTGGTTGCAATAATACCAAAGGAAATAATTCAAAGGGCATATGTACATGAATGGAACATTTGCGAGTTAATCACGAACATGTCCCCAATCCCAATAAGCATAACAGTGACTATCATTAATCTAATAAATATTGTAATAACAATTAATTAAGTTCACTATTACAATTAGTCTTCCTTAAAACTAGATTATTTTAGACTATTAATTATTTATGTATAGATAGTGAGATATTAAATATATAAAGGCTATATTAGTATAGTAAATAGGAGAGAATTTAGAAAGGGAGACAAGATGCAGTTATTATTTTATTATTTTATTTTACATTTGTTAACCGGGGGAGTCCAGCTGGACAGAGGTCCGTTTTCAGTGGAGGCCCGGGGAAAAAAGCTACACATTCAATAAGATACATAACATAAATTGTTGACATGACAATAGAGCTCATATACTAGTTTAACTACACTATGCATTCACAGTAGAGCTCATATACTAGTTTAGTTATACATACACAATTTCACACATCAAATAAGATACAAACATAAATCATTGACTTGACATTAGAAGACATAAACTTTATTAGCTATACATTTGCACTTTCACACAGTCATGATGGTTGACATTATTAGCTGGTCTGTACATTATCTGTGGAGTCTTGGTTGAGAAACTTTACATAGTAATAATACAGAGTGTGTCCTTGACATAAGAATAGCTGAAGTTTAAGTCTACATGTAAGCATTCATTGTATACTTCATTCATCATTGTTGGCAGTATTGGCTAGTAGCACTGCTGGAGGTTGAAAATTGCAAGTGAGGGAAGAGAGGAGAGGAAAGAGAGCAAGAGTTAGAGGGAGGAGTGAAAGATTTAGTTAGCTGTTCAAACGGTATTAGACTGACCTTATGATTGGGTAGGAAGAAGAAGCTGACACTGAGTGAGTTGATCATCCAGGGAAGAAACATGGGCATAGCCAGTTTCCTAGATAATGGGTTTTGAGGAGTTTTTTAAATTGGAGGGGGGATGTGGTTGAAGTTAATTGACTTGGGAGTGCATTCCAGATATTAGCAATGGAACAGGCAAAGAGAGATTTACCAGCTGTATTTCTGTGTTTGATGACATTGACTAGATTTTGATTATTGGATCTTAAGGTATGAGTGGAAGTGTAGGGATGAATTAGTTGCTGAAGTGCTGGGATGTTTTCTGGGAGGTAATAGATTTTGTGTGCTATTGAGAGTTGGCTGAGTAAGAGTTGTTGTGGTAACTTAAGCCAGTTGAGTTGCCTGAGGGCAGGGCAGTGATGTGATCTATAGGATGCATCAATGGCAAATTTTGCAATCCTGTTGTAACAGGATTCCATTTTGCTTAGTTCGCTGTGACGTAAGTTAATAAATACTGGGGAGGCATAAAGCAGGATAGATAGGAGGTGTGTCCTTGCAATAGTGGCTTTGGTATGTTTGGTGAGGAACTCTTTGTTCCAATAAAGGAGACCCAGTTTTTTGTTGACTTTTTATTGTTTGGGCTATGTGTATGTCAAATTTCAGGTTGTTCTCAATTTCTTCTCCTAGGAGTTTAGTGTGGATAGTTGGGCTGATTATTATGTTTTCCTTTGATTTTATAGTAAAGCTGCTGTTTGTAGGGGAAGATTTTCCTGGACTGAAGAGAATGAGTTGTGTCTTTTTAGGGTTTAGTATCAGTTTGATTTTAGAAAACCAGGATTCTGTTTGTGAGAAGTTGTTTTGAGTTATGGTTTGGAGCTCATTTAGGGTGGAGGCAGCACATATGACAGTGGTATCATCTGCGTATTGCACAATTGAGGCTGAGAGAGAGGCTGTGGCTATGTGGTTAGCAAATAGAGAGAACATCATTGGACCTCGGATGGACCCTTGTGGGATGCCTATGGCTACTGATAATAGGGGGGACAGTTGACCTTGCCATAGGACTGCTTGTTGTCAATTGGATAGGTAGTCACGGAACCATGATATGGTGGAGGGGCTTATGTTAAGGGTAGTTAGAGTGTCTAAGAGCATTGAGTGGTTAACCATATCAAAGGCTTTGGATAAGTCTAGGAATATGGAGGCTGTAAATAGACCATTGTTTCTATGATTATTGACAATATCAGTGAAAGAGAGTAGTGCAGTTGTGGTGCAGTGGTAGGGTCTGAAGCCATGCTGTGACTTGGCTAGTAGGTTGTTTTGTTGGTGGGATTTCATTAATTGACAATGCACAACTCTTCCATTATTTTAGATAGGGGAGAAAGAATAGCTATGGGTCGGTAGTTGGTCAGTTCAAGCGATTTGCCTCCTTTATGCAATGGTATGATGTGGGATATTTTCCATAAGATGGGAACTTTACATTCTGATATTGATCTATTAATAAGGATGGAAACTGGGTAGGCTATTACTTCTGATGCCATTTGAAGGAAGTCTGCTGGCAGGTTGTCAGCTGCTAGGGTGGTTGATTTCAGTTTTATGAGGAGTTTAGTGATTATATTTGTGGATACTGGGTGGAGGGAGACGTTAGAGAGGTGGTCTAGTGAGCTGGTATGGCTGGGGTTGTCTGTAGATTTGGGAGCATTTGTTTTATTTTGGGTGCTGGCTAGGGCTTGGACAGTTTCAGTAAAAAATGTGTTAAACTGAGTGGGGATGTTATCATGGTTAGTTGGTAATACAGGTGTGGGGGTGGAGGATTTTCCTGGGTGCAGTAAGTTGCTTATTGTAGCCCAGAATTTGTTAGGATTATGAGCATGTTTTTCTTGCATAGATTTATAGTAGTTAGTTTTGTCTATTTTTATTTGTTTTTTTAACTTTGTTCCTAAGTTCTTGATAGTTTTGTTCAATGAAGTGGTTTTGACTTTGTGAAACTGTAACCAGGATTTGTCCCTTTCTTTCATTAATGTTTTGGTATCTTTTGTTAGCCATGGGGCATATTTGGTTTTGATTCTAATGGTTCTAGAGGGTGCGTGCTGGTTTAGAATCTTTAGGAATGTTGAATTAAAGTACTGTACTGCTTTGTCTATCGGTAGTTGTTTAAGTGGGTTCCAATTGCAGTATTTAAGTGCATTGGTAAATTCAGTGGGTTTAAAAGATTGTTTGTTCCATATTACCCTAAGTACAGGTTGGTGAGTATGGTGTGGTCTATTCCTAATTATGTAGATTGCTTGGTGGTCACTCAGACTCTCTGGAAGACAACCTGATTGCTGTGCTTGAGTGGGGTCAGATATCATAATCCAGTCTAGTATAGACTGCTGATTGCTTTTCTTGTCAATTCTAGTGGGGTCAATTATAATTTGGGAGAACCCATGAAGGTTAAAGTGAGCTGTTGGGGTTTGGCTGGTGCAATCAGACCAGTCAATGTTAAAGTCACCTAATAGTATGGTTTCTTGTGGGAGATAGGTGGACATCCAGTCTAGTAGACATTCTAGTTTAGTAATGTTATTGCCTGGTGGGATATAACCCCCAGCAATAATTATTTGTTTGTTGGAATTAAGTTTTAATCTTGCAATAATTATTTCTACATCTTTGATATCATCAGAATTACATTTAATTTGATCTATATTGAGATGACTTTGAAAGAGGATAGCTACACCTCCTCCCTTTTTTCCAATTCTATCTTTGCGTAGAATATTGTATACAGGACATGCAATTTCATTACTATGGTTATCTGGTTTGAGCCATGTTTCTGTTAACACTGTTATATCTGGTTTATAAAGAGCTAGGAGGGTGTGAAGGTCCTGTGTTTTGTTAAGTATACTTCTTGTGTTTAGGTTTAATAAGAGGAGTGATAGGAGTGATGAAGTTGGTCTTGGGTATAGAGGATTTGGTTGATTTGAGTTGGTATTGGGAGATGGTTTGAGACCTGGGTTTGGGTGAATGTCGCCACAGCAGGAAAGGTTTTGGCGAAGGTAGAGGTATAGTTTGGCCAATTTATGTAGTATTTTTGTTAGTTTTGAATAGTATTGAGGGTTGGATTTCTGTTGACTAATGTAATATGGGTGAGAGAGAGGGTGTGTTGAGTAGAGGTTGTAAGGTGATATGGGACAGTTCTTTCATTTTATAGAGTTTGTTAGGATGTCAGTTTGCCATAGTGGAGGGGGGCGAAGTTGAGGTATGAGTGATAGGAGGTAAGAATAGACAACTGGAGAAGACAAAGGACAATTAATGGATAAGGTGCTAGCTTAAGTAGGTGGGTGTTATATGTGTTGGACATGTTGTGGTGCAGAGAGGTATTGGACTAGTTTGAGAGGGTTATTAGTAAGGTTAGGAGTTAGTTGTAGAATGAGGGTGTGGTGTTAGGTGTGAATGCTATGAGTGAATATGAGTGTGGTCAGTGATTGTAATGGAGATGATGTGGGTGTGTTGTATACCTATAAATGTAATGTGTATGGGGGTGGGTGGGAATGGGGGTAGGGTAGCGGAGCATAGAGAGCCCGAGCGTTAGCGAGGTTGAATGGAGCAGGGCAGCACCATCCTGTAGGTGCAGCAGAAGGTATATGAGAGAAACAATCAGTGAGTATTTCAAGACCTTCTGTGGGTCAAGCTATTTGCTTAGTGTTTGATTTAAGCATATAATTGTCACTTAAATTCTAGTTCTTTTTATATTCTTAATATTTCTTTGAATTTTGTTTGCACTAATCTTTGAGGGGGCTAAGCAGTAGTGAATCAGAGATAAGGCTAAAGGAGGGGAGTAAGTGGAAAAGATAGAGAGTGGGGGATTATGGCTTGGGGGTTGAGCAGGGTGCTTTTTGTGTAGGAAACAAAGTGTCTGAGAAAGGCAATAGTGGTGGTTAAGGAGGAATAATGGGAGACTCCTTCAGTGTGAAGCCTGGGAGTACAGGTATAGAGCTGGCAGAGAGTATGGCTAGGTAGGTAGGCCTGAGGTAGCTTGGTCTATTAAGGGAGCAGAGGTAGTAGGGTGGGGGTAGATAGATGTGTTGTGGCTGACCAGGAGCAAATACCTTTTGTGAGGCACAAACAGTAGGCATACACCTATTGCTAAACACTGGCTAGAGAAGGACATGTCTATATAGAATAAGGTATCACATGCACTGTTAGTTGCTTTTACTGTATCTGGAGATGACTTCAACCAAGTAGGAGCACTTGTAGTTGGTATGGGCGGTCTTCAAATTGGCATGGGGTTTAGGTAAAGCCTTGTTTATTTTGGTGCCAGGGACGTGTAAAGCAAGGAGAGAGAGAAATAAGGCTGAGGTAAGGAGTGAAGTATTCTGTTAGATAGGGCAGTAAAAGTAGAGAGAGTAATTAGTGTAGTAGAACAGAGAGGGTGAATATGAGTAATAGTAGTAGGGTCAGTTGGAGGGTTATAGCATACAGGTTTAAGTGGTTCAAAGACTAGGTCAAGTAGTTCCAGAATAGGTGTTCCGGTTAGATGTCAGTAGAGGAGAGATAATGAAACAACTAAGTAAATTTTGAGGTGAGTAAGAGCAGGGGGATTTCAGAGCAGAATTATCTTTATAGACACAGCTTTTAGTGGTATCTCAGCGTACAAGACCTTATCAGAGTGCTAAGTTCAGCTAGCAGAAACAATAAACATGCACAGAACAGAGAATTTAGAAGGAAAGCATTTTTAGCAGTAAAAATGACTGTATGAGTTAGCAATGTTTGATTAATACAGTTTCCTTTAACCAGGCACACTCTAAAAGAATGCGGAGCATTTTACACCTTGAAAAGTAGTTGCAATGTGTAACATTAGTAGCCTTTGTGACTATTGGAGGGACGCTGCTGAGCTCAGCTGCTTAGTATAGAAATTCTTGGCCTGTAATGTTCCTAGTAAATGCGATAAGTAAAGGTATTGGTCTATCAGTATGGCTTTTTAGAAACTGTGCAATCCTTTCTGCAATGTCTTTAATAGGCTATTCCCGCACTTTTAGTGTTTGTGGTTTGTAAGGGGACTCTTGGGACATACCAATTAGTAACAGTATAATTAGTAGCAGAAAGTAGAAACCTGCAAGTTTAGTTTACAGCTACATTTTCGGTGAGAGAATACACCTCGTGGAAGTCGCTAGATAGATGTTATGCTCACAGTTTAAAATGAACACTATCACACCCGTTGATAATGTAATTACAACCAAACAAGCTACTTTTCAATGTAAAAATACACATAGCAGCAGTCGCTAATGTGATGATATGTCCAGAGTTTTAAAATATACACTATCGCATCAATTAATGATGCAGTTATAAACAAGTTTATTTTTTATGAGTACACCTAGTAGCAGTCATTAATGTGAAGTTATGCACACAGTTTAACAAAAAAAAGTTAAAATAAATAATGAGAAAAGAGAGAAGAGAGAGAAAGAAAAGAGAAAATTAAGAGAAAATACATATATCCTATGTATATTGATTTACAGTATAAATATTTTATGTGCTATATAACCCTCCTTCTGTGAAAGAAAAGTACCCTGTTTTACATACCTGAGGTAATGTGAAAACTCTCATGTGTCATCTATTTTCAAAAATATAGATAAAGATTCCCGTAGTTCATTACCTTTGTTTTAAAATTTCAAGCAGTAAAATTGGTCCTTTAAAGTAATGTTAAAACAATTCATATCATAGTAGATGCTTTGAGAGATTTGGCTGTAACAGTATCAGTCTTTTGCTTCTTCTTTTTGACAGCTGTCCAGACATTTGTTTCTTTTGTTCTCTTGAGAGAAGGTGATATCCAATTCATATCTTCTGGTAAAGTAATCACATTATTAGTTTTAATAAATGAAGAGGCTTCCTCTAAGTCAATAAAAGTCCTCATCTCGGCATACAGTATTCTTATCTTAGCTGGATATGCAAGTTGTCCCTTGATGTTATTTTGTTTCAGAAACTTTATCATTGGCCACACTTTTTTCCTTTGTTCCATTATTCTAGATGAATAGTTGTTATCAAATCATATCAAGCTCTGTTTATATTTTAGAGGTGCCTTCCTCCAAGCAGATCTTAAAATCAGTTCTTTGTCCAAGTATGAAAGAAATTTGATAATTATTGACATAGGAGGAGAGTTTCAGTTAGTGACAAGTTTCCAAGGAGCTCTGTGCACCCTTTCAATGCCGAAGTAAAGTCATTCTTTAAAATTTAAAAAGTCAGGGATCCAGCTTAATAAAAAGGAAATAATATCCTCACCTTCTGTGTTTTCAGGTAATCCAAAAATCCTGATGTTATTTCTCCTCTCCCTATTTTCTAAGTTATCTACTTTATTAACCAACCAAGTGTTTTGTTTAAGAAGCAGTTCTTTCTGTGTTTCCCCTTCCTTAAGTCTGCTTTCTAAGTCATTTAGAGAAACCTCTATTCCTGTTACTCTTGTCTGGTGTTGTTGTAGCATTTCCTTGAGGGTGTCAGCCTGTTTTTGACTGCTTGTTTTAAGATTTTCTAGGTTCTCTTTAAAATCATCCATCTTCAAGACAACTCCTGCAGGGTACATGTCATCTGTTGTAGTTCCTTCTTTAAGGCAGCATCCTGGTGAGAATTCCTTGAGTTGCTCATTTTAGCAAGTGTATATATCTCCAAGCATTTTGACAGGAAATTATTTGTAAAACTTCACCAAAGTTTCTAATTATGGAAATTAATCCTTTATCTATAAGATTTTATACTTTGAAGAAAAAAAAAAAAGAATATTTTTTCCTGTCTTATTTAACTAGTTATATAGAGCTCTTAGCCATTTAGGTTCCACCCCCAGACCTTGGTTTTCGGATAATAGAGAGCAGCAGGAGAATAAGGTGAAGATGTGTTCAAATTATAATAGAAAACCTAAGGTAGTGTTACGCTATAGAAACAATGTATATGGAATTTGTAATATCATTAAGCAAAATTGGAAAGTTCTTACTAGCGATCATTGCTTGAAAGAAATAATAGATGAAACACCTACATTCATTTTTATTAAACATAACAATAATTTTAAGGACATGTTATGTTTAGAACCTGGTCTAAAAAATAGGAAAAAAGTAAAAACTACTTCCACTGTTTATGTGAGAATGGGAACTTTTCCCTGCAGGCATTGCAAAGCATGTTCCTATGTGAATGGTTTAAATTATTATGAACATCTTACTACTAATAAAAAATATGTTTTTTGATTTTTCTGAAGATTGCCATACAGAGAATGTGATTTATCTGGCATGCTGTTGATCATGCCCAAGTTTTTCTGTTGGAAAAACTAACTGTAAGCTACAAATGATAATATTGCATTATCTGTCATCTATTAGAAGGATGAGCATAATGCATTATACCAGCATATTTCCAGCTTTCCAGAATATACTTTTACTTTCATGGTTTTGCACATAGTTCAGATGACAAAAAAAAGGGGGGGGGCATTGTCAATGATACTGAATATGCAAAGTTAAGATGGATCATACAACTGGCTGCTGACAGGCCACCTGGGTTAAATAACTCTGTTCCTTTAAAACCGGCCTTAAAGAAAATGCAGGTTTAATATAAAACGTGATTAGTTGCTTTTTAAACTGTTTTAATATTTAAGGATGTTTTACTGAATGTGAAGTTTGACTGATGAAGGGTTTTTAACTCAAAAGTGCTTGCATTTTTATATTAAAAGATTTCGGCCAGTTTGGACTCTGCTTCATTTGTTTTGGATCTGATTTTTAAGTCCTCTGTGGAAAGGCTGAGCTGACCATTTTCTGAGAGTTGTACATCTCCACGGGCAGTCTGATTGTCCTCCTGGTGGTTATTCTGTGATGCAGCTGTGACTAAAGCTGTAATCATGTCTGCTTTAGTTAGGTTGGAAAGCAACAGTCCTTTAGCTTAACACATCTCAGCCAACTGGCTCCTTGTCAGCTTTCCATACTCCTCTGCTGACATGCTTGCCTTCTCTCCCTGATTAACTAAGCTAACAAAAAAATAAAACAATTGTGATATGAACTCTGAGTGTTCACTGTTTGGCTGATTGAGAGTACGAACACCTTTAGTGACCACTGACCACAAGCTACAGGAATTCAATATCCACACCACTACAAGGCAATGAATATGTGATGTGGCTTTCTCACCACTGCCAAACAATTGATATGTGATGTGGATATCCCACCACTGCCACACAATTAATATGTGACACCCCTGCACTGGCCCAGTAATCAAGGAGTCTCAATCCTCACCACTAGCACAAATGAGGCACATACACATTGGAAGGATGACAAGTACACACACAGTAAAGTACAATTTCCCTTAAAAGCACACAGACATCATAATCAGTCTGGTTCTGATTTCTCCCTCTCGCTCCAGATCCCTAATAAGAGTCCCCACTAGCATAGCTATAGGGTTAATATCTCAGCAGAAAGGTCAAGCCAAAACCTCCAGCACCCTCTCTGTCCAGCCAGTGCTTCGTGTCCCTGCTCAAGTAGTTGACACACACACTTTGAGATTTAATTTATATACAAACACATGAACACACTTCTGGGAAAGGCTGGCACAGGTTTACTAGCTATGCCCCCTTCTGCCCAGACTAAAAGGTAGTTATCACTGCCACTAACCAGTTCTTTATCAGTTACTATAAGGCCTTTACAAAGAGTGACCAATTCTACTGTATAATGTTACTATTATCCAAATGGTAAGTGTGACCAAGGCCAAGGCTATTTAGGAGTTGCCTGTACAGTGTCACCACATACATATGCAAGCATTCTAAGAGCTTAAATATCTCTAAACAAACCAGCCACAATTAAAAGGTTTAAATATATTTAATAATAAATAATAAAAGAACAAGGCAATACTCAATAACTCAACACGGTGACTACAAAGTTCAGAATTACAGGAAATAGTTTAAAACAACATTGTAGGACAGTCTCAAATAAATACAGAAAACATCGAAATTAATCTTACTATATTCCTATCTATCTCTAAGAGAAATTACTGTAATCTAGTTACTAACTATTAGCAAGGCAAGAGCTGTTGAGAGGATGTTGTCAAATCCAATGACAAATACAAAATGCACAGACTCACTCTCTGAGATAGTTCTTAAATTAATAATATACATTACTGCTTGGCTAGCTGGGTTGACATCACTCTTTGTCACCTGCCTTCAGTTCCCAGGCTAACAGAAACTTAGAATTTAACATTTCTCTGTGAAAAATACTTATCTCTCAGATGTGCAGTTACTACCAAGTCACAGAGCAATAAATAACACATTACATTCCAAACTTAGTAATTATTTATGTTTCAAGACAATAGAAAGAAACCTCTCGCTGTAGACATCCTATCTCTTTCAGTAAAACTGGGAGATAAACACAATCATAAAACAATTCACTTATTTTCTTAGCAAGTTAACTCTGTTCTTTTCCATTAGGGTACACTGTGTTTACATTCTTTAAGCTCAGTACATAACATACAGTTCAACACAGAATAAAAGGTTTGACACATGACCAGATCAACACCTATGAACAACTATTGGATATGGTGTTGAGATTTAACTTTATCATATTTGATAAAGAACTTTATCTTCAGTAGGAAGGTGTAACTATGGTCCCTTCCTGTGGTAGGTTGTATGCCAACATTATCACATTAGAATTGGATAGAAGATATGTATTTACCTCTTCCTTTTTTATTGTGAAACATACATCCACTTTTTGGATGATATTTTTATCCTTTGGAAGGGCCCTAGTGATGCAGTAAGGATTTGTTTTTAGAATATATCAATACAACTACATCATTTTTTAAATTTACCTATTCAACAAATTATGAAAAAATTCCCTGTTTGGATGTCCTTATAAAGAAGGGCACATTAAATAATAGATTTATTACATAAATCTACTGTAAGGCAACATATTCTAACCCCTTTTTACACTATATGAGTAACCACCCTTATACACAAAAATGGGCTGTAGTTAAAGGGCAACTTGTGAGAGCAGCCCATATGGTGACATTATGGGAAAATTTCTTGGATGAGTGTGACAATTTAAAAAAATATGGTACTCATTAGGGAATTGTGTGGTGAAGTTATTGATAAGAGGGCAAAAGTCTACTTCAATCCCATATTAGGTGAGAAAATTAATAGCCATGTTGATACAGACCATACTGAAATACACTTTACACTAAATTACGCGTTGGGAGAGAAGGGTCTTTCTAGGTGGACTAGTAAACACCATAAATGTAACAATAAAGTTTCAAATGACAATTTTTTTAAATGCCTTTATAACCACATTTAATACAGATAGTTATCAGATTAGTGGTATTATATTTAAGAATTGGGAAATTTTGGAGAGAGAAAATGAAGTGAGAGATTGAATAGGTAAACCTACCTTTGGGTATAAAAAAGGTTTGAATTTTAAAAATGTTTTTGAGAATACAGTTAAATTGAAAAAGAGATGGACTATGATTAAATGTGGTGTCTGTGTTTACTGCTGTTATATGTTAGAGGTGAGTGAGATCACTATAAATATTTTTTTATCAAAATTTATGTTAGACCAAGTTGTAATTCAGTTAATGTTGTGTACTGTGTTATCTGCTTGTTGTGCCCATGTTTTTATATGGGCAAAACTGAGCGGAAGTTAAAAAATAGAATGGGTGAACATCTGTGTGATATTCATTCAAAAAAATTGTGCTCTGGCTAAACACATTCCCCCAGATTTACTAATCTTCCATGCAGGACTAGCTTGGTCCTGCACGGAAGTGGCCATTTAGGAGCAGGATGGCAGTGCACTGTGCATATTAATGAAGGTGCACTGCCTGAGCTCTAAATCCTACATGGAGTGTGTAAGAGTGCAGGGGGCATGTCTGAGAGCAGAGCTTTTCTGCAATGAAGAACAGCAGAAAGGCCAAAAGAATGAGGAAGATGGCTCATAGGTATCCGCATACCTCCAGCAACATCCCCCCCCCACGTGTACAACAGCAATAGTAAATACAAAGAAAATAAACATACCATTTATTTTTTTATGAATCTGATTAAAGCTAACCGTAGGTGCACGGGTTTGCCCATCGCTTAGCTACGGTTAATGCAGCTTAAATGGCTGAAGAGGATAACAAGGAAGACAGATGCAAATGAAGCAGTACAGCAATAGTGTAGTGGGCAGAGCATTTGCCTTATGAGCAGGCATTCCCGATTCGAGTCCCACTGCAGCACATTCCATTTTCCATGTCAAATCATGTTATGACCAATATTTTAGTTGCATAACCTACTAAATAACATATATTTATGAACTAGAGTATTGTATTAAATGCAGATGTGAGGTGTCAGTGTCATAATGTTGCAAAGACCACAGATAATTACATGTTCCCCATACAGTATATGTACACAGGAATCATGGATACATATGGAAGGTAAAATGTGTAATGAATGATAACTCTATACAGCTTCCAAATCCCCCACCTTCCCAAGAACCATTAGACATTACTGTCTAAATCAGTGCAGTTATAAGTGGGAGTAAGCACTAGAAAGTAAGTGTAAGCACAGTTAGGCAGTAGTAAGCATATGTAAGCACTAGTAAGTGGGATTAAGCCTGTCTGCATGGGGGTAAGCAATGTGCACACAGGTTAAGCAATTTTGAAGCTAACTCTCTGTAAGCATATTTAACCAGAGGTTACTATTGCTTACCCTCGTGCAAACCTTTGCAAACACACTTACAACTGCTTAAAAGTACCTTAATCACTCTGTATCCAATGGTCCTTATTCTGCCCAGTAACAAAATAAACAGCCTTGCAGGTCTTGAACCCAAGACTTTATACACCGTAGTCATAGTAGTTAACAACCAAGCAATCACAGCAGTACATAAGAATGAGTTATCACCAAACAAATCCTCACTATAGTAAAATCAAGCTGAACATGTGAAAGGAATCAGTATACAGTCAAATGTTCTATAACCCGCTACATAACAGAAATATGTGAACTGGAGTACTAAAGTACGCCCAGATGTGAGGTGTAAATGTAATAGAGTTTTGAAGTCCCCTATTAAACACAAGGACCCCATACAGTGTACGTACACATAAATCATGGATAACAGACACACATATATATATATATATATATATATATATATATATATATATATATATATATATATGATGTAATGAATAATAAATCAATGCCAAAAAACAAATATAATGCAAAGTCAAATTTAAGCATTGCTAAGCATTGCACAGGCCAGCTTAGGAGGTTTAAGCAATGTTTAGGACAGCTAATTCAATGTGTCCAGTGGTATACCCCTTTAAACAATGCTAACCTTAGGTAAGCAGGTTTGCCCATTGCTTACCCTTTTCAAGACCAGCCAATCACAGCAAAGTGTGGGAATTTAGCCCTACTTAAACCCAACAGGCAGGAATACAGCTCATAACTAGTTGTAGCTTCCCCTTGTTGGCACCATGGCAGAAAGGGGAGAGGGAGTGCAATTCTGGGTGCAGCACTGGGACATCCAGGAGTCCAGAGTCATGTCAGGACTGCTTGTCAAAGACCACAAGCAGAGACTGCCGCAGGGCCAGTACCAGGGTTCCCAATATAAGGCAGAAGCCTGGGACCATCTCACCCATGACCTCACCAGTGCCACAGGCATACCTTGAACTGGAGAGCAGGTCAGGCATCACTATGCCAACCTGAAGTGGCGTAAGGGGGACCTCTTGGAGAAGTGGATCCAAGAGGCTAGAATGGCAGGGGCTGTCCCAGCTGTGTGTATCACTCCACCACATGTGTAATAATTGCCAGCTCATGTATATTATGGATAGGTATGGCTAATTATTCCTCTTATGTCCTTCACAGTGGCAAGTGAGTGGGCTGTGAACCAGGAAGCCCATGGCTGTCACCTGGAGAGGGTACGGCTTGAGGCAGGTCAGTAATCCTCTTGCATGTACTGTCATAGGAAATAAATCTAAAAGCATTAGTAAGATAATTGCTAGTATAAAACCTGTATTGTTTAAGACAAGTACAGCATACACCGGGGAATATGGCAGGAAGAGTCTCATAGAGTTTGTATATAAATAAAAGCATAATAGCCTAATAGTAAAGGTCTAACTGCTGGACTGCATGTGTATGTTCTAGTATCATATGGTAATGTAGATTTTCAATCACTTAATAGTACTGTTGTATTAAGCACTGTTACCCACACTGTGCAACATAAATAAAATGTGTAGGGATGTCTGTATATGACTGTTGTAATCCCCAGAGGTCATTTAATACAACTGAGAGACACATAGAAAACAGTGAAAAAGCAGACAACAAAATCCAAATAGCACATGCTACTGAGACATGAACTGTTGTATTTTTAGCACCCATAGCCATGGTTCGAAGCCTGGCAGTTGTAGTAGCCTGCATACAAAATCATATGCCACAACTGTACAGATATGTCCAGACTGTCCAGCAAAGTGGCCCATATCTGCTGCCTGAAACCCTGTCCCCCTGTGAAATCAGTGGGATGATCCCAGATGTATAGGCAGCAAACAGGAAATACAACTGATTGACACACATCTATGAGAACAAAGCTGGCACACTAGCAACTCCCCAAAATCTTATGAGAGTAATAAGCCACATATGTCCCATTTACGCCCCATGTTGTCAAGTTGTGATCAGAGTGTGTACAGTAACAGAGTTAGATGTATGTGCATAATAGTAATGTGGAATCTGGTACTGTGTGTGGCAACATTCAGGTAGTGCTAACAAACATTGCTCCCACAGGTCTGCCAGATCCGAACACTGTGCCCAGAAATAAAAGAATGATACCCTGTACTGGTACTGTTTACTTTGGTACTGTATGGAATTGTGACTGATGCAGTTACTCTGAATAATAAGGTATTACTCATCACTGTCGCCCACACTGTCCTACAAAATATAACTGTCTAGGAAATGCTGTATAAGAGTGTTGTAGTACAAGGTCAGAATGTAAAACCACAGAAGAATTATAAGACATAAAGCAGATAGGAGATATACAGCAATATCTATATAGCACACACAACTGTGATGGACAGTGTTTTAGTTTTAGCAGACACAGCCATGGTCTGAATCCTGGGTGAGGAAGTAGGCTGCATACAGAACCATACCCCACAACTGTACAGATAAGACCAGAGGGTCCAGTATATGGACCCATATCTGCTGCCTGTCACCCTGTCCCCGTGGGAAGTCAGTGGGATGATCCCAGATGTTTAGTGAGCAAACAGGGAATACAACTGTCACACATCTATGAGAATAAACCTGCCACTCTAGCAATTACCAAAACTGTTATGAGAGTAATAAGCCAGGTATGTCCTATCTACACCCCCATGTTGTCAAGCTGTGACCAGAGTGTGTACAGTAACACAGTGAGATGTATGTGCATAATACTAATGTGTAATCTGGTACTTTGTGTGGCAACATTCAGGTAGTGCTAACAAACATTGCTCCCACAGGTATGTTGGATACAAACACTGTGCCGAGAAATAAAAAGCTTGATACCCTATACTGGTACTGTTTACTCTGGTATTGTATGAAATTGTGAGTGTTGCAGTTGGTCTGAATAATAAGGTATCACAGATCACTGTCACCCACACTGTGCTACATAATATAACTGTGTAGGAAAGCTTATATAAGAGTGTTGTAAGTCACTAAAGGTTGAAGAGGGCAATAGTCTAGATATGTCCCAGTTCACCTGCATGTGGTCAAGACATGGCCAGAGTCTGTGCAGAAAGAGATGGACAGGCATGTGGACAACATCAACCTGGAATCTGGGAGTATGTGTAGAAACAGTTAGTTAGTGTTAACAAACATTTCCTCCACAGTTATACCAGGTAAGAGGTGTATACTGCAAGTAAAACCAGCTTATGTGTAAAGATGATGACAGCCATATCACTGTCCAAACTAAAGCAATAGGGTAGTGTAGTAACACTTGTAAGGTACAGATAACAGCACTGACTAGGAAAGTAATGTGAACTATATGTTGTTAATTGACATCTCTCCCCCCACCATATCTCCAGCAATACACTAAATACACACCTCAACTGGTATGTGATGACTTCACTGTTCTTTTGGGAGATATGTCCTATTGGTTGATAATTATTTAAATCTGTTTCCCTGCATGTGCTATGTTGAAATAGTCCAACACTGGTGGCATGGTGCCATCAATGTACCTGCACGCTGTTATTATCACTGTGGTCCCATAAATGCATGTGTTCCCATTTGCTATGCAACTGTTCCATATCTGCTGTCTGGGTTAATGGGAATATCTATGCATGCTGTTATACCTAACCCTGGAATGTGTTGACTATTACTAACCCACATATGTTGATACACCATAAACACGATAGCACGTATGGGAATGCGGGTCCCAGCGGACCCACCTGTCCCACCTCAGCTGGCCGTGGTACCAGCCACCAGCACATCTGGGTCCCAACCCGGGACCGCCTCATCCATTGGTAATTGCCTCAGGGGATGGGGCTGGAACCCTCTGGGAGTGAACAGGAAGCTGTCACCCATATCCAGGTCCGGGTTGTGGTGCATAGAGAGCTCAATCAGCAATTTGGAGATCTTCTACACCAGCTCGAGGGCCACGTGTCTCAACTAGAGGATTGGCCTGGCTCTCCGATTCAGCCCCCAGCACAGCCACCTTTGGGGCCATGAAGGTGTAGTGGTGACTGCCCATGGGTGGGGATCTCAGTCCCACTGTTTCCACTAGGGGACTCATGGGCTTCCAATTTCCCAACACCCCTCCCTATCAAGGTGTTTACCCCTCACATGTGTCATATACTGCCTCTCTATGTGTCTTGATTGTCTTGTCTGTTAATCTACCCAACCTACCTCCCCAAATATACCTACTATTCCTCAACAACATCCCACTCTCACCTGAAAAAAAAGGGCAGTCTGTTCCCAAAAAAAAATATCACCCAATACATAACTGTCCATTTCACACACGTGTCCACTGGACACATGTAATCTGGTCTAACTGACATCACAACATATTAATGTTGTCCTCACCCCTCTCTCAGGGGTTTGAGTGTCCAAATCTACCTCCAATGTCAGTGTATATGCACAACTGTTGCTGTAGAAGAAATGGGTAGCTATGGACCTTCACTACACCCTCCTGCACATCCCTAGCTATTTTCCCTACTGTCTTTCCCTCTTTGTTCCCCATTTTCACTACTTTCCTATCAACCTTTTTTCCTTTTCCTTTAAAGAAATTAGTGCAGGAGTAACTGGGAGTAAGAACTTTTAAGCATCAGTAAGCGGGATCAAGCCTGTTTTGCATGGGGGTAAGCAATGCCTAAACAGGTTAAGCAATTAAGAAGCTAAGTGAGTATAAGAAACTGTAACTGGAAGTTAGCAGTACTTACCTCCACATAAAACCATGCAAACTCACTTATAACTACTTAAAAGTGCCTTAATCACTCTGTATCAAATGGCCCTTGTTCTGCCCAGCAACAAAATAAACAGCCTATGCAGGGCTCGAATCCCGGACCCTGCACACCATAGCCAAAGTGAATTACCACTAAGCCATGTCAGATATACATAACCCTGATGTTTTCACAAACATATCATCCAGCACAGTCATTCAACAGTACAGGAAATGAAGGAAATTAATTTAAACATGTAGATGTATGTGTGTGTGTACATATATTAATATCAAAATAGATATATACATATATATATATATATATATATATATATATATATATATATATATATATATATATATATATATATATATAAATATACACACACACACACACACACATACATATATATATATATATATATATATACATTTTTATATATATATTTATATATATATATATATATAAACATACATACATATGCATACGTCTATAGATATATATGTCTACATTTATACGTATATATATATATATATATATATATATATATATATATATATATGTAAGCAGATATATATATATATATATATATATATATATATATATATATATTTAGGTATATACAGACATACATCTGTAGATAAAAATGAGAACATAACAAAAACATATCTGTCCACATGCACCATTAATGGGGTTGAGTGGGGCCCAAACAACATACATCTTGTATGAATAGGTATTCCCACCCCCACAGCCAAACACATCTGCCCTGCAATACACTACCAACTGTTGCAGAGCCCATAACTAGGACCTGACACAACATGGGGCACAAGATGTTAACAGTACTCTATCCTACCTGTATGATGTCAGGCCGGTATCAGTGACATCATGCAGTACAGTCTGGCTACCATAGGGAATGTACAATGTGGAAGCAATCAACATCCCTAGGATACATATACACAGACACATGTATGCAGATACAGATATATATATATATATATATATATATATATATATATACACACACACACACACACACACACACACACACACACACACACACACACACACACACATATATATATAGATATATGTGTAACTACACATACACACACAGAGATATGTATAGGAAGATACATATGTAAAAGGTGAACACAATACGGAACAGCCACTGTTCCTACAGTTACCACCTTACCAAATGGGCACTGTATGAGCCATCCATACAAATGACAATCATTGCTTACAACATATAACCACAGAGAGGTAAAAGGATATAACACCACACACAGGTTTGCATACATGGGAATGCTTTATGTGTGTACTATTACAGTTGTATATGCCATGTAATATAGCTGTTTAGACACCGACATCCATATAAACAGAGTACTGCAACCGTGAAGCAGTTATACTAATACAGTAGTCTGGAAAGGATTACATATGTTGTTGTCCAGGCCAAGACCTTCAAGTAGTACAATAGTAAAGACAGACTGGGCTACAGGATATCAGACAATCAACAGTAAGTAATGCAGATGTATAGTTCAGCAGCCTCTATCTACACTATGTACACAATCCCTAGGGGGTAAAGACCTCAGTTGACACAATGGGATGTATCTATTACATAACAAGGCATAACTGACACCATCACAATCACACTGACAAACAGAACAATCTGTATGGCATGAGGCAGTAGGCCTGCATTTACCCAAGCTGAATTGTATGGTAATGTACATCTAGGCACCTTAAGGCATCTTACCCATGATACCCCCACATGTTGTAACAGCCTAGGTTAGTTATGGTGCATCCCCCCTAGACTCAATAATACACGGCTATATACCACTGTTACATTCACTGTCCTCTGGAGTGCATAAGGGCACACATGTATTGTGTAAGTGAAGCTCACACACATATGGACCCAACCCCCCAGTATGTGTGGGGGACACAACAGCAGTGGACTGATGGAATGAATGGTAGCATGACATACTTACAGCCCACTACATAACAACCTCTGATAGCATGTCATATGTACAAAGCCTAAAATATAGGTGGCGGACAGAGGCTGGAACACAGGCCCATATGTGTAAAACTGTTGTCATACACTAAGCAAGTCATTGGTGTTACATGATAGTCTGCAACATACCCTTAGTCAGGAATATGAAGTTAGAAACTGAAATGGATGTAGCCATGACAAGACCAGTGTGGTGGACAGACAAAAAATAATAGGCACACTACTGGCCATCAAGAGGATAGGCTCACAGTTGAGAGCTATGCAGACAGACTGCATCCCAAGTTAAACTATTATGTACACACAAACCCTGTAACAGCAGTGCAATACAATGCATACAACAACACTATTCACACTCTATCTGTAGTTCTGAAACCTCCTAGAAATATGTAGCTGGCCTGAGTGTGCAGGTTCTCCTGTAAGAGGTATTGCTATCTGCTGTCTGTAACACTGCTGCCCACACACAGGAAGGATGTCCATCATACAGGAAAGGTAAAGGGACTATGCCCACAAGGTGTAGGGATTTATAGTAGTTGGTTGCCATGACAGTCTTATTTGGAAGTACTACACAGCATGCTGCATGCAGGTAGCAAGTGGAGGACACTGATTGCTGCAGAGGCCATCACCTGATCATGTGTATCACCTACAAATTCCATGCTGCAATCTATGCAAAGCAGCTCATTCCATTTACTGGAGAGAGACTGAGAGAGAGAGAGAGAGAGAGAGAGAGAGAGAGTGCATATAAGGCACAGAAAGAAAAAAAAACATCTAAAAGAGTCTGCAGTCCCAGAACAGGCATGTGAATTATACATGTATGTAATTGACCTTAGTACTTGGTCCATAATAATGGGATAGATGATGTGGAATGATTTATATGTGCCTTCAGGTGTTGTTGTAATGATGTTCAGCTGAACAAATGCTAAGGACAATAGAGTCCATCCCTGTGGGTAGTGGGCCATACCCATCAACCATGCAGAGCAGCACTGACCAAGATGTAAGCCATCATACTGTGTGTTGTGTAATAGGTTCATAGGTTCATAGGTAGGTACTAGGCTATCTGCCCGAGGGCATTTATAAGCCTAGCCAGAGTTTGTCGGCTTTCGCCACCCCATTGATTAATTAACTGATCCTCTGTCAAACAGAGCCAATGAAGTGATCCCAGGGGTGTATTTTATGTTACCCATCCACTCATTAAGGTGTCTCTTGAAGAGTCTTAGTGAGGGGCTCGGCCTAATGTAGTTTGGAATTTTGTTCCAAAGCATGTGGAGTCTCTGTGACAGGAATCTATCCCTCCAGCATGTTCTATTTATTGTTGTGGTGAGGTTTAGCTCATGAGAGTGCGTGGCTCACATTGACTTGGATTTCTTTAGGTGGAGCATGTCCATCAATTCTGAGTTGGACATGGCTTTGTAAGTCATGCAGAGATCACCTCTGAGGAAGTGATATGCCACTGAGTACAGCCGGAGTTTTTTCAGTCAAGCTACATAGGACATATATTTGAGGCCAGTAATCCACTTGGTGAGGTACTTTTGTGGTCTTTCCAGCTGTTGGAAGTGTCTTGTGAGGTACATCCCAAATGGGGCATTGTACTCTATGATGGGTCTAATGATTGACGAGTAGAGGGGCACTATAACTTCTTTATTTCTAGATGTGAACCCTTTAGTAATTAGATGGACCACATAGAAAGATTTCTTAACTACTTTGGCAATATGATTGTCCCCAGATCTCTTATCACCTCTTCTGTATTAAGGGGGCTGCCACATATGTGGTAATTCGTGGGTGTTTTGTTTTTCCCAAACGGGATGACTATGCATTTTTGGCATTTAGTTTGAGGCCATGACTTTGATACCAGGTGTCCATCTCAGTAAGGCCCTTTTGGAGGATGTCCGTGTCAGCCGTAGTGTCAATTATGACAAAAAACACCAGGAAGGACCCTGTTGACCAGAGACGGTAGAGTCAAATATACAGATCAGATACACAAATTTGACCTAGGTTTCGTCTTTATTATACAGACTTCTTCAGAATATGAACACATTTAACCACTCCATTGATGTTATATACACTACACTAGAACAAATACATCCCACCCCTTCAATTACTCTATCAGACAAAGCTCAATCTAACAGGCATATCCTAAATCTAACTTCATTAACCCTGCGAAGTAAAAAAAACTATACTTTCAATCCATCTACACAATATTGTGTTACATATCAAAATGTGTTAAATACACAAAATGTAAATGTAAAATAAACATTTTCATATACAATCAACTAAACACTGTTTATGAGACCCAATGTTCTTAAATTACATAACAAAATAATATCATAATGTCTAAAAAACAATAATAATAGTTAATCACATAAAAAATATAAAATTAACTTTCACAAATTTTGTTAAGAAATTTTAAAATTCTTTCTGGAAAACACCATTCCATAACAATAAGAAATAAAAAACTTTCTTAAAATCTTTTTATAAATAACATTTTCAACCCAAGATGTGTTTTAATTTTAATAGGGGCAATATGCTTATGCTATCATTAATTCCTGGAAATACTGTAGCATTTAATGCCAATTGCCATCTCATTTCACAAATATCAAGATGCACATCCAATACTACACCCTGACCATCCTTTTTTATTTGCTGTATTACACAAAATCTAAATCTGTGCTCTGGATGTTGCTCTATGTGCCTAACTAGGGCATTAGTATTTTTCATGTGCCTAATATCCAGGATGTGTTTACTAACTCTATCCCTGAACATCCTACAGGTTTTCCCTATATAAAAGGCCAGACAACCTTCACATTTAGCCATATATACAACATTTTTAACATGACAATCAAAATGGCCATGTATACCAATAACCTCTCCCTCAATAATAATTTTATCACCTTCATTGATTAACTATTATTGTTGTTTTTTAGACATTATGATATTATTTTGTTATGTAATTTAAGAACATTGGGTGTCATAAACAGTGTTTAGTTGATTGTATATGAAAATGTTTATTTTACATTTACATTTTGTGTATTTAACACATTTTGATATGTAACACAATATTGTGTAGATGGATTGAAAGTATAGTTTTTTTACTTCGAAGGGTTAATGAAGTTAGATTTAGGATATGCCTGTTAGATTGAGCTTTGTCTGATAGGGTAATTGAAGGGGTGGGATGTATTTGTTGTAGTGTATGAGTGTATATAACATCAATGGAGTCGTTAAATGTGTTCATATTCTGAAGAAGTCTGTATAATAAAGATGAAACCTAGGTCAAATTCGTGTATCTGGTCTGTATATTTGACTCTACCGTCTCTGGTCAACAGGGTCCTTCCTGGTGTCTTCTGTCAACTTGTTAGTAGTTTGGATTGGTGTCTTCCTTGTAGTCAATTATGTCTCCCAGTTTGCAGTCATGGGCGAACATGGTTAGCCATAGTCCTCCTGTGTTTGCCTGTACTTCTGAGAAGTATATGCTGAACAGTAGGGGTCCCAGGACTGAGCCTTGGTGGACACCACTTGTGACTGGTTTAAAGTCGGACCTGGAGCCTGCTATTCTTACAGTGTGAGTTCTGTCTGTAGGCCAGTTGGCAACCCATCTCATGATGTAGAGGTTTATGTTCAGGCTGGTGAGTTTTTCTGCAATACCCGAGTGGGGAATGGTATCAAAAGCCTTGGCGAGGTCAACGTAGGCTGTGTGAACCACCTTTCCCTTGTCTATGGCCTTGGTGACTGTCTCTAAGAAGTCAACCAGGTTTAGTAGGCATGATCTGTCCTTAACAAAGCCGAACTATATCGGGTCAAGTGTTTGGAGGTTCCCAATGTCTTTGTTAATGAGTTTCGTGATGATGCGCTCCATAGCCTTTTAGACCAGGCTAGTCAGGCTTATGGGGTGATAGTTACCAGGGTCAGTTGTGGCCCCTTCTTCTGTGAAGAAGAATAACTGTTGCTGTGCACCATTCTATGGGCACATAGCCTGTGGAGAGGCTGAGGTTGAACAGAGTGTTTACGTGGGGGATTAGTTCATTCTGTAGTTCGTGCAAGATGCAGCCTGGATCACCATCTGGTCCCATTGATGCTGTGCTTTTGCCTTTTGAAAGGGCTGTTTCACCTGTGCGTCTGTGATCTTTGGGACACTACACTTTTTTATATTGTTGTGGGCCCTTTTGGGAATGAGAGGGGGTTGAAGTTTGCACTGAATCTATCTGCCAGGATATTGGCAATATCAGTAGGTTCAGTATATTGTGCTATTTTGAACTAGTTCAGTGCATATCTACGAGTTGTCACTTAGATTATTAACATAGCTAAAGAAGGCTTTGTGGTTATCTTTTGAATCCTTAGCTATTTTTCTTTTGAAGTTAGCCTTGGATGATTTCATGAGGGACCTTAGTTTCTTACTGATACTGATCAGGGATGTCTTTTCTTCTTGGGATTTTTTTTTTCTGAACTAGTTTCCTCCTTCTATTGTATAGCCTGTTTATGGCGGGGGTTCACCAAACTGGTTTCCTTGTCTTAGAGGAGTGATTCTTGGTTTTGCTAGGGATAGCATGATCCATGCATCCTTGTTGGTGCTCATAGACTGCATTTGTAAAGGTTTCTGCATCTTGGGCAGCGTTATCCTTTAGCGTGGGGGCTGTGAAATGTACCATCTCTGTATTAAGTAAGGTGAAATTTGCTTTAGAAAATTTTTTTTACTGTGGTTTCCTTAGTTGGGGGTGGTGGTGGGGTGTGGACATCCAGAGTGATTAGTTTATGGTCTGATCTAACCGGTGATGAGTTGACCTCCTGTGTGGAACACCTGTCGCCCATGTTGGTGATGACCAGGTCCAATATGTTTTCACCTCTGGTAGGGGAGTTTACCAGCTGATTCAGGGCATTTGAGTTGATGAATTCCAGGAAGCAGTGGGCCTGGCAGTTTGTACTCGAGTAGTTTTCCCAGTGAATTGTAGGGTAATTGAAATCGCCCAATATCAGGTGTTCGGTAGGACCTTCATGTTTTCCAGTGTCTCCAGAAAGGTGGAGTGGTGGTCCTGGGTCATGCAGGGTGATCTGTAGCAGGCCACAATTTGCATTGCAGATTTACCCAATGTTAATTGCACATGGATGATCTCAGAGATATCATGCTGCACCACTAATCTGGAGGTGTAGGTATCCTTGATGAATATGGATACACCCCCTACTTTTGTTTTTCGGTCCGTGTTCTGTGGCTGAAATGTGTGGTATGAGTTGTAACCCATTAGTGCTGGGGTGCTCTCTGGAGCCTTGAGCCAGGTTTCAGTTACTGCACAGATGTCAACATTCTCCATACTGAGGAGTGCTACGAGCGCATGCATTTTGAGATTTAAACTCCTGGAGTAGCATAACCCTCAGTTTTTTGTTAATTGTGCTGTTTACAGTGGTGGGTTTGACTTTTGAGCCTTGCCTAAAAAAGACACTATGGGGGCAGAAAGATCCTTGGCCAGTATTTGAAAGCCTAGGGGTGACAGGTGCAGGCCGTCTCTTGCGAAGCAATGCGGCTTGTCGAGCATGTCATCCCAAGCTGACAGACACTGGATCCCCTTTGAATGACACCAGAAGCTTAGCCAATTGTTGAAATTGATCATTTTTTCTTTATACTGAGGTATCAGTCTTGGTGAGGGCAAGATGCTACTCAGGGTCAGGATCATAACAGCCAGGGTTACATGATCAGAGAGCTCTTCCATGTCTCTTTTCATGTAGTCCAGAGAGGTACATCTCAGGTCATTCACACCAACATGAACAATGACAGAGTCATATTTGTACTTGCTCTGGAGTGACCTGAGAGCTTGTGTTATGTGGCGGATTCTGGCTCCTGACAGGTAGCTAACAGTAACCTTTTGCTTGTCCAGCCTAGTGAGTGGGACGTCAGTGTGCCTGACTATAGAGTCACCTATTACTAGTGTGTTAGGTATGTTATTTCGCCTTAGGGGCTGTGATTGTATGGCACACTGATTTTGTGTTTTATGTGTTGTTTGGTTTGTAACAGGAGGTGCTGGTTGTTTGGGTGTCTGCTTTGGAGGTCTCTGATGCTTTTGCAGGTTTTTATTTAGAGCCTCCGAGTATGATTTTGTGTATTTATGTGTATTTTTTGCCAGTGCTGTTTTAGTAGGTCTGTGTGTGGCTGGAGGTGTGGTGCAAGTGTTAACCTTCTCCTCCTCACTGTCTGTTCCAGTCTTGGGTGGAGACAGTTTAGCTTCCAGTTTGGTTGTATAATTGCATCTCTCGCATATGTTAGTGTTTTGTGGTAGGAGGATAGGGTTGTCTGTGTACATGAGGCAGTTGTAACATTGCCTCAGGATACCCAGATTCACCAGCTGGACTGAAAAGTACACCTGAAATTGCCCTTTGGTCATGCCTGAATAGTAGGGTGAGCTGTTTAGTCACTTGGTTGGTGAGGGGTGAATAAAGAGCCTTGCCCTGCTGGGCAATCAGTGGTAGGGTATATTAGTGCTTGCTATTAGGTCTGAGCAAGTGCTGGGCTGTAGGATGCTTTTTGAGTGCTTAGGTTGAGAGTTAGACTAGTTTCAAGGGAAAAACTGAAAAGGAAGACAGTGGAGCTGTGAATAATTTAACTGTAGCTAACCGGCACTACCCGGTATGCAAAACTGTGCAAACACGGCTTTTATAGTAGGGAAATGAAAGAGAGAAATTAGCCCAAAATGGCCAATAAACTACTAACCTCTGGGCTGGAACCACTCCTCCAGGGACAGATAGGTTGCTCAAAGCTCCCCTCTCTAACAGGTGAACAGAGAAACTTCCTTCTATCCAAGTAAGGTATGGGCAACTCAGAAACTAGCATCACAGCCCTGAATTCAGCACTAGCCTGAAAACTGGACTATACTAGCTTAGAAAGGTGGGAAAAAAGGAATTTTTTTTGTTTTTTTTTTTTTTGAAAAGATAAGGCAAAAACAGTAAAAAATACACTTAAAACAACTTTAAATGACTACAAATGATCAGAAAGGGCTATCACACTTTAGTGTGTAGCCTACAACAGTTAAATTATTTAAACAAAAAAAACAACTTTTTAAAAGTGCAGGCAGTCAAATAAGTATAATATGTGAAAAAAACAAGCTTTTAAATCACAATAAATGCTGGAAATCTGCGTTTAGGCGGAAAACAGTTAAGTAAGTACAGAAAACTGATACTTAATCACTCCAAAATCTGTCTTCTAAGCTAGAAGGCTTGTATCAGTTTAAGGCTTTCTAGTGTTACCCAGTAGGTTAGTTACAGGAAAGATGGGAAACAAGTGCAGATGTGGTTTTTTAAACCAGAAAGTTGAAAGAAACAGACAAACTGTCCAAATGGTCAATAAACTATAATTTCTGGGCCAAGAACCCCTCCTCTCATGGTAGACAGGCTACCTAGTGCTTACCACTCCCACTGATAAGCTAGAAGGCTTTCCTCCAACACAGAAAGGCTTGCAGGGAAGTATGTATATTATGTGGCCAATAGCTGGTGGCAGAAGTAATGCCATTATGATGGACATATGGGTTCCACAGCCCACGTCTTGCAGAATACTCAGGTTAACCTGTATTGTAGCATGCAGGAATGCCATAGGTGTGTAATAGGGTTACCTGCAATCTGGCCATATATATATCCCCCTAATATCAGGCTGTGTCCATATGTGGCACCTGTCTGTGTTGTAGCAAGGCAGAACAGTGCAGCTGTGCAGGAAGGTGTTGTGAGATTGTGGACCTGATCTCTGAATGTAACCCACATATAAGTATGCATATGTGTATACACATATATATATATATATATATATATATATATATATACACATGTATGTCCACAAATATACAGATACCCATGTGTGGACATATATATGAGCACATATATCTACAAATATATAGATATATACTTATATGCACATCTACATATATGCAAACACACACACAAACATATATGTATGTAAATACATATCCCCTATGTTACTACCACAGTGCTGCATGCTATGGGTGAGGAAACAGCACACAAAGCAATACACACAGATATCTACAGCTGTCAGTGTGTGCAACATTGACAGGTATGTCACATGTAATCCCCTTGTTGGGATCACATTGCCCTTGTCTGTGAAGTATGGAATGGGAATATGGTGATGCATGGCAGGTACAGATGTGGAGGTGGTCAGGGTTGTTAGATATAGAGGACAGTCTACAGGGGTGGTATGTGACACATGTGGTGGGTAAACACTCTGGATGGTGTGTGTGGTCTGTGATGTGGACGCCCCATGGGCCCCAATATGGACACAATGGGAATAAACCTCCTACCGACTGCTACTCCAACAGCAGTCCATGTCATGAAGGTGCCAGGCCTGGAGGCTGAGCAGCAGGAGCATGTGGGCCCTGCGAATGTGTACTGGGTTCCTCAAGGTGATGTAATACATCCCACATGTGTCTGTGGAGCCTGTTATGGAACAGACCCTGGACCTGCCCTCAGGGGACAGGAACATGTCTGTGTGTGCCTCCGGGGGGGACAACATCCTCTGGTTTGGTTCCACCTGACAGTTTTGCTGAACCAGTACATGAGGAGGCCCCTGGGTGGGACACACATGTGATGTGGCCTGGTAACATGTGCGTATGAGTTTGGAGAGATGGTTCTGCTGGCCAATAGTACATACACATGCTAGTGTGTCACTGTTATGGAACATATGTTGGTAGTACGTCTACACAATCCCAGAACATGTCCAACAGCATGCATAGATAACCACAATAGCACAGTATGTCAGATGTGCAGCACACACATAGCAAGCATACCACAGTCATATATGGAACCATTGTGGCCTTGACAATGGCATGCAGGTGAATAGTCTGTAACAGCCCAGCAATGATAGTGTCCACACAGGGAACATGGCTACAAACATATTGCAGAAAGCGTGGTACAGCACAATATCTGCCCCACTGGTAGGTATGCTGTAGCCATACCTATTGAGTTGTGTGTACAGTTTGTTGTCTCTGACATGGGGGGGTGACAATGATGTGTATTAAGAACTGTGGTAACCTTGCTGCATGACTTGCTCACACCTGTGTCCATCTTTATGTCTTTCAGGCATGATGTCTCATGGAAGGCTGCCAGCCTACACAGCAGCAGAAAATGAAATCTTGCTGAATGGACTCATGCAGCACTATGCAACTTTGTTTGACCAGGCTGCCCACAATCAGCAGGAGTGCATCACCCTGTGGAATGAATTAGTTCACAGGGTCAATGATGTCAGACTACACAACCACAGTTATGAGCAGGTCCGACATCATTGTTTTGACCTGCTTTGCAATGCTCGTTGGTGTGCTGCTGCAGTCCAGGAGGGATCACCTCACCACAAGGGGGGGCCATGCCATCCATCCCCCCAACTCATGTGGAGAAGCTCCTGGCCAGCCTCGTGGCACCTGCCCATTCAGCCAGCTACCAACCACCTGACACCTTTGTAGAGGTGGGTGCCACCTACACACCGGTTGAGAAGTGTGCAGTTAAGGCCACATGGCACATCCATAGACCACTGTTGCATATACATCTGCATCCGTATAGGTAGATCATGCATATCTGACATGTCATAGATATATTTTGTTGCTGCATAGTAGTGATAAACAGATGTCCATATGACATAGTATTGTGTAAGTGCACTGTTGATGTATTGTAATACTGCACCCACCCTGTAGCAATGCCACAGTTGTGGTCACAGACTTTGCATCTATTACCCTGTTATGTAGGTCCCACCGGAATACCACTAAGGCAGCAGCCTGTAGCTGGTGAGTATGGTTTATGTAGATGCTTGCTACTACACTGGGCATGTAATAGCAATGGTACATTCCATGCACACATCTAACACACCTACCCAGAATGCATGCTGTACATGTGCATGTATTGTTGTTGTGAAATGCACAACATCACAGGGGTGACCATGATGGGGTATTGGAAGGGTATGTCAGACAACTACATGATAAGTAACATCCTGTCATTGTGGAATTTGTCCACAGGGAGTAACATAATGGTGGGAGACATGGCCTACAGTAGGGACATATTTGGAACAACACCCATATACAGTGCGACACCAGTGTATATACCTGTAGGACAATGGCAACTGCTGCAAGAGGTACACTATGGCATAAGGCATTACAGTGGCCCACATTATCAGCTGGTACTAGGCTGTAACATGTAGTGTTCAGTGTATGGGACACTGCAAAGTGACACACATGTGTAGGGCTTACTTGTCATGCATCTGCAAAATGGCTGAAGGAGGGGGGAGGGTTGTCAGCATGACACACCAGTGTACTGCAGCAGGGATCTTAAGGATGCTAAGAATGGCTGTATCTGCACATAGTCAGGTTCAGGACCTGTGGCAGCCGTAACCCTACCCCCACAGCAATAGTGATGGCAGTGTATGAACACCAAGGGATGTGCACATGACCAAACCTTGCAATCATGCAGATTAGGTGGACATGTGTAGGGGAGACTGAACATACACTGGCAAATGTAGATAGCCCATGCTGGTAATCCTTTGCCAGGAGTAGTGACTGCTGTAGTACACACAAGGGGTGTGACAAACTGTCATGATAAGGATGTGCATGCATATGCCCACATTGTGTGTATGCATCGCAACCAGCATCCACACACCTAACACATTCAGTAGACAGTGCATGTGACAGCACAGGACATATGTCACATATTGGGTCCATGTACTGCTAAGATATGAGGTGATGTGGTCTCATGGCAGATCAAGGATGGGTGCGTCATATCAATAAGGGTGTGTACACCCCCCATAGCCATAGTATGCTCTGATGGTTGTCAGTGTAAGAGTATTGGATTGGTCATACATGGTGTGCTGATGTTGAGAGCTGTGAATCAGACATCAGGCATTCACAAATGACATCTGTCCACATATCGTCCCAGGTATGTTTTGCTGAAAAACATAGGGGTTATGAGCATTAAAGCTGACATAACCAACACATTAGTACACATTCAGCAATGGGCTGTACACCTGTGAGGTGTGGTGCACAGTACATGGCAGGGTGCAGAACAGGTGCATAGCAATATTGTTTACATGGGTGCAGTGGTATCCAGAGGAAGGTGTTTCACCTAGTGACACAGCACATGCATCACACACATGTATACTGTTGCTAGCATGGATTGACTATAGCTGCATTGCATGCTGTTGGGTACCACATGTTATGCATGTTGACAGAGGGGTAATAGGAGGACTGTGTGTACTATCATTGGCAACCTCACCTATATATGTGTGTGTGTGCATCCTGGTGGGTAGTTAGTTTGTCTGTAGAGTCAATCTGGTGAAGTGGAGGGAGGTTGATGCATATAGGATGTGTGTGTGCATGTGTGTGTGTTTGTGTGGCTGGCCATGTATGCACATGTGTGATTGTGGAATGTTAATACAGCAGAACCTCCCTCAGGATCATGCCGTACATGGACATGGACTGCCACATTACACACCAGGAATACTTGTCATGTGTGTAATCACAGGGCAGCTGATAGTATAATATGGTCTGTAGCATGGAACAGGCATTAAGAGGGGAGGTAGACACCAGGTATACCCTTAATATCACATTCAGCAGAGAGGTCACCTACAACTTACGTATGCAGCACTACAGATGCATTGGGGAAGTACTAGTCAACACCAGGGAGTGTATCCAAATATTACAGTTGTCAGATGATAGGCTGATTGAGTAGCATATCTGGCATGTACTGAGCATTACATACACATGATGCACCAGTGCGTGATATGGATAGAACATAGTAGCCCACACATATAGGGGCCATGCTTATGATGTCTGGACATGCAGAGGACGAACACCGAATGACAGCAGTGAGACCATCTAAAACCACTACACACAGGTCAGACAGGTAATGCAGTAACAGGTCTTGTGTTGTGATCGCTTGTGTAGGCATTTAGTGGACTGATATGTTAATGAGTGGTATCAATGTGTGTATGTTACCAAGTGTGATGCAGGAAGGAGTACACATGGACATATACGTGGGACTGTCTGTAAAGTCATGGACAGGTAGGTATTATGGTGGTGTGTGTGTGTGTGTGTGTGTGTGTGTGTGTGTGTGTGTGTGTGTGCATGTGTGTGTACTATTAGACAATGCTGTACAGGTTTTAAAGTGTGTTTATTGTTTTCCCCCACAGGTGGCTAGGTGGGTCAGGGTCTCTTCTGCATGCAATCTGATGTTGATGTCCATACAGACACCGATGATGATGATAGTACTGTTGAGGCACAGGTGGGGTTGTCAGGGACCAACACTGCATCAACATTTGACATCCCCCTTTTAGCCACCCCAACCCCTCACACAGTTTCAGTGCCTATACATACCCCATCACCAGTGACCATAGTGGAGGGACAGCTGGCTTGCACAGGGAAGTGTAGTAACCATGCTTACAGTTTCTGTTCGCAGCAGGCATAGCCAGATGACCAGCAGGGCACCACATAGACAGATGTCCAAGGTTGCTCGTGGTAGTACCACTGAACATCATGCCCCTGGCAGAGGCGACATAGCTGGTATCAGCAGGCGCATGTTTCAGGCTGTCATGGCAGAGCAGGCACGTATGGAACATTACAGCAGACAGGGCCTAAAGCTGCAGAGGGCTGCTCTCACATCTGTAAGTGACAACATCCATGAACTGTCTGTTGCCATCCATGCTTATACTGAGCTCATGAATAGACTGCATGGTGAGATGATGGCCTTCATCGCCCATGGTATGTCCATTCTTGAACGTGTGGTGGGGGTGTGGCAACAGCCATGTGGATGTAGGCCAGCAACACCAACAGCTGGCAGTCAACATGGATGTACTAGGACACCAAGGGGCACCGGTAGTGGCAGTACCAGCCCTGGCAGTGCAAGGGGGTGCTGTCCACACCACACCACAGCAGGCCATGTGCACATGGTCCTAGCCAGTCCTAGGAGGGACCTGGTACCAGCGGACATTTGTCATCTGCAGGTGAGAGTAGCACATTGAGGCCTGTACCTGGACATGCCCATGGAACCCCTGCCAGGCACAGTCCATGTATCTGTGGCCAGAAGCAGTGAACTGCACACCCTGCCAGGTATGGTCTGCAGCTGTCCATAAACAACTGTGTAGGGCAGCCACATGGCAGAGCTGTGTGCATGCATACCCACATACTATACAAACACACCTAGGGCAACCCCATACCTACACACACCACATCATCACACCCAGCTCACCTCAGTACACCCCTCACCCACACACATGGTGTCAAATGCATGGCCCACCCTCAGCCTCTGGCAAACCAACAACACATCCTGTGCATATGATCATACCTGTGCAACATCCCTGTCATCCATACTATCAATTCAGGGACAGGCTAATATGGTTCTAAACACATGAAGACTGTACTACAGTGCACCACAGTACTACAGTGTAACATGTAGTAAGAAGTAAAGTGTAATGCATATATGTCAGGTAGTGTAGTCATCCAGTAATTATTCTTTTCCGCTGTTAGTAACTCTGGTTGATTGTGGTCTCTATAATGTTATCCATTTGTGCTGTAGGTGTACTTGTGTCAGCACGAGGATGTCCTGTGCATATGATGATATCTGTGCCACATCCCGGTCATCCACACCATCAATGCAGGGACAGGCTAATATGGTTCTGATACACACGGTAACTATACTACAGTGTACCACAGTACTGCAGTGTAACATGTTGTAAGGAGTGAAGTGTAATGGATATATGTCAGATAGTGTAGCCATCCAGCAATGATGCTTTATAACTGTTAATAATACTGGTTGATTGCGGTCTCTATAATGTCATCCATTTGTGCTGTAGGTGTACATGTATCAGAACAAGGATGGTCTGCACTCATATTCCACAACACGGTATGGCACTGTGGTGACACCATGACTGTGACATATTTGGAGTACAGATGAACACATGTCACAGGTTAGTATAACGGTTATTGCCTGGGCCATATGGACAGGCGACCCGCTGGGGTATGTATACCCTGCAAACTGATGTAGACCCATCCACATACATGGACACTGTTACTTGGCAACACTGGGACTAACCCCCTACTTAGGTATGTAGTGATACTGAAGTGTGTGGCTTACATTGCACACACCACACAGCGTTTAGGGTGAGGTGTGTCCCAGGTTACATGTTACATGCAGAACATCACCAAACATATACAGTATGCTAATGCGGAATGTAATGGGTGTACATGGACAATACGTAGTGTAACATACCTTCATATACACATTAACAGCACATAACAGGCAGACACACATCTGAGAGGCCAGGGCCTATCGCTGCTAACTAACTTGACCATGTGTCCAATGTGTTACAGGTAGGCTGCAGACAGCACGTGCATAACTGGCCTGGATTGTGGTATCAGTTACAGGTATGGTTGATGGTGACAGTGGTAACCATAACGTGGTACATGAGACATATACCGGGTGTACCTTGGTGTAATGACAGCGTACACAGCACCCACATTCCCAGTGGATATTGTACTCCCTAAAACCCATGATGAGACTCTGCCATACCCACCATCACACATTTTCCACAACTGAGATACAACCCATAGTATACCCCAACAGTGGTACTACAGGGATATGCACCAAATGCACATGCCACACACGTAGTAGGGTGTTGCATTGTCATGCCTCACCTATGGGCAGCAACAACACTATCTGTACTATTGTATGGCAATGGGGATTGTAATAGGAGTATATGGCCTCGGAATGCTGCACCCTACAGATAAATGGACATGCACGCATACACACACTTGCCAGAGCACAATGGGTATCCCATGCCTACCAACCTATTTGTACAACACTGTTGTGCTGGTACTGCAAGGCTCGTGTAGTATAGCAGCAGCCACAACTGACTATGGCAATGGGTGTTGTGGCGGTTGTGAAGTCCCTCATGGAATTCTCAAGTACAGGTGAGCTAACACACAGACACTGCTATACTTAATCATGCACACATACACATATGTCAGTACAGGGGTGCATTGCTGCAGGTGGTCATAGCTGTGTACCTGGCTATTGTCCAAGGAGAGATGGGTTGTGTAGGGGTTGTGTGTACAGTGGTATCCTGCCACCTGCCATGTGGCAGCAGGCACTCTATTGACAGACACTACTGTGGTGGCCCTCAGGGTGAGAATGACATGCATCAGCCAATCCTTCAGGTGCCTCCTGCACACGGCCACTGAGGTGATCAAGTTGACATGTATGCAACATGTATTACAACACATAGTTAGTGTCTTGAAATGGAGACCTGTACCCAAGCATTTTCTGTTGACTGTGGTAGTGTAGTGGAGGTACCTGTTGCATGTGGTGTGCACAGGGTGTCATCTCCTATATGTCCCAGTTCTTACACAGCTGGGCAGACATGTCAGTGTCAATCAAGCTTAGGTTGCCTGCATATATCCCAGCTGGATACCTGCCATCTGCAGATATGTACAGGGACTGACAGTCATCAGCTTGGCAAGCAGCTATGCAGTAGGATGAGTGTGTTGACAGATAGATGTCTGGAAACAATATGTATGCCATAACTACATGTCAGAAGCCTTCACTAGCATGTGCTGTACAGACAGTATTCTACAGTTACATTCCACATATCACATCATTACCCAGTAGGGGTTATATACTGCGACACAGCTCACACACCAGGATTACAAGAGGGAGGCCTCAGAGTCCAGCTATGCCTGCAGGTGTACCTGTTTTCAGTATTACATTTAGCACTCTGCTCTTGCCTGGGTAAGCACTGTCAACAGTAGGACCACCATGATACACTACATGCCAGTGTGACAGCAGATACCGTGGGCAAATACACCTGTAAGTAACACGTTCACATGGATGACAGTGCTGTACAGGCCTCATATACATCTGTGTCCCACACATGACACTCACACCCCTTGCTACTGTAATGACAGCACATAGGCACATGAATTGTACATGGCATTACATACACTTATTACAGATGTCATTACCCTATATGTTATCAGACTAGGTGGCGTGAACTGGTTACCAGGGCTAAGCCATGCTTAGCAAGTATCAACATTGCTGCAATAGAACAGTTTAGCTGATTTGTGTCCTGGTAAGTGAAGCCTACACTGTCTAAGCACCCGTACAATTCCCCATAGCTTAGCAATACTTAGCTTCACACAAACCTGCTTAAAGCTGCTCAAAACTGCCTTAACCACTCTGTATCTGACAGGCCTTGTTCTGCCCAGCAACAAAATTAATAGCCCTTGCAGGTCTTGAACCCAGGACCCTGTACACTATACTCACAACACTTAACTACTACGTCATGACCACTGTGAAGACAGCTGGTGATTTACCAATATATCTGTCAATGCACATATTGAGTAGTATTGAACAACTGCCTTTACTTCCGCAATTGTGTAGTACTTATTATTAATATGATTGTTGCATCACATATGTTGTTTTATCAAAATGTACACATAGCAGATACATATGGTGAGATACATCTGGGACGGTATGCACAACCATGAGGTTTACACATGACAGGGATATGGATATATACATATAATTGGTCGATATATGTCTACATGTACAGAGACATGTATACTCATACATATGTCTGTATACACATATGTATATTGCAACATATATATGGCCATGTGTACATCTCTTCGTATATATATATATATATATATATATATATATATATATATATATGTGTATATATAGATATATATGTATGCACATCCTATGTGTACAGATATGCCTATTTATGTGGATATATATATATATATATATATATATATATACATATATATATATATATATATATATATATATATATATATATATAAAACTATATGTGCATACATATCTCTTCTGATACACCTATTACTGTCAATATATATGCAGATATCCATACATATACGTGCATATGTATCTCTATCTGTATATGTGTAGACATATATTGCTCTGTATATGTATATATATCTGAGTGTTTATATGTATAGATTCATAGGTAGGTACTAGGCTATCAGCCCTAGGGCCTATACAAGCCTAGCCAAAAAGGGACCTTGGCTTTTGCCACCCAAGAAAATTATTTTCCAGTGCCCCTGGCGTGCAGAGCCACAGAGGTGATCCTCAGGGTGAATTTCCTTTTTCCGATCCAATCATCAAGATTTTTCTTGAAGAGTTCTAATGAGGAGCTTTGTTTGATGTAGATAGACAGGAATCTTTCCCTCCAGCATGTTCTGTTTATTGTGGTGACTAGGTTTAGGTCCCTAGACCATGTAGCTCGAGGGACTGGAATTTCTTTAAGTGGAGCATGTCCAACAGCTCTGAGTTTGACATAGCTTTGTATGTTAGGCAGAGATCGCCTCTGAGTAGGTGATATGTGACGGAGTAAAGCTGGAGTTTTTTGAGATGGTCTGTGTAGGGCATCTGTTTGAGGCCAGTAATCCTCTTTGTGAGGTATTTCTGCAGCCTTTCCAGTTGTTGTAGATGTCTTGTGATGTACAGACCAAAACAGGTGTCTTTTTCCTGGATGAGAAACCTTTTGTGATGAGGTGTGCCATGTAGAAGGATTTCCTGACTACTGTGGTGATGTGATTATCAAAGGAGAAACTACTATCCACCTGTGTCCCAAGGTCTCTTATCACACTTTTGGTGTTAAGTAGACTACCATCTATGTGGTAGCTCATGGGTGCAGAGTTTTTACCAAGGGGGATGACAATGCACTTTTTGGCATTGAGCTTGAGGACATAGCTTTGACACCAGGCATCTGTCTCAGTGAGGTCCTTTTGTAGGATGTCCACATCATTAGGGGTTTCAATTATGACTCCTAGTTTGCAGTCATCTGCCAAAGACCTTCTGTGTTAGCCTGTACTTCAGAAAAGTAGATACCAAACAGGAGAGGACCCAGGACTGAACCCTGTGGTACTCCACTTGTCACTGGTCTGAAGTGGGATTTGAAGTCTGCTACTTTCACCATGTGGGTTCTGTCAGTGAGCCAGTTGGCAACCCATCTTGTGACATAGGGATTTATACCGAGTTTAGTGAGTTTTTCTATAATTCCAGAGTGGGGGATGGTATCAAAAGCTTTGGTGAGATCTAGATAGGCTTGTGAACCACCTTACCCTCATGTACGGCTTTGCTGACTGCTTCAAAGAAGTCAATCAGGTTTAGGAGACATGATCTGCCTTTTACTAACCCAAACTGGGTGGGGTCCAGAGTTTGGAGATTACCAAAGTCTTTGTTTATAGGTTCCATCACAATACGTTCCATGGCCTTGTAGACCAGGCAAGTTAGACTAATGGTGCGGTAGTTCCTGGGGTCTGAGGTGGTTCCCCCTTTGTGGACTGGGAAAACCATCATTGTGCACAATTCAGTGGGCACAAAGCCTGAGGTGAGGCTATGATTGAACATGGTGCTTAAGTTGCATGCCAGTTCATTCTGTAGTTCATGTAGAACACAACCTGGGATGTTGTCAGGTCCCATGGATGCTGTGTTCTTGGTTTGGAGAGTGTGGTTTTTACCTGTACAGCCATGATTACAGGAACTTTGCATTCTTCCTGTATAGAGATGGGCCCTTTAGGGGGATGAGGCAGGGTAAAGTTAGCACTGACCCTATCTGCCAGGATGTTGGCAATATCAGTTGGTTCTGTATATTTAGTGCCATTGTGCTGTAACTCAGAGCAGATATGAGTGTTGACATTGAGATTCTTGACATAGCTATAGAATGCTTTGTGGTTGTCTTTAGAATCAGTGGTGATTTTGTTTTCATAACTAGCTTTGGAAGATTTTATGAGGGATCTCAGTTTCTTACTGAGGCTGACTGGGGAGTTCTTCCAGTCATGTGATTTTACTCTTTTTTGCAACAGTTTCTTTCTTCTTTTGTAGAGTTTGTTTATGGCAGGGGACCACCAGATTGGCTTCCTTTTTTTGGAGGATAGCATCTTGGTTCTGTTAGGGATCCATGCACTCGTGTAAGTGTTTATATATATTTACATATACCTATCCATATCCATCTATACGTATACATATACATATCCTTCTATGTATGTCGATATGTATATGTGTATATATCTATATAGATATATGGACAATTATATATACATATATGTTCACCATATGTCCTGAACATGTAGTGGAGCCCTACCTCAGCCCTAATATTCCAAAATTCTTAGTGCAAGGGGGTGCCAGGTATATTTGTAGACTATTGCTACTGTAATAGGGATTGTCTTCACAGACATGTTGTGTGTGGGAGGTCACATCTTCTTTTAACATGTGCACCATTGGCTACTGATAGACATCCTAAGGACATCCTAAGGACATCATAGTACAGTACCACTGCTAGCACAGTAATGATCCTGTGGACTACAGCAGAGATATGGCCAATCTATGTGGACAGTCTGCCACACTCTGGTCAGTCCAGAGGTATACACAGAACCCCTTAGTGCAAGACATGTGCACCAAGCCTGACAATGTGGATGTTAACAGCAATGTAGATGGGTATATTACATAAATAGTGGTATGCATTTGCCCCCATAGGTTATGCATTCACAAACTCCTGTCTGTCCTGACACATAATAACTGCTGGTATAGAGGTGCCATGGCCACATACTTTCCACTAGTGAGTGACATACATCTATACAGCATCCCACAGCTTTGTCTGACATAAATGACTGTTATGGTGGCCCAGCAGCAGTACATCTGGCAAGTATCTGGACATAACTTCTCAGTGGTTAAGTACACTAAGCTGCTAGGCATGTAACAAAGCAGTGTGCAGGATACAGGCAGACTGCCACAAAACTGGCCTACATTTCCTATGGGGGAATACACATGTACTTGCATATATAGCATGCTATACAGGCATGTCACAACACAGAGTAACAGATACCTATGTGAAAGTGCATAACCACAACCAATGTGAACACAGCCACAGCCACATATGGTATGTTAGCTTAATGTTACAGTATATGGACTATCTGATCAACACCATCCTCATATGTGCCACTCACACACTAACCCTACATATACTGGTCCACTACACAGTGTGGTCTAATGCCTGTCTGTGGTATGGGACATGTGTGTGTTTGGCCCTACAAACATGTAAGCCGATAGGGTAACATATAGTGGAGCAGTATGTAACATCAGATAGAACAAGACCAAGAGCAATGACATCTGCCACAGTCTGTACACGGGCCAAGGTACATATTCACAGTACACACACATTGTCAACACAGACCTCAGTACTGTACACACAACCACAGAAGGCTCAGGTTATGCCCTCAAATATAACCCCTACTATACATAACATTTGTAGCAGTCTGATATCTCACTGGCTTGTAATCAGATATGATGTCAATAAATATGGTGTACAGAACATATGCAACTTACTGCATGACATATGTACAAAGGTTGACAGAGTTGTGGCTGGAGGCACAAACACAGGGCCAATATTGACATGTTGCTGTGATAACCTCATACATTTACTGTTGTAACAGGGTTTGTTGCAATATTTGTTCTACGAGGGATATGAAGTCAGTAACTCTCATGGCTGTCACCATGTACTGACTGCAATCCTCACACTATGCTTCTGCAGTTCACAGATTGGTGCTCTGTGGGTAACACAAGAAACAAAAGGCACCACACACTGTCCATTCTGAAGATGACCCTACAGATGGGGTTTTTCTCAGAAACATAGCACTGACATGACAGGTATTAAAACATGTAGGATAGCCATATCCACACACACCCTGTTAAACCAACATTTCTCAAAATGCAGTATAGCTGCACTTACATTCTGTAGTCATGTCTGGCACACCCCCCTCCTGTGGGTTGTTCTTTTTCCACAGTGTATGTTGTTAGAGGAAAATCCCCAATCCATCTGTGATGCTGTTTGCCAAACAACAAATCTAGGTCCTGCTCACAGTGAATGAAAAGGCCCAACACCAACATGATGTTCCTAGATATTGGAGTGTGTTTCCATGCAATTGGCTATTGGAATGTTACCACAGTTGTTCCACATGCAATCAGCAAGAGGAGGGCTGGAATTCATGCAGAGACCATCAGCTGATCATGAGCATCACTTACAATACATATGTTATTGCATAAGCAAAGCAGGTGTAAGTCTCCACATCCACCTGAGAGGGAGTGAGAGAGGCAGACAAAGGCAAAGATAGGTCATGGAGGGGTGGAAGAGTAAAACTTAAGCATGTTTGTGTCATACACCTACCAGTACAGGGTATCAACCCCCTGACTGACTATGTATTGCAATCACAGGTCTATGCAGTTATTGGATGCGCCACTTAGGTTATATGTTGAGGAGTCCTCCAAACGTATATGTGATGGTGAGTGACATCTGCAACAGTGATATGGTAGGTATGCGATAGGTGTAGTACACTTGCATGTCCGCAATAATAGGTGTCACTGTCAACACACCCTCACTCTCTCAGGGACCCACATACATTGACACACTTGGCAGGGTCAGGAATACAACTCCTCACTAGTTAGATTGCGAGAATACAGTACTGTGCAGGCATCACATGCACCACATGGGTTATCCAGAGGTTATATGGGCAAAGGGTATGTGGAGGTGTCTGACACCAGACCGCATACTTCAGTATGCCAATGGGGGTTGTGGTGAGTGTGCATTTGGTCATAGGCATCATACACCACACACACAGACACAGGGTGCCAGTACTGACATGCATGGATGCATTGCTTCACGGGCGTGTAGTGGTCGACTGTGCCAGATGGATATACAAGGCTAGGTGATGGGTATACCTTGGCATCAGGCCACATTACAATGGTCTGCAGTGTGGCTTAGGGGTGTAGTGTCTGGATTGGCCCACACAGGTGGGTATTGTATCCACCATTTTGTCACCTGGTAACTATTGTGTGTGGCCATTGCTATGCATTGTGTGCCATGTATGTGTTCCTTAGTCCATGGCATGGATGGTGTCTGGGATGTGCACACACCCCACATGCATGTACAGTGACATGTGTAACTGTACCTGGGTTGTCTGGCCCATGTTCTATACACAGATTATCATCAGATGTGCCAACCCTGGCCTCATGTGGTGGGAACTGGTAATGGACACCAGGTTGACCCTGCACCTACATTGATAGCTTGATACAGGTATTCCCTGGTGTCAGTGGCATCTGTCCATACAAAGCATGTATTTAAGGCATGGTATGTCATTTGTGTGTCAAATTTGATGGCACCACAGGTGTTGAAGGTGTCCAGTCAGGAACATGGGGAAGGTGCACTGTCTGCATGTATGTGCCTATTGGACAGATGGACAGGGTGCCATGCCCTCTGAAGCCCACTGCATTCACACCTAGGGTTATTATAAGTGGGCAATATGCAGAGTACTACCAACGTAGTAGTTGTTGTCTAGGCAAGTGTGTGTGTGTGTGTGTGTGTGTGTGTGTGTGTGTGTGTGTGTGTGTGTGTGTGTGTGTGTGTGTGTGTGGGTGTGTGTGGGTGTGTGTGTGTGTGCATGTGTGTGTGTGTGCATGTGTGCGTGTGTGTGTTTGTGTGTGTGTGTGTATGAGACATGGGTTGAGAGTGTTCTCTGGGTAATAGAATGGTTGCTAACCTTGTTCGCCAGACCTTGATGTCACATGTAGGGGTATAGATTTGCACTCCAGCCTCTCGGCTATTTCACATCTGTTATCCCTGTAAGGTGGACATTGTGAAATATACTAGGGCTACCATATAAGAAATTTGCAAAACCCTCTCCACAATGAGTCCAGTTGTTACACACTGACAGCCACCTCAACACAGGATATGAATAACAAACAGACAGACACACACACACACACACACACACACACACACACACACACACACACACTTGCCATATTTGGGATTAGAACTCCTACCTAAATAGTTTTTTTTTTTTTTTTTTACATTACAGCACTATGCAGTTACGGGACGTGCCAAGGAGATTACTGGAGTACTTCTTCCCCAAAGTTGTATTTCACAGTGAATGATATCAGCAGTTTTGCCAAAGTAGGGCATTTGAATTGCAGTGAGTATGACTAAACTAAAAAGCATTGCTTCCTACACAGACATAGAAACACACAGACATCCACACTTGCCATGTGTGGGAATAAAACCTCTACCAGAGTTCTATATCACCCTACAGCATTATGCTGTTATAGGACACACCGCAGGGATTATTGAAATACTCCTTCCCTAAAGGTGAATTTCACAGTGAATGACATCAGCAGGCTTGCAAAAGTATGACATTTGAATTGTAGTGAGTGTGACTAGTCTAAAAAGCATTGCTCTCTACACAGACATAGAAAAACACACACAAACATCCACACTTGCCATGTGTGGGAATAGAACCCCTACCAGAATTTATCACACTACAGCAGCACACAATTATAGGACATGCCATAGAGATTACAGGTCTATGCTGTTCCCAAAGGTGTATTTCACAGTGAATGACATCAGCAGCTTTGCCAAAGTAGGGCATTTGAATTGTAGTGAGTGTGAATAGCCTAAAATGTATTGCTCCCTACACAGACAAGGACACACACAATTGCCATGTCTGGGATTAGAACTCCTGCCTAACTAGTTTACCACACTATAGCAGTATACAGTTACAGGATGCACCTACACCTTTCCTAAAGGTTTATTTCACAGTGAATGACATCAGCAGTCTTGCCAAAGTAGGGCATTCGAATTGTAGTGTGTGTGACTACCTTAAAATGCATTGCACCCTACACAGATAGGGACACACACACACACACACACACACACACACACACACACACACACACACACACACGCACACTTACCATGTGTGGGATTAGAACTCCTGCCTAACTAGTTCATCACACTATAGCAGTATGCAGTTATAGGACACCCCATGGAAATTACTGGCTTAAACTTTACCAAAGGTGCATTTTACAGTAAATTGTAGTGTGTGCAACTAGCCTAAAATGCATTGCTCTCTACAGATAGGGACACACACAAACATGCAGTTGCCATGTCTGGGATTATAACTCCTACCTAATTAGTTTATCACACTACAGCACTACGCAGTTATAGGATTCACCAAGGAGAATACTGGCCTACACCTTTCCCAAAGGTGTATTTCACAATGAATGATATCAGCAGACTTGCCAAAGTAGGGCATTTGAATTATAGTGTGTGTGTGACTAGCCTAAAATTCACTGCTCCCTACAAAGACAGGGACACACACAAACACACAGTTTCCATGTCTGTGATTAGAACTCCTACCTAGCTAGTTTATCACACTACAGCAGTATGCAGCTATAGGACACACCACAGGATTATTGGCTTACACCTTTCCCAAATGTGTATTTCACAGTGAATTACATCAGCAGCCTTGCCAAAGTAGGGCATTTAAATTGTGGTGAGTGTGACTAGCCTAAAAAGCATTGCTCCCTACACAGGCATAGAAAAACACACACAAACATCCACACCTACCATGTGTGGGAATAGAAACCCTACCAGAGTTCTATATCACACTACAACTTTACGCTGTTATAGGACACGCCATTGGGATTATTGGAATATTCCTTCCCTAAAGGTGTATTTCACAGTGAATGACGTCAGCAGGCTTGCAAAAGTACGATATTTTAATTGTAGTGAGTGTGACTAGCCTAAAAAGCATTGCTCCCTACCACAGGAATAGAAAAACATACACAAACATCCACACCTACCATGTGTGGGAATAGAACCCCCTACCATAGTTCTATATCACACTACAGCAGTATGCTCTTATAGGACATGCCATGGAGATTACAGGTCTATACCATTCCCAAAGGTGTATTTCACAGGGAATGACATCACCAGCCTTGCCCAAGTAGGGCATTTGAATTGTAGTGAGTGTGAATAGCCTAAGATGCATTGCTCCTTACACAGACAAGGGCACACACAATTGCTATGTCTGTGATTAGAACTGCTACCTAACTAGTTTATCACACTACAGCAGTATGCAGTTCTAGGACACGCCGCAGAGATTACTGGCCTACACCTTTCCCAAAGGTGTATTTCACAGTGAATGAAATCAGCAGTCTTGCCAAAGTAAGGCATTTGAATTGTAGTGTGTGTGACTAGCCTAAAATGCATTGCACCCTACACAGACAAGGACACACACAAACACACACACAGTTGCCATGTCTGGGATTAGAACTCCTACTTAACTAGTTGATCACATTACAGCAGTACACAATCATAGGACGCACCATGGAGATTACTGGCCTACACCATTCCCAAAGGTGTAGTTCACAATTAATGACATCAGCAGCCTTACCAAAGTAGGGCAATTGAATTGTAGTGTGTGTGACTGGCCTAAAATGCATTGTTTCTTACACAGACAAGGACACACACACACACACACACACACACACACACACACACACACACACACACACGCACACACGCACACACGCACACACACACACACACACACACACACACACACACACACACACACACCGTTGCCATGTCTGGGATTAGAACTCCTGCCTAACTAGTTTATCACACTACAGCAGTACACAGTTATAGGACACACCATGGAGATTACTGGCCTAAACTTTACTAAAGGTGTATTTCACAGTGAATGACATCAGCATCTTTGCCAAAGTAGGGCATTTGAATTATAGTGTGTGTGACTATCCTAAAATGCATTGTTCTCTATACAGACAGGGACACACACAAACAGTTGCCGTGTCTGGGATTAGAACTCCTACCTAACTAGTTTATCACACTACAGCAGTATGCAGTTATAGGATGCACCACAGAGATTACTGTACTACACCTTTCCCAAAGGTGTATTTCACAGTGAATGACATCAGCAGCCTGGCCAAAGTTGGGCATTTGAATTGTAGTGTGTGTGAGACTAGCCAACAATGTATTACTCCCTGCAAAGACAGGAACACACACAAATGCACAGTTGCCATGTCTAGGATTAGAGCTCCTACCTAACTAGCTTATCACAGTACAGCAGTATGCAGTTATAGGACATACCACAGAGATTATTGGCCTACATCTTTCCAAAAGGTGTATTTCACAGTGAATGGCATCAGCAGCCTTGCCAAAGTAGGGCATTTGAATTGTGGTGAGTGTGACTAGCCTAAAAAAACATTGCTCTCTACACAGACAGAGACACACACACACAAACACACACAATTATCATGTCTGGGATTAGAACTCCTACCTAAGTCATTTTTCACACTACAGCAATATGCAGTTATAGAATGCGCCATGGAGATTACTGGGCTACACCTTTTTCCGAAGGTGTATTTTAAAGTGGATGACCTCAGCAGGCTTGTCATAGTAGGGCTATGGGTAGGGCAGTGTGTGTGTGCATGGGCCATAACCCATTCATCTAGAGGTTGACACACCACATGTGGGCACATGCAGGGATATATTCCACAAGTACATGTATACAGCTGCTAGATGACTACTTCCTTGTACAGTCATGCTACGCAGCTCGCACTTGCACCACATAGTCTGTAATGCTGACGGATACTGGTGGCTATTGTCTACAGTGAGTGACATTTACACCTCATGTGGTTGCAGCCATTTGGCTGTGTGCTGGGTGGGACAGGCCTCATGATGGATGGCTCATTGTCACAGTCACTCTCCTCCACACATCTATGTATGTCTACTTTTGGCTTATTATAGTGTGTTGTACTTGGATATATGTCTGTATTCCTATTCACTGTGTGTGCAAAGCATGACTGGTGCATACTGAGGAGTGTATGGACCAACATCTGCAACTGCCAGATATATATGGCCACTGTTGTTTGCAGACAATCGCTTCATTTGTTTAAGTGTGTGAGCATGCCCAGTATGACCTTTCAGTATGTTGTTGTCTGACATTGCCTTCATTTGTCTAAGTGTGTGAGCATGCCCAGTATGCCCTTTTGCATTGACTGTGTGGATCGATTACAGGTAGTTTGTACTCCAGTCCAGACCTTTGTGTTTTATACCTACAGGTATCAAACTATTTCTACAGGGTATCCATCAATCATTTGGAAATATGGGGACAAACTATACAGGGGATAGTGTTTACTATAGGTGACTGTGTCTGTGTTGCTTCAGCTACATGGTACTGCTGTTAGCAGAGATATTCAGACATGTGTACTGTTATACACTGTGATTTTTTTCTGTCCTCATGAGCTATCAGGTGGACATTCGTGTTCACAGTGATGTCTTGCAGGACAAGGTTGACTGCAGCTGTGTCTGGTATTGTGGGCAGATGCATACATATTCATGGTAAGTTATGCCATTCTGGAGGGGGAGCTGCAGACACTTGCTGCTGGGTCTGTGTATCCGGTTCAGCACCTTGGTACAATGCTGGCAGAGGATCTTATACTTGTACATCCATCGACATGACAGTATTGCCTTATCTCACTGTGGCAATACCTCACAGCTCTACAGATTCGCACAGATTACCCAGAGGCAGGGGCTATGAGTCAGGACACTACCCCTATTGGGGTGTATGGGCAATTATGTAACCACCCATTTATGTGCTTGCAGCCAGGGATAGTGTGTGCACACAGCTTTGTGTTGGACCTTACACATTCTATGCTGCCCATGCTCCCACCCCCCTGTTATTCTATCCTTTTCCATACATTATGCATACATTTTCTGATACTTTCCCTAAGGCTTTCACCCCGTCACAGCTGTGTTTTGCTGTTGGTTCACAGTTCATGCAATGGGACATGGTGGACATGTTACTGTGGCTTGTCCACATGGCCTTGCACATGGCTTATGTGAAGTGTGTTATGTTGTTATTTAGGTGTCAATGACATAACATGCATTCGCAGTATGTGTGAGACACAGGCCTTTGGCAGAGGCCTGTGGGCCATTTGGTGTTGATGTGGGCCAGATGTGGTAGGCCATTGCATTCTGTCAGTCCTACAGTCTCAGACAACCATACAGTATAGTCCCCTGGGGTGACAGGGTAGGTGTGCTAGGTGTTCATGCCAATACCTTCTATCAGTCTTGCTCAGGTGGTGTGGATGCTGGCAGGGTGCTACCTATGGCTAGGGATACACCTGCTTGGGACACCTGCACTGCATACTGCATTCTTTTGCTATTGCCATATACAGGTGTGGTCATATTGTACCCATTCCTCACATGAGGGATATGACCAGAGAGGTACCTGTGGGTGGTGTGTGGGTGAGCTGGGTGCATGTGTGCTATGGACACTACTTGCATCTGAAACACAGATATGCATGGGGCATTCCAGTTATACTGGCATGTGCAGGTACATCAGCTATTTCCCAATACATCAGTCCTACCTCCTTTGTGATCTGCAAATGTTTGGGCAGACAACACTGGTATCCCCTACTACAAGTCCAGATAATGTGAAGCATACGTGTTTGTACATTTCCAAGGGTGTGTGCATTTCACAGTTACACAATATATACTGTATGTCTGGGGTACTTTCCCCTGTGTACTGCTTGTATATCTAGGCCAACAGCCATGCCATGTCAATCTTTCAGATGGTGACACATATTACCACCATACATTTACAATGGTTTACTGCTAGCATGTGTTATATTGATGGGGATTGTCTTAGGCACTGCAGGTGTGAGGCCTTGGCCCTGTCATCAGAAGTAGTGGGCAATGGCCACCAGGCCATACGTCAACATGCATACATACCGACCACTCTCACACAATATGAAACACACACCAACCTAATACAGACATACCTGCATATTGTGCAAATGCTACAATCTATCCTGCTACCTAGGCCAACACTGGGCAGCTGAACTCCACTGGCATTATACCTACAAATACATGTTACTACATTTCTACATAGGGTTGTGGGGGGCACCCCTGACTATTATGACGTGTGTACATCAAATTGTGGGGGCACACCAGACTGTTACTACATTTCTAAATAGGGTTAGGGGAGCACACCTGACTGTTTCTACATGTCTACATAGGAGTGGGGGGGCACATTTGACTGTTACTACATTTCTATATAGGATTGGGGGGGCACACCTGACTGTTTTCTATATCTCTACACAAAACTGGGGGGCACACCTGACTATTTCTACATTCCTACACATGATTGGGGGGCACACCTGGCTGTTTTTACATTTCTACACAAGATTGTGGGGGCACACCTGACTGTTTCTATATTTATACACAGAAGTGGAGGGAGGCACCTGACACTTGTACATATTTGCTATTACTATACTGGTATGTCAGGTACTCCATTTCATTCTTTATTCTAACCTATCATGCTGACTAGAGGCTTATCAGTGTACTACAGGTCTTAAGTTTGATTGACCTACATATTAGTTTCTGACTTCCTACCCTTAAGAATTAACATCCCACTGCCTAACCTGATGTAGTCTGTCTGTGTAGGCCTGGAGGGGAGGTTACCCATAGGCATCATTCAGAGGCCATAGCACAACCTTTGCATTTATCTACACTTACCCTGCTGGCTGAGACTGTTGTTAGGTATGTGCACTTCCCTGACTGGCATGTGTGAGTCATATGGACACACATGTGGCCCAGCACATTTCCTGCAGTGGGTTTTGTTGCCCTGTGTAGTACTGGCTACTTTGGTGACACCGGTCTTTGTTACAGATCTCATGGTGCCACTATAGGTGTCTACTATCTGCTGGCATACCATTCAGCCACTCGATTCTCTTGCATCTCACATCCATATCATAGATAGAGGTAACAACACATTCTACTCCACTCAGCAGTTGTTAGGTTGACTGACTTACTTTGTGTGTGTGCCAGTATTGAGGGTGGTGCTGCAGGGCTGCCTATGTCGGATGCACATAGTACACTTCCTACACATGGTTGAGCACAGGTAGTGTCATGTTTGGCATCCCTTTTACTGTATGTGCGAGTCAGAGAAAGGTGTCATTCCCTGGGTCCCTGCTGTGTTAGTGTATGTGCTATGCATTGCCTCTTTGCCAAGGCCATGGCATACTGGGGCAGATTCAGCTTGTTCTTCCTCTGAGTCACTCTGTGTCTGTGCAGGCCTTGGCATTGGTGGGGGGCTGTGTGGCCCTGCCCCGTGCTGTTCCTGCTGCAGCTGTTTTCGCAGGATCATATTGTGTAGCATGGCACATACAATGACAATTTGGGTACATGTAGCTAGTGAGTATTGCAAGGCTCCACCGGATGTATCCAGGCACTAGAACCATGACTTGATCATCCCAAACACATGCTCTATTATGACTCTGGTCTGTGCCTCATTATGGCGTTATTGTTTGGGTGTGTGTGTATTTCTGATGAGTGTCATCAGCCACGGCTCCAGTGCATAACCAGCATCCCTCACTAGGTGACTGTAAGGGATGTCCCCATTGGCAAATCTCTGGTACAGCTGCATCAGATGCCAGATTTGGGAATTATGATAGCTTCCAGTGCAGCCAGCACACACATTCATTATAATGTCCTGGGCATCACACATGACCTGGCAGTTCATTGACGGGAAGCCATTGCCGTTGATGTAGATCCTACCTCACTCACCAGGTGGTGCTCTGATGCATATGTGCGTGCAGTCTGTAGCACCCAAAACCTCAAGGTATTCGGCTATTTGGTGGAAGAGATGCATATTGCTGGCCAACACCTCACAGGTGTTGAAGAAATATACGTGATCACCAGCATGTGCTGACATGGCATCCAGGAACTGGTGGAATACTCTGGATGCTGATGCATGTGCGATCCCCATGATATCCCCAGTTGGGCTTTGGGAGGTACCTATGGCTAGTATTCCTAGGCCTACACATACCTTGATATCCACTGGAATTTAGTTCTGTGTGTCAGGTGTGGCCAGCACAGCTCAACAATTTGCTGTAGGAGGTCCCTGTCCACCCTATAGTGCTCGGCTATCTCCAGCTCATGTAGCCTCTGGTAGGTTACCCTGGGTCTGTGCACTCTTTTCCGTCTCCTCATGGTGGGTTGGTCAACAGCATTCTCATCCTCACCACCCTCAGCCTCTTCCACATGTTGTTGTATGATAGCTGCTGCAGCCTCTATCATTTTGTTGTTTTGTTTGTTAAAAGTTCCCCGCTTCTATACACCAGTGGTGTAGAGTATGGGAAAAACCAGAGGGAAAGGTGTTTGCATAGTTTATAATAGTGTTCTGGGCTGGGCTGGTCTGTTGCCTGTGTAATTGGCTGATTCTGATACATTTCACCTGCCAGCTATGCTAGTTCTCTAGATTACCTTCCTACTCCTGTTTTCCCTTCCCAATGCCTTCCTGTTTGAGCCTGGGGGCACACCGTGCAAACAGAGTGCTGAAATGTGCACAGAGCTGCTATTTCCTGGTTTACTTGTTTATTTTTTTCATTTAAAACCTGGTGTGTGGTGTGCACACCCACTTAGGCAATGCAAAGAGTGCTAGGCAGCCTCAGACACACCCCCTTGCTTAACTCTGCTAAGCTAGGAGCAAACCCAAGCCATAGGGCTCCAATCTGCTTACAGTATGCCTGACACACACCACTATGATGTCAGCTAACTCCTTGGCTTGCACCAAGCTATTCCTGTTCTTACACTGTTGGGTGCTGACTAGCATGCAGGGGAAATCTGAGATTCAGTATCATTCCCCTCATTTGCATAGGATTGCCTGCTAATGCATAGTTACATGTCCCACATTGAACCTCCTCCCTTAGCAACTGCTATTCACTGTCCATGTTGTCTTCTGCCTGCCATTGAGTACAATGGAAAAATAGTGATTTTGGTTGGAATGCTTATTTTATGTTTTGTTTCTTATTTCCCCCAGATCTCATTTGCTTGCCACTGCCCTACTAAACAGCCAAGATCTGCTAAAAAAATAAAAGTTGATTTTTTAAAATTTTTGCAGTGTTTTCCATACCAATGGCCTTATAGTTGGCCATTGGCATGTTTTCAACATGATAGCCACCCTTTATTTGGAGCTGTCATGGCTCCATTTTGTAATTTGCAGACGTACTCTGTTACTGGTGGAGTACATTTCTGCAGATTACACTTAGTCCTGCTCGGCCAATTTCCAGCTTCCTGGATTGCAAAATTCACCTCATTTGCATGGATTTCTCCTGCAAATTGGTTAATTTGCATACAGGGGCTGCGTCCGTGCAGGACTAGTACAGGAGCGCTCGTGCACACCCCTACATGTTATTCCTCGATCATACGGCAGACATATTGCCTGCTGGAGCTCCTGCACTAGTCCTGAATGCTGTGCAAGGCTTGCAGAATCCAGGGGATTATTAATAACTATGGTCATGAATTCAAGTTTATTGTTTTAGAAACATTGAACATTTCAGAGCAGGGAGGGACATGGCTACTACATTTGGAAAAAAAACAAGCTTTGTATGGCAGCTACATCTTAATACCTGGTTTTGGCCGGGCTTGAATGAAGCTGAGTCTATAAAAAGTCTCTTGAGGTTAAAAGTGATAAAAAAATGAAATAAATAGTTTATTTTTGTTGAATATGAGTATTACATCATTGTTATGTGGTTGGGGTTAAAAAACCTTGATTATTTTAATTCACTTAATGTAATCTATTGGTTTGGAAGTGTGTTTACACATAGAAGTTTTATTGGTCCTGTAAAAGGGTGTATAATAGCTGACAAGCTTGATTGGATGAAAGTTTCTTAAAATAATGTACAGATGAATGGCCAATTTATCTGATGAAGTTCCTTGTAATTGAACTCGCTTATGAGTTTTATTGTCACTGTGTTCCTGTTTGCATTTTATCTTTGGTTCAACACTGTTTTAAAATAAATTCTTGGACTGTGTGTGAAGATATCTTTGTGGCTTTTCTATTGGTATAATATCCACATAACACATAGTTCTCTTACATCTGTAAGAAAAGTTTTTGGATCATATTAATATTCACAAATGATAAATTATTATTTACAAAATTCCAGCTAGCTGGGCTGGCAGCATTTCAGTTTGTCACAGAAGATACTGATTGTAGTAAACAGTAACATCATCATAAGATCCATGTTCTTTGAGTACTATCCTTGAGTTCCTTGTTTTGTTAACTGTTGCCATTGTGTTTATTATTTGGCCTTGAATAATATTTTAACACCAAAACCATTTTTTATTAACCTAATTTTTTTCCACAAGTATGAAATGCACTGTGTTGGACTACAACAGTCTGTCTGGTACTTATTGCAGATGAGTAAGGCTATTAACTGCTTCTGCAGCACAGGGTTTGATTCCCACAGCCTTCATTTGTATAGTGTGTGACTCTGACTAAATCATTTCACCAGACAGTGCTCCTAGGCTCATAGCTTCATAGGGAGGTATTAGGCTATCGGCCCTAGGGCCTATACAAGCCTAGCCAAAAAGGTACCCTGACATTCGCTACCCAAGAAAATTATTTTTCTGTGCCCCTGTCAAGCAGAGCCACAGAGATGATCACTGGGGTGAATTTCCTATTTCCCATCCAAGCATCAAGATTTTTCTTAAAGAGTGCTAATGAGGAGGTTTGTTTGATATAGATAGGTAGTTTGTTCCAGAGTATGGGAAGTCTCTGGGACAGGAATCTATCCCTTTGTTTATTGTGGTGACAAGGTTTAGGTCCCTAGAGCGTGTAGCTGAGAGGGATTGGGATTTCTTTAAGTGGAGCATGTCCAACAGCTCTGGGTTTGACATAGTTTTGTATGTTAGGCAGAGATCGCATCTGAGTAGGCAATATGCGATGGAGTAAAGCTGGAGTTTTTTGAGATGGTCTGCACAGGAGATCTGCTTGAGGCCACTAATCCTTTTTGTGAGGTATTTCTGTGACCTTTCCAGTTGTAGATTTTTTGTGAGGTACATACCAAAAGGAGCATTGCACTCTATAATGTGTCTAATGAGTGACGAGTAGAGGGGAACAATGACCTCTTTTTTCCTGGATGAGAAACCTTTTGTGATGAGGTGTGCCAAGTAGAAGGATTTCCCCGAGTACTGTGGTGATGTGATTATCAAAGGAGAGACTACTGTCCACCTGTGTCCCAAGGTCTCTTATCACACTTTCAGTGTTAAGTAGACTACCACCTATGTGGTAGCTCATGGGTGCAGAGTTTTTACCAAAAGGAATAACAATGCACTTTTTGGCATTGAGCTTGAGGCCATGGCTTTGACACCAGGCATCTGCCTCAGTGAAGTCCTTTTGTAGGATGTCCACATCGTTAGGAGTTTCAATTTTGCCTCCTATTTTGCAGTCATCTGCGAACTTCGTTAGCCAAAGACCTTCTGTGTTAGCCTGTACTTCAGAAAAGTAGATACAAAACAGGAGAGGACCCAGAATCAAACCCTGCGGTACTCCACTTGTCATTGGTTTGAAGTCTGATTTGGAGTCTGCTACTTTCACAGTGTGGGTTCTATCAGGGAGCCATCTGGCAACCCATCTTGTGACACAGAGATTTATACCCAGTTTAGTGAGTTTATCTATAATTCCAGAGTGGGGGATGGTGTCAAAAGCCTTGGCGTGATCTAGATAGGCTATGTGAACCACCTTACCCTCATCTACAGCTTTGGTGACTGCTTCAAAGAAGTCAATCAGGTTTAGGAGACATGATCTGCCTTTTACAAACTCAAACTGGGTGGTGTCCAGAGTTTGGAGATTACCAATATCTTTGTTTATAAGTTCCATGATGCTACATTCCATGGCCTTGTAGACCAGGCTCGTTAGTTCCCGGGGTCCATGGTGGCTCCCCCTTTGTGGAGTGTGATAACCGTTGCTGTGCACCATTCAGTGGGCACAAAGCCTGAGGTGAGGCTATGACTGAACATGGTGCTTAGGTAGGGTGCCAGTTCATTCTGTAGTTCATGTACAACGCAGCCTGGGATGTTGTCAGGTCCCAAGGATGCTGTGTTTTTGGCTTTGGAGAGTGTGTTTTTTACCTTTGCAGCCATGATTACAGGAACTTTGCATTCTTCCAGTATAGAGATGGGCCCTTTAAGGGGTAAGGGGGGGGTAAAGTCAGCACTGAACCTATCTGCCAGGATGTTGGCAATATCAGTTGGTTCTGTATATTTAGTGCCATTGTGCTGCAACTCAGAGCAGATCTGAGTGTTGCATTGAGATACTTGACACAGCTATATAATGCTTTATGTTTGTCTTTAGAGTCAGTGGTGATTTTATTTTCATAACTAACTTTGGAGGATTTTATGAGGGATCTCACCTTCTTACTGAGGCTGACCAGGGTGTTCTTCCAGTCATGGAATTTTACTCTTTTTTGCAACAGTTTCTTTCTTCTGTTGTAGAATTTCTTTATGGCAGGGGACCACCAGACTGGCTTCCTTTTTCTGGAGGATAGCATATTGGTTTTGTTAGGGATAACACAATCCATGCACTGGTGTAAGTGCCTATAAAGTGCATTTGTGTAGGATTCAGCAGTCGTATCTTTATTGTCTGTCTGCATGGGTGTCATGACGTCTGCTACTTTTGTCTTAAAAAGCGTGAAGTTGGCTTTGGAGAAATTTTTTACGGTGGTTTCCCTAATGGGGGGTGGGGGCAGGATGTGGATGTCTAGGCTGATTAGCTTGTGGTCGGATCTGACCAATGAGGAATTGACCTCTGGTGTGGAACACCGGTCACTGACTGTTGGTAATGACCAGGTCTAGGATATTGCTGCCCCTGGTGGGGGTGTGGATAAGTTGTCCAAGGTGTTGGAATTTATGAATTCCAGAAAATGTTGAGCAAAAATGTTGGTACATGAGTACTTTTCCCAGTTAATGGTGGGGTAGTTGAAATCTCCCATTATTAGGGTGTTGGGCTGTACCCTAATATTTTCCACTGTATCAAGAAATGAGGAGTGGGAATCCTGGGGCATGGTGTGGGATCTGTAGCAAGTTATAATTTGGATTGCAGTATTGTCCAGAGTTAGTTGCACTTGGATAATCTCGGATGCATTATGCTAAGCAACTAGCCTGGAGCTGTGGATATCCTTAATGAATATGGACATGCTTCTACCTTTAGTGTTTCGGTCCAGGTTAGGTGGCCGAAAGGTGTAGTATGAATTGTAGCCTGATAATGCAAGGGTGCTCTCTGGAGCCTTAAACCAGGTCTCTGTCACTGCACAGATGTCGATGTTCTCCATTTTAAGGAGTGCCTCGAGTGAATGCATTTTGAGGTTTTGACTTCTAGCATTAAGTAGCATTACCCTCAGATTTTGCTTGCTTGTACCTGTTACTGTGGTGAATTTGTCATTTGAACCTTGCCTAAAAAAGGCACTATAGGGGTTGCAAGAGCCTTAGCCAGTATCCGGAATCCTAAGGGCGACAGGTGCAGGCCATCTCTTGCAAAGCATTGTGGTCTGTCGATCATGTCATCACAGGCAGACAGATACTGGATCCCCCTAAAATGGCACCAGAAACTTAGTCATTTGTTAAAGTCAATCATTTTGTCCTTGTACTGTGGTATCATTCTGGGTAGTAGCAGGATGCTACTCAGGGCTAGAGTCATACCTGCCTGGGTTACAAGATCAGAGAGCTCATCCATGTCTCTTTTCATGTAGTCCAGGGAGGTACATCTCAGGTCATTCACACCAACATGGACAACGACAGAGTCATATTTATACTTGTTGTGGAGTGACCTGAGTGCATGCATTATGTGGTGGATCCTGGCACCCGACAGTCAGCTGACAGTAACTTTCTCCTTGTTTAGCCTGGTAAGTGGAACTTCAGTGTGCCTGACTATAGAGTCACCTATGACTTGAGTGTTGGTTACGTTGTTATGCCTTATGGGCTGTGGTTGAGTGGCACACTGAGTTTGTGGTCTATGTGTCATTTGGGTTGTGTTGGGGGGGGTGGAGGTTGCATTCATTTCTCCTTTGGAGGTCTCTGTTGCTTGAGCAGATTTTTATTGAGAGCCTCCGTGAATGTAGGTGTGTGTTTTGTGTTGCTATGTGTGTGTTTTGGCAGTTTAAGTTTTGAGGGACTATGTGAAGAGTGTGGTGTGGTGCAATTGTTTACCTTCTCCTCTTGACTGTCTAGTGCAGTCTTGGGTGATGAGAGCTTTGCTTCCAGTTTGGCTATATAAGTGCATCTCTGAATAGAAATGCCCCTGAATAGGGAAAATTGCTTCAAGTGAGTTGTGAGAAAATGTGTTGCACATTTGTCTTTTTAATTCCTGCACTCTTGACACTCACACTTTTTAGTGCTTCACTATACACTGTATGACATAAGTCTCACCACATGTTTTGTGTTTAATTGGGTTACCAGATCAACATCATCATCATTAACCCACTTTTTCCCATTTTCTAGATGGAGTTGGGTGGTTGCATCAACTGTCACCCTCTCTGTTAATTCAATGTCAGATTCCTATCTTCATCTACACTCATGCCTGACTGTCACAGATCTTCTATCATGCATTCCATCCATCTCTCTGCTGGATTCCTGCACCTCTCTTGCCTTTTTTCTGTCTGTCACAAATCTTCTTCAGCTAATTGCCTTACGCTTTCCATCACATGTGCTCGAATCACTGTAATCTATTCTATTTAAAGTTCACTACAACTGGAACTACTTCAGTTTCTACTCTGATGTCAGATACATTTTAAATAAATGTGAGTTTCTAGGGAAGAGGCATTTATTTTGCTTACGCAAAGTCATGTTCAGAATGAGACTGTTTTGTTTAGCAAATGGCTGTCAATATTTTTGCAGTAAAGTTTATAGTAATAGTTTTAATTGAAATCCAAATATCTGTGGTCATTACAGAAATTAAAAAAAAAAGAAATATTATATACACTGACATGTCTGAACAGAGTTTCATGGTTATTATGGAGAGACAGCCAATTAATGAGATATTGATATGGTGGTGGGGGGCAGTTCATTACCCTGCCTAGGTCATATATGATTTAACAGGTTTCTTTCAGTTCATCAAAACTTCAGCAGTTCGAATACCATATGTTCAAACTGTGAATTCGAAAACTGATTATCGCAAAGCCGTGGAACACCAAATTCTTTCTCAGGGAAAGAATTCGGTGGGTCATTTCTGTGGCTTCATGATTTTCAGCACTGTGGTGGAAAGTTACAGGTCGAGTTCAGGTAAGTGGGCGTGTGTGTGGACGTTAGGGTTAGGGCACGTGTTAGGTAAGTTAGGGTTAGGGTGCGGGTGAGGTGGGTGTGCGATAGTGACAGCCTTTAGGGTTAGGGCAGGATAGGTGTGTTAGGGTTAGGGCATGGGTCAGGTGAGTGTGTGATAGTGACGGACCTTAGGGTTAGGGTTTAGGTTAAGGTAAGTGGATAGATAGTAGTGTATGTACAGTTTAGTGTAGGGTTAGATGTAGGATTTTAAGTGTATGTGAGTGGATTGCTGTTTTTTTGGTATGCTTGTGTTGTGTGTGGGTTTCTTGGAACAGCAATTTTTTTCCCAGGGAAAAAATTCGCTGTTCTAAGCCTTTGATGGTTTTGCACTTCAAGGTTAGAAGTTCGAACATATGGTGTTCGAACTTCTACCATTTCGAAGAAGTGATATAGACCCTGATTTAACCATTGAAACATCCTAGCAATCTTACACATGAAGGATGTTGCTAAACCACAAAAATAATAAGGCTAAATCTGCAGTCACTAACATCAGTGGAACGAAAACCTTATGATAACACTTAGGATTTTCTTGTCTGATGACAAAGCTTCACCATGTGAGGCTTGAAACAAGCTGCATGTTAACTCCATGGTCTCAGAAACATTCATAAATGATCCAGAATCAACCTCTGGTATGCATTCTCGTTGAATCTTTATCTGTCTATTGATCTATCTATCAATCTATCTACTGAAAATATTGGTAAAACAAATACTATGAAGAAGCGGAAGGGTAAATCAAGAATCAGACATTAAATTTTAGATGATGACATAATTTAAAATTTAGTGTCTGATTCTTAATTTACCCTTCTGCTTCTTCCTACTACTTGTTTTACTAGTTTTTGTGGGATTTGTTTTGGCTTTTATCTAAAATATTAAGTGATACATATACAGTACATATCATAAAAAAAATCGTATGCCCTACCAATACATGAACTGGGAAAATGGATGAAAACAGTTGCCAACACAGTGAAACTGCTGAGAAATGTGATTGTGAATGAATTGCTTTCAAGCAGGATTATCCTCCCACAGCCTCACCTGCAGTTTACATAACCTTGTGAAACTCATTGAAATTAATCAAGTGTCTCATACTGAAAGGAAAATATAATTTTATGGGGGTGTATCATGTTAAAAATGCTTAGTTAATATGTAGAGTAATTTTATTACCTAGGGATATGATTCTTAAAGAATAATGAAAATTAGAGTAATGTAGCTGTTTCATACTATGCATTCAAACATATTTTAACTTGTTGACTGAAAATAGTTTAGACTATTTTTTGATCATTACAACTGAAACAAAGTATAGATGAAGTCTACAATGAGTACCTTACATTTACTTGGTTTTATTTTCCATAAAAACTGAGTTTTCAATAAAAGAAATGGATGAAAAACAATTATGCAAAATATTGCAGAGTAGTTTGTTAACACAGTGCTGATACTGATAGTGACACAACAGAATGTTATGTCAAGCAACATGGGATGTTGAATGGTGAACAGACACCGAGGATATATATGTTCCGTTTGAAAACAATTTCACAAGTTTGTTTACTTTTACAGGGACAACCATCAGAAGACTACCAACACTAACAAGGTGGACAGTCTCTGTTTAGAGTCTCTGTGAAGGCTGCCGGCACAGCTAGCTAGAATATTGTAAATAACTCTAAGTCATTTATAAATATTAATATGATCCACAGGCTTGTTTTACAAATGTAAGAGAATGGTATGTTATGATTAAACTATATGTTATGTGCAGAGGTGACAAGAATGATGTAATCTGAGATAACCCAGCAGTAATGTGTATTATTAATTTAAGAACTGTCTCAGATAGAAGAGTCAGTGCATTTTGTATTTGTCTCTGGATATGACAACATTCTGTCACCAGCATTTCTTGCCTAGATCTGTAAGTAAAACCTAGAACATATTTTCCCTTAGAGATAGATAGGAATATAGTAAGATCAGTCTAGATGTCTTCTGTATTTATGTGAGACTGTCCTGCAATATTGTTTTAAAATATTTCCTGTGATTCTGAACTCTGTTGTCACTGTGTTGAGTTAATGAGTATAGTCTTGTGCTTTTATTATTTATGATTAAATATATTTAAACCTTTTAATTCTGGCTGGTTTTGTTTAGAGATATTTAAGCTCTGAGAGTACTTGCATGTATTTGGTAACACTGTACAGGCCACTCCTAAATAGCCTTAAAAGTTCTGCTCACACTTAATATTTGAATAACAGTAACATTACACAGTAGAATTGGTCACCCTTTGGGAAGGGCTTACAGTAGCTGATAAGGGAGGTTGGTGGCAGGTGGTACTACCGTATAGTCTGGGTAAAACGTAGCATAGTTAGTAAATCTTTGCCAGCCTTCCCTAGGAGGGTCTGTGTGTTGTTTTTATATAAATCAAATCTAAAAGTGTGTGTATGTGTGTGTCAGCTACATGGCAGGGACACAAAGCACTGGTTGGACAGAGAGGGACCTGGATGCTTTGGCTTTACCACTCAGCTGAGATCTTAACCCTATAGCTGTGTCAGTGGGGAGTATTTTTAGGGATCTGAAGCAAGAGGGAGAACCCAGTCCCAGACTGACTGTGATCTCTGTGTGCTGCTAAGGGAAATTGTACTTTACTGTGTGTGTACTTGTCATCCTCCCAATGTGTAAGTCCCACATTGGTGTTAATGGTGAGGATTAAGGCTCCTTGATTAATAGGCCAGTGCAGGGGCATGACAGTCTCATCTGAAGAATAGTATTTCCAATCTGACTACAAAGCTCAATGCATTGACTATTAACTCTTAAGAAGCATCGGCTTACAGAGCTAGGGTTGATTTTTTTATACTCTTCAATAACATGCTATGTGGCTCATAGCACATCACGTTGCCAGAGCTCCAAGGTTAGTTCCAAAAAAAGGCACTTTTACCCGCCAGATGTAACCAGACATCAAATGAATAATAAATGAGCTATAATGTGGTACCAACCTTGCCATTCACTTTTACATCAATGTTTCTTGCATGACTTTACTCACCACTTTAGAGAGAAAGAACATGTTTGCCTCAGAGGCAGATAATCTCCAACCAATACTGCTGTGGTATTATAGCTATGTACAGGAATGGCTCTGCAAACCAAATGTCTGGAAACTCATCCTGTGCATATGTTATTAAACTGAATCAGTTATTAATTACTTTACATTGATTTAGGAAATATATTGGTATGTCTAGAGCTTACATTCTTTGGATATTCAACCTCCTTAAAATTAACTCTTCATCGTAGACTATGTGACAAGATGAAAAAAACAGAGGTGTATGATTATTTGTCCATTTTACTAACAAATTATAAATTTGAGACAAAAAAATTTGCAGTCATGATGATAGTTTTTATCAGCACTCATATCCATGGTACTTATGACTACTGTCAGGTAAAAGAGTGAGAAAAAGTATGACAGTATTTTCATTTCTGACATAGCTATATGTAGCATGCAATTACATATCTGAACATAATAATGCTAGATGGACATCCTCTGCATTACTTCGTTTCAGTGTTTTTATGTTTTTGGAAGATGGCCCTCTGTATATGTGATGATGACCATAAATAATGAAGGGCATATAATATGATAAAGTCATAGACACTAGAACATCATAAACAGTTTTGCAGTACAGCTGAATATTCGATTTTAACCAGTAACACTATTAACTTTCCTTTAAGTCAGAAATTATAATCATATGTCTGACAATCTGTGGGTGAGACAAATCTGGCAGTCTGGCTGTGAGATGTAGTAGGAGGCATATCATCACTCATGATATGGTGTTGATGGAATAATGCTGTAAAAGCATAAACCAAGTATGTCAGTGCACATTTCAAAAGAGCAAGTATGACAAAAAGCCTGAATTTGAGTTGCTTAGAAAATATAGTGTATAAACCATAGTCAGCATACTTAATTTTTTAACTATGCACTCTACAGCATATTTATGGAAACATATAGTCTTCAGTATACCTCTACATATCACCTTGGCTTATTTGACCAATCTGGACATGAAACTATTTCTGAATCTCAACAACTTAGTACAAAACTGTTTAATTCTGTAATAAAATATGGTACATAAAGGAAGTAAGTCAGCATGTTTCTTCTATTTTGTTAATTTTGAACATTAAGAGCCAGATTCCAAAAGAAATTTGTGGACAGAACAGTGCACAGAAGGAAGATGTCAACATATTAGTGACAGATGCTATTGCTCAATGGATGTAAAAAGACAAAATCAAGTAATATCTTATTCTGCAACCATAACTGTGGATGCTGCACATGTCCACTGGATTCCAAAACACAGTGGGTGCACCTGACCGCAATAAAATGTGAACAGAGTAGTATGCCAAAATCCTTATAGAAGCACACCACAGAGGCTATTTGCACTCACACTATCTTCAACTTATTCCCATTAATTCCTAAGGAATATTGTATATTCAGCAACTTATTACTTAAAAAAATGTAAGTTGCATTCAAATTATTAGAGCAGGTAAGGGTACTACAAGCAATAAAATAGGGCAATCTGCAAAAGCATTCCAGAAGGCAACCTCCAAGGTTCTAAGCCAGGCCACAGTTAAGCAACCTCTCTGACCAGGAAATCATTGATAGATACAGGTTAGATGGAGAGCTGGTACAAGATATGTGCACCCCACTGCACACAGTCTGCCAGGTAAGAGTACTGGTAGAAACAAAAATGTGTCCAAATCTGGGTATACTTGCTTCCGGGTCATTTCAGCAATACAGCTAAAGTCACCTTTTAGGACAGTTCCTGGTATTAATTTAACACATCCACTTCCAAGCAACAGCCATGGAGCTCAGTACTGCCATAGAACAGTGTTGTACCATTGCCAGCTTCCCCCATGTCCTCAGTGCAGTTGATTGCATCCTTGTTGCAATCAAAACTCCAATAGTACCTGATGCTGGACAGTACATCAATAGAAAGCAGTGACCATCACTCAGTTGTCGGGTCATGTGGCCTGCAGATAGCCTCATCACCAATATCATGGCAAAACACCCAAGTAGTGTGTATGATGCAGCAACATTCAGGAAAGCAAGCTGAGTGGTGCTTTCCAACATGGTGAAATTCCAGAGAGGCTCCTACTTTGTAATTATAGGACTTCAGCTAAAATTTAAGCATAATACATAGCGTTCAACAGTAAGAATGAGAACTAAATATGTGTTTTTCCCTTCCTACAAAAAGGTGACTGCTGTTTTCCACTGGACACATGCCTTATGATGCCAAGCAGAGCCCTATCAATACCTTCTGAGGATAGACTGCAGTCTGCAACATGTAACAAAGCATGTGTTTGTCATGCTGAAAGCAAGATTCAGATATCTGGACACATACAGGGGTACAATCCAATGCACATAAGAAAAGCCATCACAGATGGTTACTGTATGTACCACGGAATACAACATATTAACATCAAGGCATGGTGGCTTGCCACCTGCAAGTGTGGGTGACATACCCCAAGAAACTCACATGTCTGATGGGTGCTATCAGGTCTATCATAGGATGATCAGGAGGACACAAGGGTTAGAAGAAATAGGTGTGAGTGATGTAGGCTGTGGCTGTATGTTAAAGTTCAGTCAACACAACGTAGTATGGCTCAAACATTTAGGTCAAGACAAGTCACATGTACAGAAGTACACAGACAATACATTGATGTTCACACAGTGTTGTCCCACAACAACAGCACAGAACATAACTAATGGAAAAATCCCATTAGATGTTCTGATGGAAGATGACACATACCATAACCACAATAGTCACCAGCAAAACCTTACACACATATAAGTGTCATAGAAATGAATACATCTGGATGTCTACAGAGGAATATTCACTACAGGATCACTTTACATAAGGTACTTCACCAAAGATGACCGCAATGGCATATATGTGGCATGCCAAAGGTGTACACAACTGAAGGTATTGTTATCCAGGTAGACATAATCACACATGCAATTAGTTCATGCATGCAGCAGTATAACTGCCCTTACTGCAATAAATGAAGGATCATGCATAGGTTCATAGGTTCATAGGTAGGTACTAAGCTATCAGCCCAAGTGCCTAAGTAAGCCTAGCCAGTAAGGTTTCCTGGCTTACACCACCCACAAAAGTTATTTTCTTATGTCCCTGCTGAGCAGAGCCACAGAAGTGATCCCTGGGGTGTATTTACTATTCCACATCCACTCATCAAGATTTTTCTTGAAGAGTGCTAATGAGGAAATTTGCTTGACATAGATGGGTAGCTTGTTCCAGAGTATGGGAAGTCTCTGGGACATGAATTTATCCCTCCAGTATGTCCTGTTTATTGTACCGACAAGGTTTAGGTCCCTGGAGCGTGTAGCTTGGAGGGATTGGGATTTCTTTAGGTGTAGCATGTCCAACAGCTCTGGGTTTGACATAGCTTTATATGTTAGACAGAAATTACCATGGAGTAGGCAATATGCTATGGAGTAAAGCTGGAGTTTATTGAGACATTCAGTGTAGGGCATCTGTTTGAGGCCAGTAATCCTCTTTGTGAGGTACTTCTGTGACCTTTCCAGCTGCTGCAGATGTCTTGTGAGGTACATTCCAAAAGGGGCATTGTACTCTGTAATGGGTCTAATGAGTGTCGAGTAGAGGGGAACAAGGAACTCTTTTTTTTCCTGGATGAGAACCCTTTTGTGATGAGGTGTGCCACATAGAAGGACTTCCTGGCTACTGTGGTGATGTGATTATCAAAGGAGAGACTACTGTCCATCTGGGTCCCAAGGTCTCTTATCACACATTTGGCATTAAGTAGACTGCCGCCTATGTGGTAGTTCAAGAGTACAGAGTTTTTACCAAAGGGGATGACAATTCACATTTTGGCATAGAGTTTGAGGCCATGGCTCTGACACCAGGTATCTGTCTCATTGAGGCCCTTCTGTAGGATGTCCACATCATTTGGGGACTTGACTATGGTTCCTAGTTTGCAGTCATCTGTGAACTTTGTTACACAAAGGCCTTCTGTGTTAGCCTGTACTTCAGAGAAGTAGATATCATACAGGAGAGGTCCCAGGACTGAACCCTATGGTACTCCACTTGTCACTGGTTTGAAGTCAGATTTGGAGTCTACAACATTTACAGTGTGGGTTCTGTCAATGAGCCAGTTGGCAACCCATCTTGTGATGTAGGGATTTATATCTAGTTTAGTGAGTTTAGCAATAATTCCAGAATGGGGGATGGTGTTGAAAGCCTTGGCAAGGTCAACATAGGCTGTGTGAAACACCTTACCCTCGTCTACGGCTTTTGTACTGCCTCAAAGAAGTTGATCAGGTTCAGGATGCATGGTCTGCCTTTCACAAACCAAAACTGGGTGGGGTCCACAGTTTGGAGGTTACCAATGTCTTTGTTTATGATAGCCTTACAGACCAGGCTCATCAGGCTAATAGGGCAATAGTTCCCGGTATCAGTGGTGGCTCTCCATTTGTGGAGTGGGATAACTGTTGCTGTGTGCCATTCAGTGGGCACAAAGCCTGATGTGAGGCTATGATTGAACATGGTGCTTAGGTGGGGAGCCAGTTCATTCTGAAGTTCATGTAAAACACAGCCTGGGATGTTGTCTGGTCCCATGGATGCTGTGTTTTTGGCTTTAGAGAGTGCAGCTTTTACCTGCATAGTTGTGATTACAGGGACTCTGCATTCTTCCTGTATAGATATGGGCCCTTTAGGGGGTGAGAGGGGGGTAAAGTTAACAATGAACCTATCTGCCAGTATGTTGGCAATATCAGTTGGTTCTGTAATTTTTGTGCCGTTGTGCTGTAACTCAGAGCAGATCTGGGTGTTGCCATTGAAATTCTTGACATAGCTATAGAATGCTTTCTGGTTTTCCCTAGAATCAGTGGTGATTTTGTTTTCATAGCTAGCTTTGAAGGATCTTATAAGGGATCTCAGCTTCTTACTGAGGCTGACAATGGAGCTCCTCCACTCATGGGATTTTACTCTCTTTTGCAACAGTTTCTTCCTTCTGTTGCAGAGTTTGTTTATGGCACTGGCCCACCAGATTGGCTTCCTTTTTTTGGAGGATAGCATCTTGGTTCTGTTTTGGGATAGCATGATCCATGCACTCGTGTAAGTGCTTATAGAGTGCATTTGTGTAGGATTCAGCAGTCATAACTGTATTGTCCATCTGCATGAGTGGTAATGTATCATAGACAATCAAAGCTGATGGCAGGGGTGTTATTATAACACTGAGTTGCAACACACATGTCATAGAGTTGTGTAACACCATAGTTTCATAGTTTCATAGTATAGTACTAGGCTATCTGCCCTGGGGCATTTGTAAGCCTAGCCATAGTGATGTGGCTTTTGCCACCCCATGAAATGGTACAAAAATGTACAGAATAAATCTAGAATACTGTGCCTCTGTCTAGTAGTGACACAATGAAGGTCCTCTTATATAATAGAATTAGTTTACTGTGCCCCTGTCTAGCAGTGACACAGATGTGACCCCTGGGGTAAACTTACGATCTCCCATCCACTCATCAAGATTTCTCTTGAAGAGAGTCAGTGAGGGGCTCTGCCTAATATGAACTAGGATCCTGTTCCAAAGCATGGGAAGCCTCTGGGTTATGAATCTATGCCTCCAGCATGTCCTATTCATACTTGTGCCGAGGTTTAAGTCTTTAGTTCTCGTAGTCCTGATGGATTTGGATTTTTTGAGGTGGAGCATGTCAATCAGATCCTGATTGGACATGGCCTTGTACATCAGGCAGAGATCACCACTGAGCAGGCGGTATGCTACTGAATAGAGCTGAAGTTTCTTTAGTCTGGCAGAATAAGACATATGTTGGAGACCCTTGATCCTTTTGGTGAGGTACTTTTGTGGTCTCTCCAGCTGTTGCAAATGCTGGGTGAGGTACATATCAAATGGGGCATTGTACTCAATCATGGGTCTGATGAGGGAGGAATATAGGGGTACAATGACATCCTTGGATCTGGATGTGAATCCCTTCATGATGAGGTGTGCAAGGTAGAATGTTTTTCTAACCACTTTGGCAATGTGGGTGTCAAATGAGAGGTCGCTGTCTACTTGGGTCCCTAGGTCTCTGATTACTTTTTCCGTACTCAGTGGGTTGCTGTCTATGTGATAATTTGTGAGTACTCTGTTTTTTCCAAAAGGGATGACTATACATTTTTTGGCATTTAGTTTAAGGCCATGACTACGGCACCAGTTGTCCGTTTCAGTGAGGCCTTTTTGTAGGATGTGTGTGTCTGATGGTGTATCGACTATGGCGCCTAGTTTGCAGTCATCTGTGAACTTTGTCAGCCACAGCCCTCCCATGTTTGCTTTAACATCTAAGAAATAAATGCCGAACAAGAGGGGTCCCAGGACAGATCCCTGTGGGACACCACTTGTGACTGGCTTTGAGTCTGACATTGCTCCAGTGATTTTAACTTTATGGGTTCTGTCCTTTAGCCAGTTTGCAACCCATCTAGTGACATAAGGGTTTACTTTTAAGCTGTTTAGCTTATCTATGATGCCTGAGTGGGGTATTGTGTTGAAGGCCTTAGCCAAGTCCAGGTATGCTGTATGGACTGCTTTGCCCTCATCAATGGCTCTAGTGACTGTTTTGAAAAAGTCAACCAGGTTTAAAAGGCAGGATCTGCCCTTTACAAAGCTGAACTGGGTGGAGTCAAGTGTCTGTATGTCCCCTATGTCTCTGTTTATGAGTTCCATAATGATTCTTTCCATAGCTTTGCAGACCAGGCTAGTTAAGCTTATGGGGCGGTAGTTTCCAGGGTCTGTAGAGGCACCCCCCTTGTGGAGTGGGACCACTGTTGCTGTACGCCAGTGTTCAGGTACATATCCCAAAGTAAGGCTAAGGTTAAATAGCATTTTTATGTGTGTGTTTAGCTCCTCTTGGAGTTCACGTAACACACACCCCGGGATACCATCAGGTCCCATTGATGCTGTGTTTTTTGCTTTGTTTAGGGCGGTTCTCACTTGGACATCTGAGATGACAGGGAGATTACATTCAGCTGGGATAAGTATTTCTTCTTTTGGGGGTGAAGGAGGGGAGAAATTTTTCACTGAACCTGTCAGCCAGAATGTTAGCAATATCTGTGGGTTCAGTGTATTTTTTGTTGTTGTGAACCAACTCTGAACATATCTGAGGGTTTCCGCCCAGGTTTCTAACATAGCTGAAGAAGACGTTGTGGTTATTTTTAGTGTCCTTAGCAATTTTTCTCTCAAAGTTTGCCTTGGATGTTTTTATGAGAGAACATAGTTTTCTGCTAATGTTGATCAGAGATGTCTTCCCTTCATGGGATTTTGCTCTGACGTGGAGTAGCTTCCTTCTTTTGTTATACAATTTGTTTATGGCTGAGGTCCACCAGACAGGATGCTTACATTTGGTTGAGAGGGACTTGGATTTGTTTGGGATTGCCTGATCCATGCATTCTTGGAGATGTCCATAGAAAGCATTTGTGAAGGATTCGGCATTGTGGGATGTGGTATCCACTGGCACAGTGGGCTTAAAGGATACCATCTCAGTCTTAAGAAGAGTGAAGTCTGCTTTTGAGAAGTTTTTCACTGTGGTCTTTTGTGCTGGGGGTGGAGGTGGGATATGTATATCCAGGGTGATTAGTTTGTGGTCAGATCTCACTAGTGAGGGGTATACTTCCGGTGTGGAGCATTTTGTCCCCAGGTTTGTGATGATCATGTCTAGTATATTATCTCCCCTAGTGGGATAGGTGACTAGTTGTTCCAGTGCATTTGAATTTATGAATTCCAAGAACCTTTGGGCTAGGGTATTAGGGCTAGAATAATGTACCCAATCTATGTTTGGGTAGTTGAAGTCTCCCAGTATAATGGTATTTTGTGATACATTTATATCTCCAATGTCTTCAGGAAGGCTGAGTGGGGTTCTTGAGATTGGGAGGGTGGTCTGTAACATGCTACCAGTTGTAGAGCAGTTTTGCCTATGGTTAGTTGCACCTGTATGGTCTCTGATGCTTCATGTGTTGCTACTAACCTGGAGGTGTGGGTGCCCTTTATGAATATGGACACTCCCCCTCCCTTTGTGGTTCGGCCCGGGTTTTGGGGCCGAAAAGCATGATATGAGGTATAGCCTGGTAGCGCTGGGGTGCTCTCAGGAGCCTTGAACCAGGTTTCAGTTACTGCACAAACGTCAATGTTCTCCATGCTGAGGAGTGCATCAAGTGCCTGCATCTTGAGATTTGGACTTCTGGCATTGAGCAGCATTACCCTTAGTTTTTTTCCATTTTTGTTTTCTAAGGAGGTGGGTTTGTCTTTTGAGCCTTGCCTAAAAAAGGCACTATGGGGGTGGCAAGAGCCTTAGCCAATATCCGGAAGCCCAGTGGTGACAGGTGTAAGCCATCCCTTGTGAAGCAGCGTGGCTTGTCCAACATATCATCCCAGGAAGACAGACATTGGATCCCCTTAGAATGACACCAGTACTTGAGCCAATTGTTAAAGCTGATCATCTTGTCTTTGTATTGTGGTATCATTCTTGGTGAGGGCAAAATGCTGCTCAGGGTCAGGGTCATACCTACTGGGCTACATAATCGGAGAGCTCCTCTATGTCTCTTTTCATGTAGTCCAGGGAGGTACGTCTCAGGTCATTCACACCCGCATGGACAATGACGGAGTCATATTTGTACTTGCTTTGGAGTGACCTGAGTGCGTGTGTTATGTGGCGGATCCTAGCTCCCGATAGACAGCTCACTGTCACCTTCTCCTTGTTCAGCCTGGTCAGTGGGACATCAGTGTGTCTGACTATGGAGTCACCTATTACTAGTGTATCAGGCAAGGTGTTTGGCCTTAAAGGCTGCGATTGGTCGACACACTGATTTATTGAAGTATGTGTTGCATGTGTTTTGTTTTGAGGTGGTGGATTTTTGGATGTCTGCTTTGGGAGCCTCTGTTGTTTTGGTAAGTTTTTTATTAGAGCCTCCGAGTATGTCTTTGTGTTTTTATGTGTTTGGTTTGCAGTTGTGGTAGGTCTATGTGGGACTGGGATTGTTGTGTGTGTGGTTGCCATCTCCTCCTGTCTGGTCATGGCAGCCCTGGGTTGAGAGGGTTCAGCCTCCAGTTTGGCTATATAGTTGCATCTCTCACATGTATTTGTGTTTGTTTGGTGGAGGAGAGGGTTGTCTGTGTACATGAGACAATTGTAGCATTGTCTCAAGATACCCAGATTGACCAGCTGAACTGGAGACGACGCCAGTAATCTACCACTCAACATGCTAGAACAGTATAAGGGAGTGGTATACCTTTAAGGGAAGTGGATATTCACAGGGGTAGTGCTTTACTTAGTACGAGAGTGCTTACTTAGTAGAGAAGTATTGAGAACAAGTGCTAGGCTTATAATACAGTGAGTAGTCTGGTTATACTAAGAGTAGAGCTTCCTTAAGGGAAAATTGGTGGAGCCAGAAAAAGTTTAACCTTGTTTAACCGGCGCTGCGCTATGCGCACGACCACACAAAGCCGTGCAAATGCAGATTTTAAACAGTGAACTACAAAAGAGCTAGAAATGGTCCAAAACAACCAATTACTACAGCTTCTTGTGCTGAGGTCACTTCCCCCAAGGACAGGTAGGCTGCTCAAGGCTCCCCACTCCCACTGGTGAGCAAAGAAACTTCCTTCTATCCAAGTAAGGTAATGGACAACACAGGAACTACACCACAGCCCAGAATATAGCAATGCCTGTAAACTGGTCTAAACTAGTCGAGGAAGGCAGGAAAACAAGGATTACTTTTTTGTTTTTTTGGTAGAAACACACAGAAAATGCAGAAACAGTGATAAATTAGTTACACAGGCTAGCACACTTTAGTGGACAGCCTCCACAGTTAAATTAAACAAACAAACAAGCAAACTTTCGATCAAATTCGACTAAAATGTAACTTTACACTGTGCAGCACAGCGCAGCAGCAGTACTGAGAAATAGCAAGGACTGACAACCAACCAGCATACGTAACATGTTACATACAAATAGTATGGGACATGCCTGACATGAATGACACACATAAGTCAACACTTTAAATCACAGGTGTGTACAACAACAAATGTCAGCCAGATGGACAACTATGTTCAATTCTGTAAAGCATCAGTGTCAGGCATTAGATATCAGCCATGGAACATACATCATTGTATAGGATTTGGCAACATAGATTTATACATAGTTATACATGTGTTTAAGCAGGAAGTTATGGAAAGACACATGGGAAGTACACACGAACAAGAAGGTAACAAAGGTGGCTATGTAAGGAAAGTTGCATGTTGTGCTGAGAGGAAGTCATGTGCAGTACCAGCTAAACTGTCACAAGTATTACATGTATGCATAATGAAGTATACCTGTGCATGCAGGTATGGCAGATAACAATAAAATGAACTGGCACAGTGGTGCAGCGTTAGGGTTGTCACCTCACAGTAAAAGGTTCTCTGGTTCAACTCTCAGCTGGAGTGCCTTCTGTGCGGAGTTTACATGTCCTCACTGCGTTCATGTGTGTTACCTATGGTTGCTCCAGTTTCCTCCCACATTTCAAAGACATACATCTGGAGCATTTCCCCCTGGGCCTCTGCTGAAAATTGGCTTTGTTCCAAGTCTAACTTTGCCAGTAAACAAATGTAAAATTAATAAATAAATGTGTAACGCATAAATCTGTTCTGTAAGAATAAGGTAAAATACTTAGAAATGGAAAAACAACTTGCTAAATGTCAACTAGCAAGAGTTGCTACAAAGGAAGCAGGGTGACTATCAAATGGAGCAGTTCAGTTGTCAATAATTTACCTAAAATATAACAATGTAAAATATGTGTAACACAATGCAACATAAATGCAGTCACTTATGCCAGACAAATGAGCAGGAAAAACTTGCTGTGGTGTCAGACATTTGGAAAATCACTTACATATATAGTAGGCAGTGGTCATCACAGTGCTTATCATTGCCACAGTTAGAGTGACATTTTGTGGAACTCATTGGATGAACTGACAGTGTTACTCTAATGCTATCTAGTATGTCCACTCTAACGGCTCACACCACAGTCTTTGCTGCCTCTGCTACATCCAGAAATAGTTGGCCCACAGTGCTGTAGCAAGGAGATGCTTGTGGTGACACTAACAGGTTGGAACATGGTGTGGGTAGGACCATTACTGCAGTGTGTCTGTCTGGATGTGGCTGCTGGGTTCTGAATAGGTTCAACAATAGTAGATATGCATGCATATTGCAACACAATGATGTTTGATGGTCATGTGTGGTTTTATTGAGAGGGAATCTGCCTCTCCCCACTGGAGATAATCTGCTCAAGAGGGTCAGGGCACATAACATTCAGCTTGCAATATGGAACTGCCCTAGTACTACCATAAGAAGGCTTTCAACAAAGCATGCAACAGATGTCACTCTATTATGCTGTGCAGCCAATGCTGCAATGATCTTTCTATGTCTGCAATCCTGATCCTCATGCACACACACACAAATGGTAGCATGGACAAGTGCACACAGGTCAGTGCCATGACATCACTGTCAATGTTCCTGTGCCTGTAACAGTAAGATTACACCATCTGACATGCATCCATGAACATCAGTTACACCCACACATGTAGTCTGATGGTCACTGTCAATCCAGTGTAGGAAAACGTCGCCATCACTACCAGACTCAACAATGGGACAGTGAATCATGGTCATCATCATGTTCAATATCTGATGCCCTTATATCATTAGAATGGCCAGCCACACTATCCTCACAATCAGAGGCTATACCATGAAGCACCTGTCTGTCCCCTTCTGGGCTGGTCAACAAACACAGTGCAGTGCCCTGTGTGCCATTGGCCATGCAATTAGACTGAGCCACATCATATCCCACCTCAGAATCAGTGGACAGGCTACTGGAGAAGGTGGGAAGTGGATGTGCTGCAAATACATACAGATGACATAAATACATTTTGCAGAAGTGTAATGAGGCATGATATGATTTGCATAGTTGAACAAGTATCTGACTATACTGACAAATAATGGTGATATGGACTTACTGGGTCAGACTTGCTATGACAGGTGCAATGGCCTTATAGAGCAGAGACAAGCTGTATAAGTCACATACCAAACAAATATGAAGGACAATGTTAAAACAAATATATGATAACATACCTGACATGCCTTTCCCTGACTCCACCTGCAATGGTGAGGGTTTAAATGCAATGTGATATAAAAAGTGATGCATACACAACAACTCAGTACTGGTAGTAAGCACATACATGGCATCATGTAACATTGACAATGATATATACCATACAGCAAATAAGGGTTTCGCATACCAAATGGTTGACAGTGTTTCTCACATTGAAAGTGTCCTATGCAGGTGAAGAAAACAACATTAGTCATAAAGGTCACAGATGCACATAAAGATATTGCAGTACAGAAACCATATAGACTGCCTTACCGGATCTGTCTTCCCTAGGTGGGGAACAGATAATCCTGCATATTACAGAACCATAGCTTGTAGTGGAAAACAAGCAGCAGGTAAGTATAAATCTCAGTCATAAAAGCAGGCAGAGACAGGCAAAGGCAATTGCTCATCCTAACTGACTACATGCCTGACATGTGTTGTTATAAGCCTGATGTTGATGGCCTTGTGCAAGAGAACAAGCCAACATTAGACATAAAGGCCACTGCTGTACTTAACAATATTGCACTGTAGCAACAATATAGACTGCCTCACATGCTCTGTCCTCCTTGGATGGGGAACAGATCACTCTGCAGGAACCTGCAGGTTATAGATGAACACAAGCAAAAGGGAAGTACGCATCACAGTCATAACAGTAGGCAGAGGCAGGAAAAAGCTTTGGATCATCCTAACTGCAGAGATAAATACCTGACATGTGCCACTGTTGGGCTGCTGTTGATAGCACTGTGCATAGGAAAAAGCATCAGTACACATGGTGCTGATAGTATCACCTAAGCAGTTTGTAGGAAACATAACATGCTAATAGGCTTACCTGGTCTTTTCACACCCAAGATGTTCAGGTGAACATAACATTGTTGTGCCACTATGACATTCATAAAAAAGGTAAAATGCATGAATGAATGTCCAGGAATGACAATTGGATTATGCTGATGTGTTTGTGAATGGTGGAAATGCCTGTATTTCCTGGAACACCTGCCACAATCCTTCCCCCTGGGTATATGTTGACCATGTCAAGCATTATGAAGGGAGGTGAGAAAGATGATTGCCTCATACAGTTGAAGGTAATGGTGGCCCACCTCCTGCTACATTGCTCTCAATCTCATAGCAGAGAAATATGTTGGCTGCATGGGGATTCATGTCAGAGCAGTAACAACAACATGCCATCCTGGAGTAGTTGTGCCTACCCACAATGTTCACCATGTTGGCAATGTCCTTCCAAATTTAGTTTATCCAGAATGTATCACCCATTCAGCTGAGCAAATTTTCACCATTCTGCTGCAGTGCCTCAAGAATAATTTCATTTTTAATATAGGAAATGGAGAGAAGATAGGGGTCCAAATGGAGAGAAGATAGGGGTCCAAATGGAGAGATGATAGAGGTCCAAATGGAGAGACAGTAAGTCGGCAAGCAAAGGAGAGTAGCATTACTGAAACAGAAGTCATCCTCAAGTCTTGGTCAGTACCTTCACAAGGTGGACCCTGTTTTTCAAAAAATCTCACCATGATGACACTAATATATAGACTGTATTTTACATGGCATATATCATGGACAGAATTATGTAAAAAATTTAAAAAGATAGCCGGGTGTACAAGACCCAGGATAAAAATGTGCCCAATCCTGGTAAGCGTACTGGTACCAGGACTGAAAAAAAAATGACAGTGTAGAATCCTCAAAATATGGAAACATTCATACAATGGGGCCAGGCCAGGTCCAAGGGGAAGATGGCCCACCTGTTGTAGAAGGAAGTAGCAGTTCACAAAATCACAAAAACTGATAGGCCAAAGAAGAGCCATAAAGATGATAGACTGGAGTATAAGAAAGAAATTATGTACTGTTACTATTATACAAAAAGCTCAGGATTTCCAGGCATAAGATATACAAAAAGATTAAGAGAGAAATTAGAGGAAACAAAAATACTTCCACAAGAAAAACTGTCAGAAGCTTAAAAAAAAAATTGTGTTCACTAATACAACAAATTTGTGAAAAACATTATATAGCCTAAGAAACTTTGACTGTTTTTAAAAAGAAGCATCTGAGGAAGTGCAAAGATATAAACATCAAAACCTAGAGATTTTTGAAAAGTATAAAAAAGAAATAGGGACATGGGAAAGAAAGAGAGATATAATATGATACAATATTTATGCAATGCCAAAAGCCAAATTAATCAATACAAAAAAGGCAGCCACAAAGATATGCAAAATGAAATACAGGCAAAGACATCCAGGTATGAACAATTTCACAATAAAAAAATAATACCACAAAGAGAGAATGTAGAAAAGAAGATTAGTAAAGTAGAAGTTAACAAAAATAAAAGCTGAAGTTATGGAATGCTTGTGAAGTGAAGGATTTAGTGTAGAAGGCCTAACACAGTTACATCACTGCATGATGGAACGAGTCCCCAAAGTAACAAGAAACAGGAAGATCAGGAGACAGCTAAAGGAGAAATATGGACATGGGAAAGAAAAGGAGATTTAATATGGTATATTTATGCAAAGGAGAAAGCAAAACTAATCAATATAAAAAGAGCAGCACCAGAGATATTTGAAGAGAAATACAGGCAAAGGAATCCAGACATGGAAAACTTTACAATACAAAAAATAAGAAAACAAAAAGGAAAAGTAGAAAAGAAGATTAGTAATGGAGAAGCTGAAGAGATAGAAACTGAGGTTATGGAGTGCCTCCATAGTGAAGGATTCAGTGTAGGAAATCTAACTTAGAAAGCACCACAGGAGAATAGAGCAATGGACATCCAAATAAAGGAAAAACAGTGGAATGGGAAGCAACTGGTCAGTTGCCATATGAAGATATTTTGGAGCCTTCCACAGGAAACCAGTATAAACTTTCTCTTGAAGCTGGACAACAAGAGAAGGAACTGGAAACTGTGGCAACTCTGATGCAGTTAATCTTGAGGAGTGATAGGCCAGTGAATTCCCATATGATAGAGCAACGGATGGCACAGGATGAAATTGATGACAATGTACCACAGGAAGATGGCATAGCACTTTCTATTTAGTGCCCAAGGGGAAATGGAGAACAAAAAAAATGTGCCCTCAGTTTAGAAGAAAATGAGCTAAGAGAAGAGTTGCTTGATTTAGAGATAAATTGACAGATTAAGATCAATGAAAGAAATTGACTCTAAAAGGTGAATAAGGCCCCAGAAGTCAGAAGTTTGATAAAACAAATGAACTGTAATTAGGACTGTCCATAGAGATCCATATGACATAACACAGTAAACAGGGTATATTACTGTGCAGCTAAATTAATAACTGATAAGGTTCTACCACAAGAACACAGGGTAGTGAGGGTAAGGAATGGAAGAAATCAAATACCATCATGGATGTATTGAAAAGAGAAAACTATAAACAATTAATACAAGAAGTGTCATTGTTAAAAGAGTATACACGAGGGAACAGATCAACAAAAATATTCAGAAAGATAGACATGAAAAAAGCAATGGGCAGTATTATAATGGATCAGGATTTATCACGTACTATCACAAATAATAAACTAAGAATATTAGCACAGGCAGAAAAGCTTAGAAGATACACAGATAAATATAAAGGAAAAGTACAAAATAAGCAATGTATTGATGACCCAAAAAGTTTTATTGAGAAATGGGAAACAGGGTAAAAGGAATTGAAATACCACCAAAAAAGAAGAAATAGATACATTTTGGAGAAGTATTTATGAAGATCACGTGGAACATCACAAAGATGCTAAATGGATAGAAGAAGTAAAAGAAAGAATATGAAGTTCAACAGTCCAGGATATGAAATGGGGTGAAGTGACAGTCAAAGACTTAGAAACGAAGTTAAGAAAAGCCTCTAATTGGAAAAACCCTGCCCCAGATGCAGTACCTAATGTCTGGTTAAAAGTATTAACATCTTTGCACGAGGATTTAACCATGAGTAAGAACTATTTATATGTGCACCCCAAACAGACACTAACCCTGCTAACAACAGGAAAAACAATGCTTCTCCTTAAGTGTGAACCTGCAAGTTAGCCTAAAAATTATAGACCAATAACTTGACTTCCAACGACATACCTGAGACGTACCTCCCTGGACTGCATGAAAAGAGACATAGAGGAGCTCTCTGATTATGTAGCCCAGGCAGGTATGACCCTAACCCTGAGCAGTATCCTTCCTTCACCAAGAATGATGCCACAATATAGAGACAAGATGATCAGCTTTAACAATTGGCTTAATGTCTGGTGTCATTCAAAGGGGATCCAGTGTCTGTCTGCCTGGGATGACATGCTTGACAAGCCACGCTGCTTCGCAAGGGACGGCTTGCACCTGTCACCCCTGGGATTCCGGATATTGGCTAAGGCTCTTGCCACCCCCATAGTGCCTTTTTTAGGCAAGGCTCAAATTCTAAACCTACCACCCTAGAAAACAAAAATGGGAAGAAATTGAGGGTAATGCTGCTCAATGCCAGAAGTCTAAATCTCAAAATGCACGCACTCGAGGCCCTTCTCAGTATGGAGAGCATCGATGTTTGTGCTGTAACTGAAACCTGGTTCAAGGCTCCTGAGAGCACCCCGGCACTATTAGGTTTTACCTCATATCATGCGTTCCGGCCCCAAAACCCGGACCACTCCACAAAAGGAGGGGGTGTATCCATATTCATAAAGGATACTCACACCTCCAGGTTGGTGGCAACGCATGAAGCTTCGGAAACCATCCAGGTGCAACTAACAATAGGCAAAACTGCTCTACAAATTGTAGCATGCTACAGGCCACCCTCTCAAACTCAGGAACCCCACAGCCTTCCTGAAGACACTGGAGGGTATAAATGTATCTCCAAACACCATCATATTGGGTGACTTCAACTACCCGAATATAGACTGGGAACATTACTCAAGCCCTAACTTTCTAGCCCAACGGTTCCTGGAGTTCATAAATTCAAATGCCATGGAACAGCTAGTCACTGTTCCCACGAGAGGAGAAAATATACTAGATCTCATTGTCACAAACATGGGGACAAAATGCTCCACACGGAAGTATATCCCTCATTGGTGAGATCTGATCATAAACTAATCTCACTGGAAATCCACATCCGCCCCACCCCAAACAAAAAGACCATAGTGAAGAACTTCTCTAAAGCAAACTTCACACTACTCAAGACTGGTGTGGTATCCTTCAAGGCCCCTGAGTCAGAGGAAACCACAACCCAAGCTCGGAAGCCCTTACAAATGCCTTCTATGAACACCTCCAGGACTGCATGGATCAGGCAATCCCAAATAAAACCAAGACTCTTTCCACAAAGGGCAAACGTCCAGTCTGGTGGACCCCAGCCATTAACAAACTTTACAATAAGAGGAGAAAGCTATTACATGATAGAACAAAATCCATAAAAGGGAAGTCACCCTGATCATTATTAGTAAAAAATACGAGCACTCATAAAATCAACTAAGGCCAATTTTGAGAGAAAAATTGCCATGGATTCAAAGGACAATCATAAGGCCTTTTTCAGCTATGTTAGGAACCTGGGTGGAAACTCACAGATATGCTCAGAATTAGTCCAAAATGATACAAAAATCACTGAACCCACAGACATTGCCAACATACTGGCAGACAGGTTCAGTGCAAACTTCACCCCTCTCCCCTAAAGGAGAGATAACTATCCCAGCCGAGTGTAGCCTCCCGGACATCTCAAATGCGCAGGTGAAAGCTGCTCTCTCTAAAGCAAAAACACAGCATCAATGGGACCGGATGGTGTCCCGGCTGTGTGCTACACGAGCTAAATGAGGAATTAAACCCGCACATAAGGCAGCTGTTTAATCTCAGCCTTACCACAGGATCGTGCCCAAGGAGTGGCGTGACGGCAACTGTGGTCCCACTCCACAAAGGTGGCCTCACGGACCCTGGTAATTACCGCCCATAAGCTTAACAAGTCTAGTCTGCAAAGCTATGGAGAGGATCATAATGGAGCTCATAAACAAAGATATAGGGGACTTGCAGACATTGGACCCGACCCAGTTTGGCTTTGTCAAGGGAAGATCATGCCTTTTTGAACTTGGTCGACTTCTTGAAATAGTCACCAAGGCCATTGATGAGGAAAGGCAGTCCATACAGCCTACCTTGACCTTGCAAAGGCTTTCGACACAATACCCCACTCGGGTATTGTAGAAAAACTACCAGCTTAAATGTAAACCCATATGTCACAAGATGGGTTGCAAACTGGCTTAAGGACAGAACCCACAGGGTTAGAGTTGCTGGCGCTGTGTCAGACTCCAAGCGGTCACAAGTGGTGTCCCACAGGGCTCGGTCCTTGGCCCCTATTGTTTGGCATCTACTTCTCAGAAGTACAGGCCAACATGGGAGGACTTTGGCTGACAAAGTTTGCAGATGACTGCAAACTGGGCGCCATAGTGGAAAGTGCATCGGACACTGATATCCTTCAGAAGGGACTCACGGAAACAGATAGCTGGTGCCAGAGCCATGGCCTGAAGTTAAACGCCAAAAAATGTATAGTCATACCCTTCGGGAAAAACAAGGTAACCCCAAGCTACCATATAGGTGGCAATCCACTAAGCACAGAAGAGGTTATCAGGGACCTGGGGACCCAGGTTGACAGTGGCCTTTCTTTTGACACTCACATTGCTAAAGTGGTTAGAAAGACCTTCTACATTGCCCACCTGATCATGAAGGGATTCACATCCAGATCTAGTGAGGTCATTGTTCCCCTGTACTCTTCACTTATCAGACCAATGATCGAAGTACAATGCCCCATTCGGGATGTATCTCACCCGACATCTGCAGCAATTGGAGAGACCCCAAAGTTCCTCACCAAAAGGATAAAGGGACTCCAAAATCTGTCATATGCTGCCAGATTGAAGAAACTCCAGCTCTATTCAGTCGCATACCGTCTGCTCAGAGGTGACATGTGCCTGACATACAAGGCCATGTCCAACCCAGAATTAATGGACATGCTCCACCTCAAAAATCCAAATCCACCAAAACCACTAGAGCAAGCGACTTAAACCTTAGCACGGATATAAATAGGACGTGCTGGAGGGATAGATTTATCACTCAGAGACTCCCTATGCTGTGGAATAAAATCCCGGTCCATGTGAGGCAGAGCACCTCGCTGACTCTGTTCAAGAGAAATCTAGACCTGTGGATGGGAGATCGTAGGTTTACCCCGGGAATCATCTCTGGGTCACTGCTGGACAGAGGCACAACAAACTAATGGGCACAGTATTTTTTCATATAAGGGGTGGCGTAAGCCACAATAATTTGGGCTAGGCTTATAAATGCCTTAGGGCAGATAGCCTAGTATAAACCTATGAACCTATGAACCTATACAAGCTATACCCTGGAATTGATACTGGCAGAGTCATTTAGAAGAAAACTCAATCATGGCAATAGAACAAAAGGGCAATAAAAGAAAGTTATATGGAACAAAGGATAATTTGTTGTTAAAGTCAGAATGGAGAATTGTAAAAAGGGGAAGAATTTAAGTACTGTATGGCATGGATTGACTGCAAAAAAGCATTTGACAGTATCCCACATTCATGGATAAAACAGTGCTTAAAAATGTATAAGATCCACCTTACACTGATGTATTAGATTACAGCAACCATGAAACTTTGCAATTAAACCATGATAAAGGACAAATCATTATTCCAGGGATAAAAATTCAAAGGGGGATGTTCCATGGTGACTCCCTGTCACTGCTATTCTGTCTTGCCCTTAACCCGTTAAGCTGTCATCTTAACGTTTTAGGTCATGGCTATAATTTGGCTCATAGAAAGCAACAATGTGTAAAGACTTCTCATCTTCTCTTTGTTGATAATTTAAACTGTATAGCTCATCAGATGAAGAACAGAAAGCACAACTGCAAGTAATCAAAACTCTTTCTTATGGTATAAGAATGTCTTCTGGTCTTGATAAATGTGCAGAAGCAACCTTTAAAGCAGGAAAGCTGCAGCACCAAGAAAACATCAGTTTGGGACAGGAATGTGATATAAAAGGACTTGAGCAAGAGGGAGTCTATAAATATTTGGGAATTGATGATGGATCAGCAATAAAAAATGAACAAATGCAAATAAAACTCAGTAAGGAATATTTTAGAAGGCTTAAACTAATACTAAAACAGCGTTGACATCTAGGAACAAAATTCAAGCTACAAACCAATTTGCTCTTCCTGTCCTAACTTACAGTTTTGGAGTGACTGACTGGCCCTAAAATGTGTTGGACAGGTTATACAGGAAAACAAGAAGGACACGGCATGCACATCAAATAATTTAGAAAAATCAGTGCACACCAAGATTATATATTCCCATTCCGAAGGAAGGATGGGCCTCCTTGAAATTGATTACATGTACAGATCCACAATTGTGGGACTGCATACATAGCTGTTGATTTCACAAGACCCAAACATATTGAAAGTTTTGAAACATGAGGGGAATAAATCTAAGATGACGTCCCTGCTTAGTTTAGCAGAAGCATGTCAGTGTCAAGTGGGAATGGAAATCAGACCAGAAGTAGATAAAAATCAGGCAGCAAATGAATGTGCCAAAAAACAAAAGAAAGAATACAAGGCAAAGGATCAGATGAGAAGGCAAGAAATGTGGAAAATGCATAAATATAGTTGCAGGTGTAGAAAACTCCTGCAAGAATGTCATGTTGATCAGGATCAAATGCAGGAATGGTTAAGAAGAGGTGAATTCAAACCAAAAGATAAAAGATTAGTATTGGAGGCCCAAGATAGTGGACTATGTACACACTGGTTTACAAAGTCCATTGAATATTTGGGAGAAACAGCCAAATGTAGGTTTTGTAAAACAGAATTGGAAACAGCTGCACACCTTGTTGCTGGCTGTGACAAACTAATGGCAGAAGGACTGTATACTGAAAGGCATAATAATGTGGCAAGACTGTTGCACTGGGGAATTGTGCAAAAATTATAATATTAAAGTAGCTGTTAAAAGACTGGAAACATGTGCCACAAATGATGAAGTCTACATCACAGAGGATTACCCATTAATAACAGTTCAAAAGATAGATGCAAGAAATACAGATAGAGTGGTCCATGACAAGAAGACAAAAGTAGCATTGATCATTGAAATCACTACACCCAGTGACTACAGTGTCTTGCATACAGAGAGGCACAAATTCATAAAATATCCGTATTTGCAGGCAGTAATGAGGGCAGTGTGGAAGAAGTATACATAGACAGTTCCAGTAGTAGTAGGGGCAACAGGTATTTAAAAAAAAACTGCAATCATAGTTGGATATGTTACCAATATAGTAACTCCATACAAATTGCAGAGGGAGTCATTACTGGGCACATTACTGGTGCTGTGAAGAACACTTTTGGCTAACATTAAAGATTGAAACAATACTAATTTCATGAACTTTAATCGTATTTTTACTTTGGAATGTGGTCATTCTGGTAATGACATTAGAAACCCAAAAGACTTGGAGAAATTAAAAAAGAGAAAAGTTGTCATGGTGACTCCTGCTTGACAACCGAAAAAAGGTGATGTGTCCATATCAGGTGGTATAAATGAACTAACTGACAGATCCACCTTTAAAGCATGTGTGGATGTAATTCTCATGTACATTATAATGCTATGCAAAACAACTGATGTCATGTGCATTACCATCATGTACAGATAAGCAGACAAAACATATATGACATATATCAGTTGCTGAGTATACAGTATATCATGACATGTAAAGCGTATGTGTGCATTGCACATATCCCATTCCAGATGTTTGGCTATGTCTTATAGAGCAGTTGTGGTATTAGAACCAAGGTCTGTGGAAATACTGACAATGAAGAGCCCATCACATAACCACTATACCACTACTTCAGGAATAAAAACAGTTGTGTTTACAATCACATGTACAGCCAACTACACTACCAAGTCAAAGGTAACTATGTGGGACATGTCACAGATGCCAATGCAGTCAGTAACAAACATCAGTACTGTGTCATGTACACTAATGTAAAGAATGTACGCAGCTCTGTGTGTGAAAAAAGAAGTCAGAACAATAGCAACATATTAAAACATACATTTTAGCAGTAGTGGCTAGATGTTAAAACAACAAACAAGTTACAGGCTAACCCATCTTGAGGTTCCACCAAAATCTTTAAATAGTACATCAGCTTTCAAAGTATCAGTGAATATCTTCAAATCATACTTTGAATAAATAATTTGTGGATACTACCAGAAATTGTCATTATCTGCAAATGGTAACATAGATATATAGGTGAAACAGCATTACTGACAGATGTGGGCAAATTCCATCCATATCTGCAGTTTACTGGGGATGGTGTGCTTATAGCCATTCACCTGCATATGGGGATAATGACAGACATGTATCCATATTCATGCTTATTGGGCATGTTTACCCCTAACCTTTATGTAACTGACATATTGATGTGTAGACAATTTCAAATTAAAAACTACATGAAATTTGGGTTACAATGTAAGCACAGGACATTATGAACATAGCAGTGTAATAATGAGTACAGTACATTAAAAAAAAAACATTACAAACTGCTGATCTCATGACAGCTTACCTTATCATTCTAAATTACAGTCAGGCACCTATACCTAACAGTGAGGCTAGCTCAGCACAAACAGCTATTATGTAGCAATTGTGCCATGCATAAATAATGAGGCTCATTAATATACAAACCCGCTGTGGTGGTGCTGTGGTAGCCTTGTCACCTCACAGTAAGATGCTATCCAGTTTGATTCGCAGCTAGAGCGTCTTCTGCATGGAGACATGCGTGAATGGGTGTACCTTCATTGAAGGTTGTGCATCAGGGCTGGTAACTCAGCACATAAAAATTAACTACCAATCATTAGTGGACCAGAGTTCCGCTGTGGTGACCCCTAACCGGGAAAAGCCGAAAGACGCAACAACAACATAATTAATAAAATCCAGTATGGAGCTAGAAACACAGCCAGTCTTTATAATAAATTAAAAAAAAAGTAGGTGAACGCTTTCACAAATGAAATACCCCACTTCATCAGACCTTAATACAACATTTTTTCTAACTGTGTCTTATATAAAACTTTTATAAACTACAAAAACCAATGACAATAAATAAAATGCATTACATCATTCAATTGCTTAACTTCTTAAAAGGGCCATTATAAAATACACTTGTTAAAAGGGTAACGCCATCCCACAAAATGTGTGTCTTATACTACATCAGTAAAAACTAAATATATACATATACATATAAATATTCTATATAAAACCTGGGTGTATATCTGGGTACCCATGTAAAAAGGTATATGTAATATAAATGTCTAAATTTTGAAACATTAATCTATACCAAGAGGACAATTTAGATGTTATTACTACCTTCATTTCTGTGGTATAAAGTCATAATATGTTTGTGTTCAGTCCGAGGTATTACCTTCACCTTGATGGCATAGCTATGTTCACTGTGTGTGCTAATAGCTATGCCAACATATTTATGGCAGCTTGGGAAACCAAACATATATTGAACAATAAATTATATAGTAAGCAGATTCCATTCTACCGTTGTTTTGTGGATGACATCTTTTTTGTATGGATTGGAGATGCTGTTTTCAACAGTTTTGTGTGTACATTCAAAATAGTGATGTATTTTTGAAGTTTGACATAAAACATGATCCACATAAGATAGATTTTTTGGATGTTAGAATTAATAAAGGTGATATGGATAATGTCACCACTGGAATTTTTAGGAAGCCTTGCACATGCAATAAGTTGCTTCACCGCAAAAGTATGCACCCCCATTGTGTTTCCCAATGTAGTTAGAGGGCAAGCCATTCGAGCATCTAGGCTTAATGCCACAGATAAAAGAGGAAGAATTAAAGGAGCTCAATCATAGGTTTATATCCAGAGGTTATAAACAATCATACATCAGTCCAATTTTGGAAGATGTAAAACATGATAGAGATGACAAGTTTCGTCCCTTTTACTCTAGCAACAGTGATGGGTTACCAAATAGAAAGTCCACTAAATCAGAGGAACAGCATTTGAAGTACTCTATTTATTACAGCAATGATAACATATATATTAGAGATATTATTAATAGACTGTCAGATTCTTACAACAGATAGTAGGATCAGCAACATAGTAGGTATACAGCCAAACTTTAGATATAAGAACGAGAAAAATATTAAGAGAATGTTCTGTGGTAATAGAAACTATGACCAGAAAATTAATAAGATTGGTGCTAGTGAATTTTGTGCAAAACCTTGTAAAGCTTGTAGTTACTGTTTATTTATTAATAATAGGGGACATTTTGTCCACCCAGTTACTACTAAGCAGTTTAAATTTTATGTGCATGCGGATTGTAACTGCATTAATATAGTATATTTAACTCAGTGCAAAGTTTGTCAAGTCTTCTATGTTGGAAAGACCAATAGACAACTGAAATATCGCATTAGAGAACACCTTTACAGTATTACCATGCACGATGTGAACAATGCAGTTGCCAACCATATAGCTATTAGCTCTTCTGAGCACCAGTTTATTTTTATGGTCATAGAAAAGATCAAGGACAGTGATCACAAGGGAAATCTTTCTAATTATAGAGAAGCTCAAGAAATTAAATGTATTATTAGACTTAGGGCGGATGGCAAAATTGGTCTGAATGGACATTTACCACTCAAGCCCATTTTAAAAGCCAGACCATTATTTAAATAAAAATATGTATACTTTAATGTTTAAAACATTACACATTTATATTACATACACTTTTTAAAATTGGGTAGCCAAATATACACTCATGTTTTTTATTGATTATTTATATGTATATGTATATGTTTAGTTTTTACTGATGTAGTATAAGACACACATTTCTTGGGATGGCGTTACCCTTTTAACAAGTGCATTTTATTATGGCCCTTTTAAGAAGTTAAGCAATTGAATGATGTAATGTGTTTTACTTATTGCCATTGGTTTTTGCAGTTTTTAAAAGTTTTATATAAGACACACTTAGAAAAAATGTATTAATGTCTGATGAAGCGGGTATTTAATTCGTGAAAGTGTTCACCTACTTGTTTTTTTTATTTTAATAAAAAACGGCTGTGTTCAAACACCGTACTAGATTTTATTCAGCATATTTATGTTTTGTTTGCATGGAGTTTGTTAATCCTACTAGGAGGTGAGTTGTGCTGCGTTAGTATGCAATGTTTTGTTATCAGTTGATTGAACATCCAAGTTCTCGAATCTCAGTGCATTAACCAATAGCTCAGTGTAAGTATGCAGTATTCTCTGCAAATGCCCAGTAGATGTCATTGCATGCAAGCATCTAGTACACATACCCAATGCCCACCAGTACACTGTTATCATCCTATGTGTGCCACTTTTAAAATAATACTGTTACGTTTTCTTATCATATCACTACCACTTGTGAACTGAGTGGGACTTCAATGGGCAGTTTCCAGAAGGCATTTTTGTTCACCGTTTTGACCAATTTGAAGATGAAATTCATTCAATGATGGACTGAAACCAAATGCCAACAAATGCGTTATTGTATCCTTTGGGAAGTCATCTACCCCTGGGAACTACCACATTAACAATATGCCCCTAACAGCTGACACAGCTGTTTGGGATTTGGGATCTTATGTGGAGAGTTACCTAATTTTGGACAAACATGTGTCGATTGTTGCTAGAAATTCCTTCTATATTGCACAGCTTATAAACAAAGGGATTGTGTTTAGACTCAGAAATGTCATTGGCCCCCTTTATTCGGCCCTCATTAGGCCAGTCATTGAATATAATGCCCCTTTTGGCATGTATCTGTCCAACACATGCAACAACTGGAATGCCCACAGAGATACCTTACTGAAAGGATACAAGGTCTGAACAACATGTCCTACATGGATCAACTCAAAGCTCTGTCACTATAAATAGCATCCTACAGACTACTAAGAAGTGAATTGTGTCTTACATACAAGGTATGCTTTGACCCATTACTGATAGATTTACTGTGCAATAGCAACTCAAATGGCATCAAAAATACTTGGTCAAGAGATGGAAGCCTCTTCTGCAACATCAACAGAACAGTTTGGAGGGAATGGTATATCTCACAAAGGATACCGCTGCTGTAGAACAGACTCTCCATCCACATAAAACAAAGTTCATCCCTGTCCATTTTCAAGCACAACTTGAATCTATGAATGGGAAACAGAAAATTTACCACAGGACTGCCCACTGTACTACTAATAGATACAGCCAGCTCATAAATGGTTTACCCTATGCATGGGTTCCCTCAACTTATTTATGGTATGATCCCAGTTATTTTTATATGGGTTAATATATAATTATTGACCATGGGATGGGTAAGGGCAATCTATAACAAAACAGGACAGGCTATTTCAAAAACAAAAAGGGAAATTGGCTAAGCTTAAAATGGGCTGAAATGCCAGCTAGCCTACTTACTACCTATGAACCTATGAAACTATGTGAACTGAGATTAGGCAGCTCTGCAACCAAGTGACCAACTGGATTGACAATGAAACCCAGATGATCCTAACAATGTGCATGGTACATAAATAGAGGATGTGGGCATAGCAGAGGAACTTTGCTCAGATCAATGTATGGAACCAGACTGCAATGGAGATCTGAGGATGCACCAGAATGTACTGGACTGGAGTGCAGGTCCAATATCGATACGATGATCTTTCCCATGGGTACCAGAATGATGATGGTGTGGTTTTGACAACAGCCTTAAATGCCAACAGGAAGTGTCATAATGTACACATTAACACATAATAATTACGGTTATCATTTACTGAACATACATGGAAAGGTAATGGAATGCATAATTATATATATATATATATATATATATATATATATATATATATATATATATATATATATGTTTGTGTGTGTGTGTCTGCGCTCACGCGTGCGCGCATGTGTGTACATATACATATATATATAGAATAATCAGTTAGCCAAAAATGCTATTCACAGCACCTGAAAATTGCCCAGAATTGACTCCTTCAACAATTCATATGTAGTTACAGCTATTGGTTCCACATCTAAATATACACATTGTTCCACTGTGCTTTGTTCATAGGTTCATAGGTTCATAGGTAGGTACTAAGCTATTGGCCATAGGGCCTATATAAGCCTAGCCAAAGGTACCCTGGCTTTCGCCACCCAAGAAAATTATTTTCCTGTGCCACTGTCGAGCAGACCCACAGAAGGCCATGGAATGTATCATCATGGAACTTATAAACAAAGACACTGGCAATCTCCAAACTCTGGACCCCAACCAGTTCTGGCTTGTAAAAGTCAGATCATGTCTTTTAAACCTGATAGACTTCATTGAAGCAGTCACCAAAGCTGTAGATGATAAGTAAGGTGGTTCACACAGCCTATCTCGATCTTGACAAGGCTTTTGACACCACCCCCCACTCTGGAACTATAGATAAACTCACTAAACTAGGTATAAATCCTTATGTCACAAGATGGGTTGCCAACTGATTCACTGACAGAAACCACACTGTGAAAGTAGCAGACTCCAAATCCGACTTCAGACCAGTGACAAGTGGAGTACCACAGGGTTCAGTCCTGGGTCCTCTCCTGTTTGGTATCTACTTTTCTGAAGTACAGGCTAACACAGAAGGTCTTTGGCTAATGAAGTTCACAGATGACTGCAAACTAGGAGCCATAATTGAAACTCCTAACGATGTGGACATCCTACAAAAGGCCTCACTGAGACAGATACCTGGTGTCAAAGCCATGGCCTCAAGCTCAGTGCCAAAAAGTACATTGTCATCCCCTTTGATAAAAACTCTGTACCCATGAGCTACCACATAGGTGGTAGTCTACTTAACACCAAAAGTGTGATGAGACCTTGGGACACAGGTGGACAGTAGTCTCTCCTTTGATAATTACATCGCCACAGTAGTCAGGAAATCTTTCTACATGGCACACCTCATCACAAAAGGTTTCTCATTCAGGAAAAAAGAGGTCATTGTTCCACTCTTCTCATCACTCATTAGACTCATTATAGAGTACAATGCCCCTTTTGGTATGTACCTCACAAAACATCTACAACAACTGGAAAGGCCGCAGAAATACCTCACAAAGAGGATTACCGGCCTCAAACAGATGTCCTACACAGACTGTCTCAAAGAACTCCAGCTTTATTCCATCACATATCACCTACTCAGAGGCGATCTCTGCCTAACATACAAAGCTATGTCAAACCCAGAGCTGTTGGACATGCTCCACTTAAAGAAATCCCAGTCCTTCCAAGCTACATGCTCTAGGGACCTAAACCTTGTCACCACAATAAACAGAACATGCTGGAGGGATAGATTCCTGTCCCAGAGACTTCCCATACTCTGTAACAAACTACCTATCTATATCAAAAACTAAAAACCAAGTACTGGAACAGTAAACAACAAATGAACAAAATCAGTCCCACGACCTGTTCCAAAAAGTGTTCTCTCAAAGCACCAGCACTAAGAACATCCAATAAAAAAGTATTTATTCCACACAATAAAACAAAATTAGTTGAGCGCTTTCATCAAATAATGACTTCATCAGAATAACCATATAAACTAATCATTCTCCTATAAATACATTCCTATGCATCACCTGACATGGCTATTACATTAAATAGTAAATAGATTTAAAGTGCTAGTGCCTAAAAAAGTTCCTTCTATTAATTACAACAAAAAAATTAATAATACATGTTGACATTCTTATCCAATGAATAATAGCTGTTATACAGCTCAAACCCTATAAAAAATACATATCTAACCTTCCAATAAAATATTAATACTTTGGGTTATGTCCAGCGTATTACCTCTTGGTGTGTAATAATATATACATACATCCTAAATATTTACAAAAAAGATAAAAAAGATAAAAAAGAGCTTTTTCAAACATGTGTCATTTACACATATCCTCCAATAAAGGCTTAATAGATATTTGTTCATTTATTCCAGGATGTACAGAAGCATTCAATCTAATTTGCCACCAGATTTCTTTATCTCTCACTTTTAGTTTTATGTCCCCACCCCTAATGTTCCTTTTGGCTGCCTCCAAAATTCCGAACTTGAACCCTGAACAGGTTTCACTATCCATCAAATGCTTTGATAGTGCATTATTGGCATCTTTTTTCTTAACCCTGTACATGTGTTCGTAAATCCTGTTCCTCAAACAACGGGTAGTCATCCCTACATAAAAACATGGACAGTCATTACAGGTGGCAAGATACACTAGATTAGTAGTTCTGCAATTCCCTCTCTGGTATTGTATGCAGGTATTATTATAGTTAGACAGCACCACTTCCTTATTTGTTACAATATATCTACATTGATTACAGGTGCCACACCTGGTGGTACCTGATTTCACCTCTAAATCATTGTACTTTACAACTTTCATTTCCAACAACCCCTTCATGTTATTACCCGTCTATGTACAAAATGGGGCTTTTCTCCCAAAATATTGTACATCTTATCATCCACTCTTAATACATTCCAATTGTGGTGAATGATTTTCTTAACATCTCCACTGAAGTTGTTGTGTTGCAACACACATGCCATACCATAATTTCCAGCTGATACTTCTTGGTCACTACTACCTCCTTCCACGTTGGTGTGGTTGACTAAACCTACCCCAATCAATGGTTTATATTTTATACCCCACTGTTTGAGCACATATCCAGTGATGTCATCTATCATATCAGTCGGGTACCCCCTTTCCTTAAAGAACCAGGCTACCTTGGCTAGTTCTTCCTCAACATCTTCCCTTTCAGACGTCATCCTGGCCACCCGAATGCACTGACCCTTAATTATGTTCCTTTTCTGCACCCAGGGGTGATTACTCATGTAATGTAAGTAGGAATTGCTGAAAGTTTCCTTCCGGAAGATGTTAGACCTAAATTTGCCTTCCTTTAAACTTACTTGAACATCTAAATAAGATATTGTCTCTTGATGTCTCACCATAGTGAACTTGAAATGGTCACTACAGGAATTCAAATATAAATGAAACTTGGTCAATTGGTCAAGGTCCCCCTTCCATAATATAAAGATATCGTCCAAGTAACGGAAGTATCCAGAAAAATATTGTTTCCAATTGGTGTTAAGGATATATTCCTTTTCCCAGTCGAATACTACCAGGTTGGCATAAATGAGCATGCCCATAGCCACTCCTTTGACCTGAATATGATGTTCACCTTCATACCAAATATAATTATGTGCCAATACCAATTCCATAAATCCCATTATAAGTAAAGTCTTTTCCCATGGGATTATGTTGGACCACATAATACTCTCTTGTAATCTCTGCAAACCATCTTCCCTAGGGATATTAGAAAACAAGTCCACCACATCAATTGTCACTAGCCAGTTCACCCCATCAGCTAATTCCGGTGCCAGCCTCTCTAAAAAATCCCAAGAATCTATAACCAAATGTGGAATTTTCTTGACAATGGGTTTCAGCCACTGGTCAATGACCTTGCCAAAAGGGAAAGTTTTAGACTGGCTCCCTGAGATAATGGGTCTGAATGGGGGGTCCTTAAGATCTTTATGGACTTTAGGAATACCTACAATTGTGCTTATAATGGGATTTTTCACCTTAAGAAAATGGTAAAGGTTATTGTCAATCCTACCATCCATCAATAAATCTTCCAGATGCAGATCTATTTTACGATAACCAATGTTAACTTCATTCACTGAGGATACTCTATACTTTCCAGACTGCAATAATATCTCATTAATCTTGTTCCTATATTGCTGGGTGGGATACAACACCACCCCTCCCCCCTTATCCGGTTTCATGATTCGAATATTCTTATTGTGCTGTAGTTCCCTCAGCTCTCCTGATTCATTCTTGGTCACATTATACCTAACTTTATGTTTCTGCAAACTATACTTGTAGAGATCCTCAGTAATCAATTTCTCCAAGGTTGCCATTAAGGGGTTTAAGGGTGGAGTGTAAGTGCTCCTAGTACGAAATTCATTCTCAACCTTTCTCTCCACTCCATCAAACATAACTTTAAGATTTAGTTTCCTAATGTATTTCTAGACGTCAATAATATTATTCACTACGTTAAATTTAACACTGGGAATGAATTTCATTCCCTTAGAAAAAAGGGTAAAATGCTCTTTCTTAAGATTCATATCTGTGTAGTTAAAAATAAAAAAATTCTCATAAGAATAAGTCACGTCATCCACCTTCACAATCTGCTTAAAATTTGAATTCCAAGACCCAACTGTTACTTGGTTACCCTTCCCCTTAGGGGAGATTCTCCTCTGTGTCTGAACTGTTTTGCAAAATATTCGTCCCAGGTCTCCTCTCCTTCTAAAAAAATGTTCCCATTGTTGTTATAATTACTATCTTTACGACTGGGTACTCGATGGTGAAATCTACCCCCATCCCTAAATTGGTGGGCTTCCTGTGTTTTGTAATTATTATGGGCGTAATTCCCTCTACCATAAGTCCTCTCCTGGGGTCTATTATTAGAAAAACCCCCATAAGGTTTGTGGGTCTTGTGGGTTATATCCTTTTCCCATCTATAAACCTCTCCATTTTTATATTGTTCTAAGTCTCTGTTAAGTTTCCTACACTTTCTCTCAAACTGTTTAATTGTAACACCCGACACCCAATTGAATTGTGCATCATACAACATTTCATATTCATCAAATAAAACATCTTGTGTTATACAATTGTTAAGATCATCCATTTCAGACAGTAACTTGCAAATGCTGTTGTCATTGCATCCAATAATGAACTTCATAAAACTGAAGCCAAACCCATCAAACATCTTATTACATTCCCTTTTATTGTTTTCATTCATGTCTATCCCCATGGGAATTTTAAAAAAGCGCAGCCCCATAGGGACAACGCCACTGTCCAGACATTTTTTTAAATAGTTGTTATCCAGCTGCAAAGTCTTAAGCGTTTTCAGCTTTTTACCAAAGTTCACAATTGAGTCTTTCAGAGAATATTGCACATTTCTAGGATTGCCTTTGTGAAAGTTTTTTCCTTCAGTAGCCTTAGATTTATCATCAAAATCATATTGTACTTCCAAAAAATTATATTGTACTTCCAAAAAATTATTAAAATCAACCCGCCCTTTACCCCTATGTGTTCGTTGAGACATATGCTTATTTTCAATGGCAGTACCTTTATCAAGAGCCGTGAAGGCGTATGTCCTCTTAGGGACTGTGCGTTTGGGCCGCGCCCCCGTTTTGTTGAAATCCACCTCCGATCCGTTTCTTTCACCTCCGGACACGTTCTTAAACGTTGAATTGCCCTCCGGTCGGGATCCATGAGAGGCTGGTATCTCTAATTCATCACGGAACATCCGAATGCTTCCATCATCCCTCAGGTCTCCATTGCGGCCCTCTAGACGTAACGACGTCACCGCCCTCCGAACGCCGGCTGTAGGGTTAGGTTGCGTCATGAGGTCAATCAACCTTGTGAGCTCTCCTCGCATGATGGCCATTTCCGACTGGAGCCCCCTGATTTCTTCTCTGCGCGGGGAAAAAATTGAAGGTAACTCGTCGAGAGAATCCATAGTCCAAACGGCAGCAACAAAACTAAAAACCAAGTACTGGAACAGTAAACAACAAATGAACAAAATCAGTCCCACGACCTGTTCCAAAAAGTGTTCTCTCAAAGCACCAGCACTAAGAACATCCAATAAAAAAGTATTTATTCCACACAATAAAACAAAATTAGTTGAGCGCTTTCATCAAATAATGACTTCATCAGAACAACCATATAAACTAATCATTCTCCTATAAATACATTCCTATGCATCACCTGACATGGCTATTACATTAAATAGTAAATAGATTTAAAGTGCTAGTGCCTAAAAAAGTTCCTTCTATTAATTACAACAAAAAAATTAATAATACATGTTGACATTCTTATCCAATGAATAATAGCTGTTATACAGCTCAAACCCTATAAAAAATACATATCTAACCTTCCAATAAAATATTAATACTTTGGGTTATGTCCAGCGTATTACCTCTTGGTGTGTAATAATATATAAATACATCCTAAATATTTACAAAAAAGATAAAAAAGATAAAAAAGAGCTTTTTCAAACATGTGTCATTTACACATATCCTCCAATAAAGGCTTAATAGATATTTGTTCATTTATTCCAGGATGTACAGAAGCATTCAATCTAATTTGCCACCAGATTTCTTTATCTCTCACTTTTAGTTTTATGTCCCCACCCCTAATATTCCTTTTGGCTGCCTCCAAAATTCCGAACTTGAACCCTGAACAGGTTTCACTATCCATCAAATGCTTTGATAGTGCATTATTGGCATCTTTTTTCTTAACCCTGTACATGTGTTCGTAAATCCTGTTCCTCAAACAACGGGTAGTCATCCCTACATAAAAACATGGACAGTCATTACAGGTGGCAAGATACACTAGATTAGTAGTTCTGCAATTCCCTCTCTGGTATTGTATGCAGGTATTATTATAGTTAGACAGCACCACTTCCTTATTTGTTACAATATATCTACATTGATTACAGGTGCCACACCTGGTGGTACCTGATTTCACCTCTAAATCATTGTACTTTACAACTTTCATTTCCAACAACCCCTTCATGTTATTACCCCGTCTATGTACAAAATGGGGCTTTTCTCCCAAAATATTGTACATCTTATCATCCACTCTTAATACATTCCAATTGTGGTGAATGATTTTCTTAACATCTCCACTGAAGTTGTTCCACCAACGTGGAAGGAGGTAGTAGTGACCAAGAAGTATCAGCTGGAAATTATGGTATGGCATGTGTGTTGCAACACAACAACTTCAGTGGAGAATTGCAGAACTACTAATCTAGTGTATCTTGCCACCTGTAATGACTGTCCATGTTATGTCTATTAAGCCTTTATTGGAGGATATGTGTAAATGACACATGTTTGAAAAAGCTCTTTTTTATCTTTTTTATCTTTTTTGTAAATATTTAGGATGTATGTATATATTATTACACACCAAGAGGTAATACGCTGGACATAACCCAAAGTATTAATATTTTATTGGAAGGTTAGATATGTATTTTTTATAGGGTTTGAGCTGTATAACAGCTATTATTCATTGGATAAGAATGTCAACATGTATTATTAATTTTTTTGTTGTAATTAATAGAAGGAACTTTTTTAGGCACTAGCACTTTAAATCTATTTACTATTTAATGTAATAGCCATGTCAGGTGATGCATAGGAATGTATTTATAGGAGAATGATTAGTTTATATGGTTGTTCTGATGAAGTCATTATTTGATGAAAGCGCTCAACTAATTTTGTTTTATTGTGTGGAATAAATACTTTTTTATTGGATGTTCTTAGTGCTGGTGCTTTGAGAGAACACTTTTTGGAACAGGTCGTGGGACTGATTTTGTTCATTTGTTGTTTACTGTTCCAGTACTTGGTTTTTAGTTTTGTTGCTGCCGTTTGGACTATGGATTCTCTCGACGAGTTACCTTCAATTTTTTCCCCGCGCAGAGAAGAAATCAGGGGGCTCCAGTCGGAAATGGCCATCATGCGAGGAGAGCTCACAAGGTTGATTGACCTCATGACTCAACCTAACCCTACAGCCGGCGTTCGGAGGGCGGTGACGTCGTTACGTCTAGAGGGCCGCAATGGAGACCTGAGGGATGATGGAAGCATTCGGATGTTCCGTGATGAATTAGAGATACCAGCCTCTCATGGATCCCGACCGGAGGGCAATTCAACGTTTAAGAACGTGTCCGGAGGTGAAAGAAACGGATCGGAGGTGGATTTCAACAAAACAGGGGCGCGGCCCAAACGCACAGTCCCTAAGAGGACATACGCCTTCACGGCTCTTGATAAAGGTACTGCTATTGAAAATAAGCATATGTCTCAACGAACACATAGGGGTAAAGGGCGGGTTGATTTTAATAATTTTTTGGAAGTACAATATAATTTTTTGGAAGTACAATATGATTTTGATGATAAATCTAAGGCTACTGAAGGAAAAAACTTTCACAAAGGCAATCCTAGAAATGTGCAATATTCTCTGAAAGACTCAATTGTGAACTTTGGTAAAAAGCTGAAAATGCTTAAGACTTTGCAGCTGGATAACAACTATTTAAAAAAATGTCTGGACAGTGGCGTTGTCCCTATGGGGCTGCGCTTTTTTAAAATTCCCATGGGGATAGACATGAATGAAAACAATAAAAGGGAATGTAATAAGATGTTTGATGGGTTTGGCTTCAGTTTTATGAAGTTCATTATTGGATGCAATGACAACAGCATTTGCAAGTTACTGTCTGAAATGGATGATCTTAACAATTGTATAACACAAGATGTTTTATTTGATGAATATGAAATGTTGTATGATGCACAATTCAATTGGGTGTCGGGTGTTACAATTAAACAGTTTGAGAGAAAGTGTAGGAAACTTAACAGAGACTTAGAACAATATAAAAATGGAGAGGTTTATAGATGGGAAAAGGATATAACCCACAAGACCCACAAACCTTATGGGGGTTTTTCTAATAATAGACCCCAGGAGAGGACTTATGGTAGAGGGAATTACGCCCATAATAATTACAAAACACAGGAAGCCCACCAATTTAGGGATGGGGGTAGATTTCACCATCGAGTACCCAGTCGTAAAGATAGTAATTATAACAACAATGGGAACATTTTTTTTAGAAGGAGAGGAGACCTGGGACGAATATTTTGCAAAACAGTTCAGACACAGAGGAGAATCTCCCCTAAGGGGAAGGGTAACCAAGTAACAGTTGGGTCTTGGAATTCAAATTTTAAGCAGATTGTGAAGGTGGATGACGTGACTTATTCTTATGAGAATTTTTTTATTTTTAACTACACAGATATGAATCTTAAGAAAGAGCATTTTACCCTTTTTTCTAAGGGAATGAAATTCATTCCCAGTGTTAAATTTAACGTAGTGAATAATATTATTGACGTCAAGAAATACATTAGGAAACTAAATCTTAAAGTTATGTTTGATGGAGTGGAGAGAAAGGTTGAGAATGAATTTCGTACTAGGAGCACTTACACTCCACCCTTAAACCCCTTAATGGCAACCTTGGAGAAATTGATTACTGAGGATCTCTACAAGTATAGTTTGCAGAAACATAAAGTTAGGTATAATTTGACCAAGAATGAATCAGGAGTGCTGAGGGAACTACAGCACAATAAGAATATTCGAATCATGAAACCGGATAAGGGGGGAGGGGTGGTGTTGTATCCCACCCAGCAATATAGGAACAAGATTAATGAGATATTATTGCAGTCTGGAAAGTATAGAGTATCCTCAGTGAATGAAGTTAACATTGGTTATCGTAAAATAGATCTGCATCTGGAAGATTTATTGATGGATGGTAGGATTGACAATAACCTTTACCATTTTCTTAAGGTGAAAAATCCCATTATAAGCACAATTGTAGGTATTCCTAAAGTCCATAAAGATCTTAAGGACCCCCCATTCAGACCCATTATCTCAGGGAGCCAGTCTAAAACTTTCCCTTTTGGCAAGGTCATTGACCAGTGGCTGAAACCCATTGTCAAGAAAATTCCACATTTGGTTATAGATTCTTGGGATTTTTTAGGGAGGCTGGCACCGGAATTAGCTGATGGGGTGAACTGGCTAGTGACAATTGATGTGGTGGACTTGTTTTCTAATATCCCTAGGGAAGATGGTTTGCAGAGATTACAAGAGAGTATTATGTGGTCCAACATAATCCCATGGGAAAAGACTTTACTTATAATGGGATTTATGGAATTGGTATTGGCACATAATTATATTTGGTATGAAGGTGAACATCATATTCAGGTCAAAGGAGTGGCTATGGGGGCGGCATGCGCCCCCATTTATGCCAACCTGGTAGTATTCGACTGGGAAAAGGAATATATCCTTAACACCAATTGGAAACAATATTTTTCTGGATACTTCCGTTACTTGGACAATATCTTTATATTATGGAAGGGGGACCTTGACCAATTGACCAAGTTTCATTTATATTTGAATTCCTGTAGTGACCATTTCAAGTTCACTATGGTGAGACATCAAGAGACAATATCTTATTTAGATGTTCAAGTAAGTTTAAAGGAAGGCAAATTTAGGTCTAACATCTTCCGGAAGGAAACTTTCAGCAATTCCTACTTACATTACATGAGTAATCACCCCTGGGTGCAGAAAAGGAACATAATTAAGGGTCAGTTCATTCGGGTGGCCAGGATGACGTCTGAAAGGGAAGATGTTGAGGAAGAACTAGCCAAGGTAGCCTGGTTCTTTAAGGAAAGGGGGTACCCGACTGATATGATAGATGACATCACTGGATATGTGCTCAAACAGTGGGGTATAAAATATAAACCATTGATTGGGGTAGGTTTAGTCAACCACACCAACGTGGAAGGAGGTAGTAGTGACCAAGAAGTATCAGCTGGAAATTATGGTATGGCATGTGTGTTGCAACACAACAACTTCAGTGGAGATGTTAAGAAAATCATTCACCACAATTGGAATGTATTAAGAGTGGATGATAAGATGTACAATATTTTGGGAGAAAAGCCCCATTTTGTACATAGACGGGGTAATAACATGAAGGGGTTGTTGGAAATGAAAGTTGTAAAGTACAATGATTTAGAGGTGAAATCAGGTACCACCAGGTGTGGCACCTGTAATCAATGTAGATATATTGTAACAAATAAGGAAGTGGTGCTGTCTAACTATAATAATACCTGCATACAATACCAGAGAGGGAATTGCAGAACTACTAATCTAGTGTATCTTGCCACCTGTAATGACTGTCCATGTTTTTATGTAGGGATGACTACCCGTTGTTTGAGGAACAGGATTTACGAACACATGTACAGGGTTAAGAAAAAAGATGCCAATAATGCACTATCAAAGCATTTGATGGATAGTGAAACCTGTTCAGGGTTCAAGTTCGGAATTTTGGAGGCAGCCAAAAGGAACATTAGGGGTGGGGACATAAAACTAAAAGTGAGAGATAAAGAAATCTGGTGGCAAATTAGATTGAATGCTTCTGTACATCCTGGAATAAATGAACAAATATCTATTAAGCCTTTATTGGAGGATATGTGTAAATGACACATGTTTGAAAAAGCTCTTTTTTATCTTTTTTATCTTTTTTGTAAATATTTAGGATGTATGTATATATTATTACACACCAAGAGGTAATACGCTGGACATAACCCAAAGTATTAATATTTTATTGGAAGGTTAGATATGTATTTTTTATAGAGTTTGAGCTGTATAACAGCTATTATTCATTGGATAAGAATGTCAACATGTATTATTAATTTTTTTGTTGTAATTAATAGAAGGAACTTTTTTAGGCACTAGCACTTTAAATCTATTTACTATTTAATGTAATAGCCATGTCAGGTGATGCATAGGAATGTATTTATAGGAGAATGATTAGTTTATATGGTTGTTCTGATGAAGTCATTATTTGATGAAAGCGCTCAACTAATTTTGTTTTATTGTGTGGAATAAATACTTTTTTATTGGATGTTCTTAGTGCTGGTGCTTTGAGAGAACACTTTTTGGAACAGGTCGTGGGACTGATTTTGTACCTATCTATGTCAAACAAAGCTCCTCATTAGCACTCTTCAACAAAAATCTTGATTGGATGGGAGATAGGAAATTCACCCCGCGGATCATCTCTGGGACTCTGCTAAACAGGGGCACAGAAAAATAATTTTCTTGGGTGGCGAAAGCCAGGGTACTTTTTGGCTAGGCTTATATAGGCCCTTGGGCCAATATTCTAGTGCCTACCTATGAACCTATGAACCTACGTTCTTTAGTATTATATAGAAGAAATATGAATCAGTGCATTATTTTCTGCTTTTCAAGTAACCCAAATAGCTTACTTTGTAGTCCAGATATTTTGGTCATTAAACATATTTGAAATTAAATGTACTCATTTCAGTCACAAAATAATCCTTAATATCTTTATCCAGTCCTGAACTGAACAGTCAGTTTACTTCAATGTAATGGTAAACCAGCAGAAACCACATATTAATTCTATGGATAGTTGTACTTTTTAGATACTGTAATGTTAATACATTTATATTATGGTTCAACTGATTCAAAGGTAACATCTACAAACTGTTCATTAAATACATGAATAAACAATTGAATATCTGTGGCTTTAAACCCATAGGCTCAATGGTTCTCTGTGGCCTTAAAACCCATAGGCTCACTGGTCCTTTTTCTAAGTACATATCCAATAATGTTATAGTCCTTTTACTGCTGGTAACCCTCAGAGTTGGCCTCGTTATCTATATAAGCTACTGCTGTGGTTTCTTTCTCACAAGGGGTCCAGGGAAGTAAATAGTGTGGGAAGAAATAGCCAGGGAATTGTTATGGCTAGGCTTCTTTAGGCCCTAGGGCCGATAACCTAGTATCAACCTATGGACCTATGAACATCCAAGCCTCTACATATGTCCATCCCTTTTCACGGTCCCTAGGCTTTCTTGTCTGTGTTCATTGTGTTAAAGTATTTGTGTTCTCTTTAGTGTGGAAACTGATACTGCCGTCTATCATTCCGTTACCTCACTGTCACTTGCATCAAAGTACTTGCAACTAGGATATTGATAAACCATGTGATGGTTTCTTCTCCATGATTAAGTAATGTAACTGCTGTGTATCCAAACCACCTTCCATCAAAACAATAATTTGCATTTTTTCAACAGTCACTTCATCAGAAACATTTTTGCTGAATTTAAGTCCACATTTGTTGGCACAGTCTCCATATGTGGTATACAGACAGCTGCACTCTCCTTTCCTGCCTTAGAGCTTCTCTCCTCAACCATGCTCCCCTATCTTCCTGTTACACTCTGGCACTACCTACAAGAACAGGGTTAGCAAGTTCCCAGTGCTATAACCCAATATCCCCTACTTATTATGCATACCACCATGGGTCCCCCCCTGAAAAGAGGCTCCTGGCCTTTGTGAACTAACTAAATCAACAAAGCATACATACATACATACATGCATGTATACATGAATAAAAAATAAATACAATGACTGCCCTGATAATATTGACCGTTCAGTACATTGATACAGTGTGTACATCTGGTCAGGAACATAAACACACTCTGGCAGAACTTGATTCACCATCTAGGACCATTCTACATTGCTATATGTTACTGATATGTACATGATGTGTTATGTGCAATACAAGATTACGGCAGTAATCCAAAGCTGTATGCAGTAAAAGTATTATGGGGAAAGGGATTAACAACTTCAATACCACCATCCAGTATCTGCTTATATCCACAATGGCCATAAAGGGAAATCAGGAATTCCTCTCTGTCTGTGAGGCATGGTGGAGCTGGGCAACCACCTCTGACTTCCTGCCATGGTATCTCTTATCCTGTGTCTAGTGTGATACAGAATGTCTTTTCCCTTCCAAAAGGTAATTCTTGGCAGCATTTAAATTCCGTGCAGTGTTATAGCTTCTGCGTAGCAGGGACATGGCATGTTGCAGCTTAGCCTCAATAAGATTCATAGATTGTTACTAGGCTAATGGCCCAGGGGGATGGTCTTTTCAAAGCCTAGCCATGTTTTTCTGAATGAATAATGATGGCTTCTATCCAAATAGGATGTTGAGGGCCAGGCATTTATAAGCTACATCTGTTCATAAGGTATATGGGTGTCAGGCACGGTGTACATTCATTGGTCTAGGTTGCACCAAAACTGGGTGATAGACAAACTCAGCTTCACATAGACGGGAAGCCTGTTCAATAGGAAGAGCAATCTCTGGGACACATATCTGTCTCTCCAGCATGTTCTGTTTAAGTCATAGACAAGATTCATGTCCCTAGACCTTTTATTTCTGGTAATCTTTGACCTACAAATATGTAGGAGATTTAGAAGTATGGGATTTGCGGATGCCTTGTAAGCCAGGCTTATATCACCCCTCAGCAATCTATAAGAGACTGAGCAGACAGAAAGGGCTTTAAGGTGCTCTGCATATGGTAGGTTTGTTATGCCTTATATTCTTTTTGTAAGGAACTTCTGAGGTTGCTCTAGTCGCTGCATATGCCTGTTCAGGTAATTGTTTTCATCTGCAAAAAAGGTTATCATGACTTTATCAAGGCCCAGACATATTAAATAAGCACAGGATAATGACACATATTGTGGTAATGCTATACACTCTAGTCAAAGTCTATACATTTTTACACAAGTGCAGCATACACAGGGGATATGGCAAAATCATTATACTGATGGTCAACAGAGTACTTGGGCAGACAGCTGTTGATATGACACATATACACAGTAGTATACAGTTGCTATAAAACTAATATATCCATGAGTGATAAGACTAAGTTGCTATAAAACTAATATATCCATAAGTGATAAGACTATGTACAGTATAACAGTATGAAACAGCTGCAAAGATATTCCACAGAGCAGGTGACCCTCTAATAATGCATTAACACAAGCTCCCTGTAGAAATAGGAAAGATGGAGTATCTTCTTTTCTCACTAATTCGATCAACCACTGTCTTAGCGTCCCTCTCAGTCACAGTTTCACCATTGTCTCTCCTCATCTATCAAAAACTAATACTCCTTAAAACAGTCCAAGCAGACCCGACCATTCTCACTTTCCTAATTACTTCACTGCTCAGTCTTAAATGTAATGATAAATTCAGAGTTGGTCTACTACTAACATATCATGCTGTATTATAGTATCAACCTCCTTCGTCTCTTTCTAATATTTCCATAGTTAAGCTGCCCCTTCTTTTTGTTTTTTATTTAGTTGCTGAAAACTGCAGGCAATACAATGTACCTTTTGTAATGTTGTATGTCTCTGTACTGTATACAAGCCCTTGCCTATTTCAAATTAATGATCAACACTGTATATACCTGTGTAAGTTATGTACATGCTCTGTTTCTAACATATGTTTATGAAATCTACTGTGATGTTTTTTCTTTCAAGTATGTACAGGGTAAAATAATATGTCAGCCTTCACTATCTTTCCTGTATTGTATTTGTTCTGATGTTGTGTAACTCTGCTTTATACATACATGTCATAACTGATGTTAAATGTGAAGCTTTTCTCCCTGGTCCCCTGATGAAAAATGGTTTTAGCCCAATCAGACTTTCCTGGTAAACAATGATACATCAATAAATAAATACATATGATACCAAAAATACATTGCACCCACAGGATAACAGTCACAAACACTTGTGGATGCATTGCAAACCAAGCAAATTTGTAAAACTCTGGCTTTGAAACTAATGTAAACAATACAACTTGTCTACGCAGTACATCTGACGTGCCTATATTACAGAGTAAGCATTTGCAAAAAATGAACAAAATATAGAGGGTTATGACTGGGTCTCCAACAGTAATCACATAATTATGTGTTTGAGACATGGATGCTAAGAAAAATTCACCTTGAGCGTGAAACTCCAGAGGTGAATCTTGGCATCCATATCAAGAACACATAATAACGGGTTATGATCAGTGAGACCCAATCATAACTCTTTGTACTACATGTAGTCTTATCTATTCCATGTACTATCAGTTAAAAAAGAAAAAAATGCAATGGGTTTTACTAGCCCTGAAAGCCAGTAGAGCACATAGTGACCACTGTTGCATAATCAGCAAGTAGGGAAAAATCAATCACAGTTATGAAATACTGCCCTAATTTAAATAAGTATCTTACAGACTGACAAATGTAAACATACATGGAGGAAAGATATCAAGGTCAGTCAAGAGTGAAGGAACATGCCTTCCCTTACACCTGACTGTAACAGTGGTTAGGGGTGCATTACATTTGTTGCATACCTTTGACAACATTGGCACATAACAGGTTTATCATTTTATTCCAACTTTGGAGCATAAACTTCCTCCCGAACTTACTTCAATTGCATCTACTGCTCTGTTTAAACAAAAACTAAGAGTCCACCTTAAAAACCACTGGATATGTTCCTGCTCTAAGCCTGATTAAAATTTTCTTGGTTCTTTCTCCTCCTCATGGCTATTTGTCTCTCTCTTTCTGGCAATACATATCTCTTCTAATCTGTACCTTCTTTTGATTAATGTTCTCTCTTTTCCTTGGTTTCATGCTTTCTCTAATTGATTCCAAAGATGAAATTATGTTGAACATGTGGTTTATACCTTTAAATATAATTAATTATTCTTGTCTTGAGTGAAAGACCTACCACTTTTTTAATCTGTTTGTTAATCTGTTATTATGTATTTTTTGTTATGTTGTATTCCGTCCTGTCTACATGTGGAGCTTTTCTCCCCGGGCCTCTACTGAAAATGGAAATATATCCAGATAGACTAGCCCGGTTAACAAATGTAAAATAAATAATAAATAAAATAAATAATTGTGGCACTCCATGCATTGCAAAGGCAATAAACACACAAACAGAACAATTACCCCAGCTGTTATACAGTATTGCAACAAATGCCTGCCTACAGGACTACAAACGCAGACTTTTGTCAAGTGAACAATGTGTCATGTACTCTAAGTGGACACAAACTCAGGGTATTAGGCAGCGATATGCTATAGATTTCTACAAGGCATATGCCATCCTATACATATTTTCATCTAATAGCATACATTACTATAATCTCACTAATGAGAACAATACACACTATGCTATGTAACAGAACACAGTGTACTGTTTTGTAATTGAAAATTATATTTATATAAATGTACCAGAATATGTAATACAAGGTTTGTTGCACATTTCCTTGTTGCTGTTTTCAAAATCTTACCTGACAAGTTTATGTTTTACTCCCATAACATCATTGGGAAGTGCATTACCTGCCTTATATACAACTTCATTCATAATGGAGCTAATTAATGGAGTGTAGTGCAATTACATAATAGACATATCATGTGAACAGCAGTGCACAACATCAACGTTGGCTGTGGTAATGAACAAAATGAATACTGTGAAAATAAAGAAAGCATTAAGGTGCTTCAAACCTATAAAGAATGAAACACAACAGAAAACACTGCCTGTAATGAAAGCACTGCTGTACTTCTGATGTAGTATGTTAGCATCCCAGAAACACCCATATATGTAACACATACAATTCAAATTTGAGTGCTGATACAGGATAACCTTTGCCTTCCTTGTACCATATTTCTACAGCACTCATAGTGTGACATTTTTCAGAAAAGGTTGCTTGAAAGTGAATTGCTGAGGTGACAACACCAAATTTGTCAAAGAAGGAATTGATGGTGATTCTCCAACTCTACACTACATTGAAGGACTATATGGTCACCCCACAATGAAATTTCTTCATGATCAAGGTTTAGGAGGAGATCACAATCCAACTATTAAGGAGGGTGGCCAAATACCAGTCAGTAGTCCTTATGAGGCAACTGTATAATGACCTCCATTAACAGAAATGAGGGCAGTTTCATGTATGGATGCAATAAGTGAGGGAGAAACCACAAGTGGACTTCAATAAGATGAAATCTCCTCACCTTGACACCTCCAAGGCTGGTATACTATAATCGTTGTAAAGTATGATCTGACTATAAATATGGAATGCAAATGTTTACTACCATCAATACACCTTCTGTTTTGTCCTGATCTTCTTCCAACCTGTTACAAAATGTTGATTATATTTTTCATAATTATCTTTTCTGTCACTAAGATAGCATGGTGTTACTGGGTTCTGTGTTAATTTGTCTAGGAATTTCTGAGTTGTTACAATTGATCTTACAATGCCTGCAGCAAGCCGCCATTTTGGAAGTTGTATAAGTCAATCACAAAAGATGTTTTTGTTACCAGTAGCAATGTAATACTCTGTTACATCTTTTTATTTGTGTAATATATCAAAGTGTGTTACTGGGTCTGTATTGAATTAGGCATAGCATGTTTTGCTGTCAGTAATACATACTAATATTATGTTTCATATGATATAATATGATGATAAGTATGCTACATTGTCCATCATGTTATCTGTTTGACTTCTCTGAATCCCTTATATCCACAGATGCAAATGATCAATTAGTTGATTACAAGTCACATGTCATTACTATCAATGATATGTAAACAGTGGGGGATATAGTCACAGATATACACATGTACATACACTGCTGTCAGTTTGTCATCAGTACAGTCCACAAGATAATTGTCATTTAGCATTTTACTAATATATTAGCTCTTGATATCTGTATAATGTACTTGGGTGTGTACTGCATCTGTAGTAAATGAAGAGGAGCATTCTACTTTAGATACTATGTATGGATATATAGCATTTTGTCACTAATGCTATGTGCAGTCATATCCCTTTAGTGCATATAAAGCTGATAGGTGTATATGCTGTAAACAAGATGACAGTCTATACCTGTAACCAATGCATATGTGATTTGTTATATAAGGTTATAGAACTGCACTAAGGCATTCCATAATAATAGCAACTTCTACTGCTCTAATTTATCAAGATTGTCATAGATACAACAAATGCTTTCTGCCCCTTATTACTTACTTTGATGAATGCTGGTATGGATGGGGCTTGGATCCCACTAATGCCAACTAAAATATGTGACAGCCTGTGGAATGGATGGCCTTTCAATCCCACCAATGCTACCTAAAGTATAATAGACTGCTGGCACCAGTGACATTAATGTGAGGAAAAGGTTCTATCTAGTACTAGAGGGATGGACTCTCAGCTCACATTACTGGCACCCACCAAGTTAAAATAAAATAAAATGTACCCATGACTAACTCAATAATGAGTTCAAAGTGTACACATGTCTAACTCAATGATCAATTCGCAAAAGGCAGTCCAACCCCCAGAATCACTATGAAACATTGAAATTTTAGTACATCGAACCTCTAATCATGGAAGAACAAAGGATCCAAGTACTAAAATATCAAATCAACAAAAACAACTAAAACATAAAAATTTCTCATTTCACGATTTTGAAGGGGGCAAGCCCCCCCCCCTGCTACTTGACTATACCAACTCCAAGATTGCACTACAGTGAACAGAAGAGTAAAGTTCTCATTTCACACTGTATGGTGATCTCCATTCGGAAGGTTTGATATTTCAGTACTTCAATCCTGTGGTCTTCCAGGATTAGAGGATCAACGTACTGAAATTTTGATGTTTCATAGTGAAACTAAATATATACACTGCTACCCTGGATATGGGCTTCCAACTTCTATACCTAGATTAGACTGCAGACAGATCACCTACAGAGACAAGCTTGTAGAGTATTTCCCCAGGGCCTTTTCTAAGTGCTCTCACTGTCAAACACAGTATTTGTCTTCCATGGATCATTATCCCATAGTAACTGCCTTTTACTGAAGTTAATATCATATGTACATATATATGCACAATTCCCAGGGAAGGGTGGCAATTTTTTTTCTTAATTCCTCAATCTTTCTTTCCAGCACTGTGGTACTGGTATCATTCTGGAATTAACAGTTTGTTTATTTTATTTTAGTTATTTGTTTACTAGGAAAGTCCAACTGGGACAGTGCCTATTTTCAGTGGAGGCCTGGGGAGAAATGCTCCAGACACATATTTTTAGAATGTGGAAGAAAACAGGAGCACTCAGAGGAAACCCACATGAACACAGGGAGGGCATACAGAATCTACACAAAAGGCACCCCAAATGGGAATCAAACCAGGCAACCTCTTGCTGTGAGACTACAACATTAATTGCTGTGCCACTGCATACAGTTATCTCAAGCTAACTATTGTTTTGACTTGAAACCATACCCATTGTTATTTTTCACTGACAGTATGCCCAATGATCCAGCTAACTGGAGATGGCATCTACAGCTTATTATCCTTGGCTGGTAAATGATACCCCCTATCACAGATAATAAATACCAATAATGCATATATATAAAAAAGGGCCAGCAACAAGAGCTTAAATGCAAATGAATAAGTAATCTTTGCTGAAACAATAAGACAGACAGTGCAGTTAGAGATAAAATATTTAGAACTGTAAGAACCTGCAAACAAACGTCAAAATAATAGCTACTTACATAGGCAGGAATATTTAAAGAGATCACCCTACTTAGAACGATGCAGTGGTGCAGCGGTTGTATTGTGACCTCAATGCAAGATGTTCTCCAGTTGGATTCTCTACTGGAGTGCCTTCTGTGTGGAGTCTGCATGTCATGTCCTCCCTGTGTGCATGTTCATAGGTTCATAATTTAGTACTAAGCTAACTGCCCTTGCGAGCAATTTTAAGCCTAGCCAATTATCCCTTGTGAGACTCAAACCCTGTACCTTGTGTTTTTAAGGCAAATACCTTAGCCATTAAGCCACCCTCACAACCCTTTTCCTCCCACATTACGAAGACATGCATCTGGAGTATTTCTCCCTGGGCCTCTGCTGAATATTGGTTTTGTTCCAAGTTGGACTTTCCCTGTAAACAAATGTTAAATAAAAATACAAGCTAGATACATGAAACTAATTGCCTCTAGCTTAAATAAGTACTGAACACTTACTATTATGCATTCTTAGAAATGCGTCTATATCACTTCATCGAATACGTGAATATCGAACGCTCACATGAGCGAATATTCATGTACTCGAAAACTGTATTGCTGGAGGCTGTGCCCCCCCCCCCCCACTAAATATATATTCCTACTCCGAGATCGCACTACAGTGAGGAAAGGGCAAAAATCCCAATCTTCATTGTACTGCAAAAAAAATTCATAAACTTCGAGTACGTGAATATTCTCTCATGTGAGCGTTCGATATTCACGTATTCGATGAAGTGATATCGACCCTTGAAATTACACTGTATTACTTTATTTTAACAGTTTCATTTCTTAAGTAAAAGTAACTAAACAAGTTATTTTTGTATGTATAATATATATATATATATATATATATATATATATATACATACATATATAAATATCTATTGATTGTGTATATATATATATATATATATATATATATATATATATACACATTTATATAGACATAGATATCTGTGTGCGCAAAACAGTAGTGAGACCAGTACTACTGTATGAGACAGAAACCTGGGCAATAAATGCAGAGCATATGAGGAAGCCAAAGGTGATGGAAATGAAGTGCCTGAGACAGGTGGTAGGATGCACACTGTGGGACTGATGAAGAAATTAGGTCATAAGAGCAGAAGCCAAAGTAGTTCCAATTGCAGAAATAAGTGTTTATGTCCATAACATCATCCAATCTAAAGAGTCCACTTATGCTGTGCTGATGAGGTCATAAGAAGGTCAAATCATGCATGTCCACAGCTATTAGGGTTTGGCTTTATTGACCTGAACATATCCATAAAGACTTTAAAAGAAAAAGTAAAAATTCATGGACATTAGGTAGCCATATATCTGAAATACTTGATTTGCTTCCTTTAGGTGTTGCTTCTTTTCCCCTTTTCCAGGAAGGATGGTCTCTCACGAACAATTTAACTCGATCCAACAATCTCTGCCTCCCAGGAAGCTAGGCTAACAGGCATACGCCACACTCCTGGTTAAAGGGTATGAAACAAACCTTGTACCTTGTGTCTGAGAGGTAAATGCCTTAACCATTATACCAAACGTCCTGCATCCTTGATGGCCTTAAGGAATCCCTTGCATATATCTCATGGGTCTCTATTACAGTAGGTTTAAGGTATCACATAGTGAAAACTGTAGCTTAGAGATTTTTTCTTTTAGTTTTTACTAATTGGTTTGTCTGTGTGACCTTATTACTCTTTGGATTATATGTTACTTTGGATATTTTGCAGACAGCTTAATTGATATGGATATCAGCTGGGTGTAAAGACTGCGTGTTTATAAAGTATAGTCAAACAGTCCCCTTATGCTGTGCTAATGAGGTCATATGAAGGGCAAAATGGGCATGTCCTGAGCTAGTGGGGTTTGACTTTATTGGCCTGAACTTATTCATAAAGACTTAAAAAAAAATAGTCATGGACATTCAGAAGCAATATAACTGAAACACTTGATGTCCTTAAGTGGTCTTTTGCATATAATCTATGGACCTGTATTATATTAGGTTAAGGTATCACACAGTGAAAACCAAAGGTTGCCATATAAGTGAACAATGTAGTACATAGTCCTTTCATGCATTGAAATGAGGAGGTGCACTTTTCAGAATTATCCCTCCTTTGTTTTATGTTAAAGTAAAACCAAAATATGGGATGCTTGTCCATTTTGCTGAGAGCTTGCAGTGGCATACCTTTATGTACTTTAACTTAAATTGTTGCACATATTTTGCTTCTTTATGTTCTTACTGTTTACTATGCTTGTTCAATCTGTGACTGAAATCGGTCTAGTTTGATCAGCTGACTAGGCTAGTTATACTTACATCATCCCAGTATTCCAGTTAACTAGTTAACTGCATCAAAGAAAAGTGAATAAATAAAAATGACATGTTTAAACTATGTAAGGCCCTACTAAAATGCGTACAGGACAGGAATGCCAAGAGTTCACTCTGCCCACTATTTTTTCTTGCATACCCTTTATACTGTTTCCCTTCATCTTCCTGCCCCCTCCTTCTTTCCCTATGCCAAGCCCCATTGAATAAAATAGCTGCCCCATGCTTCACTGCACATTGTCTTAGACATCTGTGAGCTGAGAGTTTTGTACCCTTTTAAAAGCAGTATGTGTTTGTCTGACTTGCACACTGTAAAATTGCCTGTTTTATTTTCATTATACCCTCTTTATACTTTTCCATTTTCTTCTGTCACCTGATGACTGATTATACAATGTTTCCATATTATGTTTTATAACTCCGCCAGTCTTCAATAATGTACAACCTAGAACTTCAGACCTTCCAAATCCATCTAACCCGCCATGCTACCTAACATCATTTTGGCCCTGTTACACATGTAAATATGCCCAGAAATGAAGATGCCAGCTAAAAATCTATGTGTTCTACTCCGTTCACCTGAGCATTGCAGGTACCTTAGTCTCACATCTGCACCAAACTATTTAAATGTGTTGAAACACCAACTTTACCTGTAGCTAACAATAGTATTTAACAAACAAAGCACCTTTCTTTACGAAATTGTATTTCCTCGAGTTCTTCATGATGATTCCTTCTTACAACTCAAACATATACATGCCACCTGATTTTGCAGCATTCCTCTTCAGCCTGTATCTTTCATCTTCCTTGACACTGTGGTACACCCATATCATACATTAACCTTACTGACCTGTCTTCTACTCTATACAAGCCAGTGGTATTGCAAGATGTTTTACATTCCAAGTTTAGAGCTGTACTTATCATCTGGACAATTTTATGTCACACTCCCCTCTGCCTCCCTCTGTCTGCCTACATTTGACCTACTTAATATTATTCTCAATTTTATCAGTTCATTTCCCTACATTAATTCAAATCCTCAGTGATATGAAAAAAGAATATTAAATTTAACTTGTAATACACTTTTAGACTTATGCCCACAAATTACAGAGTTGGATGTCTAAACAGTGATAAAATATACTGATTTCCATCTCACTGGGAACATCGACTCTCGCAGAGAGGACTTCATAGTAATGTTTTTCCAGGTAGTTGGGTAGTTACTATCACAGAAATCCTGTCAAGAAGGCATCTGCAGCTTGTTTTAATTTTATATTCTTTCTAGTACTCATTACAAAAGAATTTGATTTTGAGTGGATAAGTGCATTTCTACTTGTCTTATTTTTTATTCTGAAAAGCAATGATCACTTATCCTGTTTAGTAAAATATGTGATAACTGCTAAAACAAATTGAAGGCATTTCCTTTTTATACAGGGAGTTCATCATTCCATTGTTATCCTCAGTCAGACAAAACTAATGTTTGCATGAGGTGTTTATTGGAGATGACATATATCTTAACATGAATGCAAAGAAAATGTCCCAGTAACTACTTTCTGCATATGTTGAATAGGTTGACATAAAGGTTAAGGTATTTGTCTCACAGACACATGATACAAGGTTTGATTCTCACTTCTGAAAAAGAAACTGACTAGGGTTAAAGTAGCTTACAACAGCAGTTAGCCTAGTACATACTTATTGAAATAAAGAGGGTCTGTATGCTGTCTTTAGGCATTTCAGGTTATGGATACTGATTACTTGAATAAATCTTATCTGCATGTCGTCAATAGATATTTCACTTTATTGCTAAACCATCTGTGCATAACTTGTGTATCTTTTGTAACCAAGCAGTGGTATGACAGGCCAGACCTTTATTGCATCTACAAATGAAGTTTCACTTCGGTGTACTATGGAGTACTACTAAGTGACCCTATATATGTAGTACTTATATTGCTGTCAAAGCAATACACTGATTATGAAGTACTACTAACTGACCCTATATATGTAGTAGTTATATTCCTGTCACAGCAATGCACTCAGTAAGGAGTACTACCAACTGACACCATATATGTAGTACTTATATTCCTGTCACAGCAATACACTGCAGACAGCCTAATCCCTAAACTAAAATAAATCGCTGTCAGTTAATAATGTCATAATGACAATTTCATGCTTCTTTGAACTCAGCCAAGTTAATGAATTCTAGCATGTGCTCTCATCAACTGCTAAACTCTTCATTTGCAAAATTAAATACTATGACATGAAAGCCAGATGAGGAGTGTGCAAGTCTGCATGTCTGGTCATTGCTGATTCTAAAGTGTATATCATACTCTGAAGGGGGCTATGAGCTGGTGTCAGAAATGTGAGTTAAATGAAAATCAAATAATCTCTTAGGACAGTGACACTATAGCAGACTGTAGCAAAGTAAGCAGTCTGCACCACTTTCAAATGCAGTGTTTCTCATTTAGTCTGCATAGTCACATGAGAAATGCTTTATTTAAAGATAACAAGCTTACCTAAGCTGTTTTTCCTTCAGTTTCATCATCACTAGCATGTCTCACCATTCTTTTGTGGTTCCGTTGTTGAAGACCAACATCTTTGAAGATAAGATTTTTTATTTATTTACTGGGAAAGTCGAACTTGGAACAACGCCAATTTTCAGCAGAAGCCCAGGGAGAAATACTCTAGATGCATGTCGTTTTAGCAGGGGAGAAAACCAGAATACCTTGAGAAAACCCACATGAATGACATACAGATGACGCTCCAGCTGAGAATCTAACCAGAGATCCTCTTGCTGTGAGGTGACAAAGTTACCGCTGCACCACTGTGCCCTATGAGAACAATGTGTTTCTATTTTGTATGTTATGCTACTCCAGTAGGATAGAATAGGAACATAGTATCCACTTAGAAGAAATAAAATGCACTTCTTTATAATGTGCACCGTGTAACTCATTAGGACTACAGTGAGCATACATCCCCCATTTCTTTAAAAAAGATACATCAGAATCCTTGGTGATGCATTCAACTCATTTCACACTTTAACAATGCAAAATCCCTGCCCATAAAGCAAATGGAATCATTAATAGGATAACAGTTAATAATAAAAAAGTTATCTCACTTTATTAATCTTTTAGTTTATTAGGCAGGTCAAGCCACTATGCAAACAAGTCTTTTCAAGAGTGACACAGGATAAGTGACAAGCTCAGAATCATGCATTCTGCAACAACTGAGGGACGCAAACAACAGTTGTTAAAACATACTAGCACTCACAAAAAATTAGAAGCATAGCTTAAACCATGTAGCAGCAAATTACAGATACTGTATGTAACTATAATTGGATACACTAAATGCAGAGTCATGAAAACAGATATTTATAAACACTCTCATTTTAGAAAGCAGGTAATACCTAACAGTTTCTACACAAAAGACACACTAAAAGATTTTTTTACAGGTGCCTTTTGGGATATATCTTCTTTCATTGAAACTATGAATTCATTTTGTTGTTGTTCTGCACATGTAGCAGCTTTTTGAAGCAACTGCCAAGTGTCTTTCAAAGAGATATATTGCTTACTTCAGTCAGTGAGCTTTTCCTGTGATGATGCTGATGTCTTCATAATTCTGCTAACAAAGTATATCTGAGACAAGCAGATTGCATATACAACATAATAAAAATGCTGGCTGTGCTCATGTGATCTTAAGATTAATTTATTTGCTGTTTCAGGAACAAGAACTTTCTGTTCTGGTATTCCATCTCATAAAATGTATACATATCATTATAAAAAAAAGCTTGTAGCTCCTAAGCTCAGTCGACATTAGCAATACTTCAAAATATGAATATTTTATTTACATTTTATAAACTGGTAAGACATCAGTGAGACAATCGTTTCTGGAATGAAGGTTAACTTTTATATTTCAGATGTAAGAGTTAAAATTCATTAACCATGAAGGAGGAAACTGGGTAGACAATGTAACACCTTCAGTAATATCTAGGTTATTTCATTCTGAAAAAAGAAAAAAACATCTACATATATTTCACAAAGGTTGTTTTTGCCTAAATGTCCCTTAGTATGGTAACCATTTGAAATGTTGGAACCCGCTAGACTGAGTCCCAGAACATGGAGACTGAATGGCCAATAAAATTGACTTACATATATTAAGTCTGAGATAGCCATTTCACAGAGTATTTCCTTTTCTCCTAGGCATGAGGATCTCAAAGTCAGCATATATAAGAGTGGGGTGTATGTGGTAGTTGACCAGAAATAATCATCTACACACACACCACAGCACAAACTAACATACTCTGCACCGCTGCATCAAGTACTCCCCGCCTAAGCCTTGCACTGGGCTGCTCCAGACAAGATGTCTTCAAAAGGACAGCACCAATCTGCAGCTTCTCTGGTTAAGGATGAAGTGAGTATTACTATAATTTAAGTAAGCTGACTTCACTGGATTTGGGAGAAAGGTGCCAGACAAAACTGAATGAGGTTATATTCCCTCAATGCCTGGGCCTTCATTTCCAGCCTTAGTCCTGCTACCACCAGACTTAACAGATATCTGGCCACTCCCCACCTTGTTAAACTGGTCCTCTCCGCTCCGCTGGTGTTACCTTCTGATTACTCACCAGTGAAAGAGAGGAGACCGGGATAAAGAATAACAAACACAGACAATAATATCAGAATCCCGATGACCAGATGTTTGCAGTTTTGAAATCTCGCAGCTAAACAATTGCGATTGCCCAACAATGCACAACGGTACCATTACCGTTCTCTTTACTGCAGTGCAGTCTTGGAGTTGGTATATTTAAGTAGCAGGTGGATGTGGGGAGTGTAGCCCACTACTTGGGGTTGTGCAGGGGGGCTTGCCCCTTCAAAAAAGCGACATCTAATGTTTTCCTGTTTTAGTTTTTTTTTTTTTTTTTTGCATTTTCGGATTTCAGAACCTTGTACATCTGAATGTTGGGATTCTGATGTTCGAGGTTATGAATTTTCGAAATTACAAAGTGGACCCATATATATTCTGTACCTTCACTGCTATCGTATCTTTGTGATTTACCTGCAGAGGACAGGTGGTGAATTCATTGAAATTTTACCAGCTTTTTAGGAATTAACCCAGTACCAGTGGAGATATTCCAAAAACTTTAAATGGAGGCTCATTAAAAGGGACTCAGCACCCTCACTTTCTCAATTTCTCTTTGCAGTAAACCGTGTCCTAATGTCTCTCTACCTCTCATTGATTTCAAGTTCTGACATGCTCTAGTCCCCTTTAAACCTGGACTGAATGGAAATGCTCCTGTAGAAAAGACCCATCCCAGGAAAATCCTTGATCAACTCACCTGTTGCTGCCTTGTCCAGGTAATCCAAGCCCTAAGAGATAAAAGCTGAATAGAAGAATGAGTTAGCTGATCAACCAGCTCACACACACAAAGCCCAACGCCCTCTGGATGTCCTATTGTTGACTTGTACTCTCATACCCATCACCCACCCTTTCAGTGCATCAGAGACCACTGCTATGCTCCACCAGCTTGACTACCCTCCTTTTGTCAACATCTCAAATCACTGTCCACCCCATCAACAATACGAGCACAAATTATTGAATCTGCATGCTAGCCAAATGAATCTATCTATTCATGTTTCAGTCTTAAAAGCTTAACAAACTTATACATCCACAGAGCTCCCTCCCTGCAGCTCTACTGATGGTTTATCTATTGTAGCTCATGGCCAGATATCAGCATGCTTAGATTCCCAGCTGAGGATCTTATCTATGACCTTCCTGAATGTCTGAGCATATCCAACCACTGCCTCCCCTCTACTGCTGTACCTCCCTTATGCTCAAAAATACTCTAGCAAAGTCAAATTCTCATATGTCTGCTTTTACATAAATACTGCCCTGAAATATACAAAATGCCGAACTCAGTTATCCCATGTCTGTACCTCTAACCTAACCAGATGTCACTTATCCAGTGCAGTCAAGGCTACCATCAAATCCTTAGCATCAGGGACAACATTATCATTTATAGAGAAGGACACTCAATAAATAAATTTAAAAAATTCAGCAAAAAGACTTTAACATTATGAATGATTGGATATTATAGGTTCAAAAGTAAGTACTAGGCATTCAGTCTGCAGACCATTACAACCTAGCCAAAATCAAATTTTTAAGAGTTTGCTTAAGCCTCAGAGTGCAAGACAAGATAGACCAGGGGTGAATTTGAGGCTGCCCATCAATTAATTTATGTTATCTCTGCTTATAATGGAAGTCTGTTCCAGAGGTGAGGGATACCATTGGATATGAATCTATCATGACAACATGGTATTTATCTGCTGGTTTTGTACCATAACAGCAGTAAATGCCTAACATTTCAACTTCCTTGGTTTCTACATTACAGATGATCCCAAGCATTATGGAGAAGGTATAATGACTTTAACTTAATATTTCATTACCATTGGTAGGAGGTTAAAGAAAGTTGGCTCTTTCAGGGTTCAAAAGGGTAGATGCAGATGTCCACAGAGGATTTGATAAGAGACTGAGTGCAGAGGGAGATGACCGTCAGTCTCTTCTGACTGCTAAGATTTCTCAGGTCACTGATCTTTTTAGTCATAAATCACTGAGGTCTCTCAAATTGAGTGATATGTTTATTCAAATACATGTCAAAAGGTATATTAGAGTCAGTAATGGATATGATTTGATACAAGTAAAGGAGGATTAAGACTTCTTGGATCTAATGTAGATGCCTTTGAAAATTAGATAAGCCATTCAGAAGGCTTTACAAACAATTGTAGAGAAATAATGGGCAAATTCTAAAGGATTGTCAACAAAAATGCCTAGATTCCTTATGACATTGTCTAATTGGAGGGTTGTGTCACCTATATAGTATGCAAAATTGTTTTGTTTACCAAAACAAACTGCGTTGATTTTTTCACATTTAATTTGAGAGTGTGGTACTTCTAGCAGTAGAAAACATGAGAGCCAGCAGACTGTAGCATAAACCATTTATTAGCTCAAAAGCATAATAAAAAAAGAGACAAAACAGACCGGTTTCGGCTGTAAAAATTATAAAGCCTTCTTCAGTGCAGTAAAGACATATTCACTTATTCTCCTTTTTATAGGTTGCCACTAGATGAGGCTCCAAATTAGTAATTAATTCATTAATTGACCATACCAATTAAAGGTATTCATCAAACCCTGGAGAAAACAATGCCCCCCAGTTTGATGATCTATTTCTTCTCTTTATTGTTTAAAGTCTGATGCCATCCTGATTTGTTTGTTCTCTGTCCAATTACTCTGCCTATCACAGTGAAAGTAAAAGATGCATTCTTATGTGCCCCAGTGTGTATGTATAAAGCATTTGTGAGCTTATTGTGTCTGATGTCACTTAGATGTTCAGAAATTCTGAATTTTAAAGGCCTAAATGTTTGTCCCACATAAAATGCAGAGCAGGTGCAGGTAACCAAATAAATCACCCAGTCCATTTGACAGCTTGCAAAAAAGAAAATATCAAATACTTGCCCAGTATTTTTGCTGCTAAACTAGCATGTCTTCTTCACCCTTCTGCAGTGAGTGCAATGGTCACAGGGAAAACATCCCTTAAGTTGGTCCTCCACAAGAGTGGTTTGTATAGAGTCACCCTTACTTCTCCAACCATGTTTATAATGATTCAAGAATGAACCCAAATGTTTGCCTCTCCTAAAACAGAAATGACATCTGTCATCCAAAATGTTGCATAATTTAGTGTCTGCTAAGAGTATGTTCAAATGTCTGCAGACACTATTAAGTAGGACATCAGTGTTCCTTCCATACATAGTGACCAGTCGGATGGTTGAGTCTTTATCCATGGTGTTATCTCTGTATGTTAAGAGATCCTGCCTGTCACGATTGGCCACCCAGTGTCTGGCCTGAAAGATGTTCCCTATTTTGTAGCCCCTATTCCTGAATCTAGTAGTAAGGTCTTCTTGATATATTTGATAAGTAGCATCATTTGAACATATTAATTTCATACGCAAAAATTGTGATTATGGGATGTTTCTGCATATATGTGGAGGGTGAAAGCTGGTAGCATGGAGAAGGGAGTTACATTGGGGGTATTTACGATACACTTCTGATGTTAAGGTATGATCATTGTTCCTAATAACTAAAACATTCAAAAATGTGATCCTGTTAATATTGTAGGTGATGGTAAAATGTATACCCCATTTGTTGTCATTTAAGTATCCAACAAACTCCATAAGATAATCTGGGTCCGATCTCCATACTACCCAGCAGTCATCCAAGTATCTTCTCCAAATATCAATCTCATTTAGATAAATATTGTATGAATTATCATAGATGATCGGTTCCTCAATGTGGGCCATGAATAAGTCAGCATATATGGGGGCAAATGAGGCTCCCATAGTGGTGCCTTGTATTTGTAAGTAGCAATTGTTCTGGTAGTAGAACACTTTCTTAGTAAGAATGTGTTCACCAAGGCAAAGTAGAAAAGTGTTGAAACCCGGTTGGTACAACTCTGACTTGTATAACCAGTATTCTAGTGCTTCCAGCCCTGCCCAATGAGGAATGTTGGTGTACAATACAGAAACATCTAGGGTGCAAAGCAACCACCCTGGCTCAAGCTGTATCTCCAAGATAACTTTAAGGAATTCTGTAGTGTCTTGGATATGGGCCCTAACCCATTTAAGAAGTGGTTTGAGATACTGTGTCAGAAACTGGAATAACGGTTCCATGATGGAGCCCCTACCTGAAACTATTGGTCTACCAGGTGGATTTTCCAAGTTCTGATGTATTTTGGGTAGAAAATAGTTGTATTGGCTAGAAGGTTCGGGCACCGTGAGGTGATGTAATGTGTTGCCCATAATGATTCCCTCATTCTTGGCTGATGTCAAAAACTGGTCGATCTGTTTCTTGAAACCAGGAGTTGGGTCCAATGTCATACGGGTGTAGTAACAACTATCAGTTAGCTGTCTCACGGCTTCTGTGTTGTATTGGCTCCAATCTTGTACCACCACTGCTCCACCCTTATCTGCAGATGATATTGCCAAATCATGGTTTGTTTCAAGTTCATGGATGGCATCCATGTTGGTCTTTGAGAGATTGTTTGGGTTGGCAAGGAACTCCCTAAAGTAGAAATGCAGATCTTTGAGAATGCAATTCTGAAACATTAACACATTATGATGCATTGGTGGCATAAAATTAGATTTGTGGTATCTGAATCCATCCTGCGATCCAGGATTAGGTGCTGTTTGAAAAAATAGTCTCAAGTTAAGTAATCTACAAAATGAGGTAATATCTTGTGCAAATGTATCTTCAGATACATAAAAGCCAGATATAAAATTAAGACCTTTATTCAAAATGTTAACTTGGGTGGGTGACAAAGGAGTGGATGAAATATTCAGTACATTATTATGTTCTATTTCTGTACCATCAGTTTCAATAATCTTCCATGTTGTCCACCTTTGTGATGTTTCCTGCCCCCTACTTTGCCTGCCCCTAAAGGGATCGGTGTATTGCTTCGTTTAGAGGCTGGAGAATCTGGGGCATGCTTTACATCAGGTTCTAAACCTGATGAGGATTCCTCCCCAGAAGTATCATAACTGGATGAGAAAGGCTTCTTTAGAATGGACCTTGGTCTTTTCCTTTTAGCCACCTTCCTATGTTTGCTCGAACCAGACGTGCTTATTACTGGAAAAAGGATGCCCACCCTCACAGGCAGTCAGATCCCTATGGAACTTTTTAATTTTCTGTCTTTCAGTTGCTGCTCCAGGGTTAGCAGATCCTGACTGAGTTTCCTAAGACAGGTGTTGTAGGATTCCTGTCCTTCAAATTTCTGAATGTCCGCACACATTTGTGTGATTTCTAATATATCTTTAAAAATGGTTCTCTCATAATGAGAGGCTAAGATTTCCACAAAACTCATGGAAGCTCTTTGTTGAGCCCCAGCCCATTGTTCTGTCAGGGTGGTGTCAATATTTGGAACTAATGGCTGTATACGTACGCTCTGTCCTCGTGGTGAAATGCCCTTAGTTAAGTATGCCTTGAAAAGCTTAGAATGCTATATGTTGGTCCAAAGGGACTTCATACTCTTATTTAGTATGAGAAACTGTGCTTCACATGTATTTTCCAAAAACAAATCCTCTGTCCCATTTTGATTGACTGTATTGCCAAGGCCAAATATGGCCAAATCGTTTCTGTCTAAGGATAACCCTATAGCAGGTTAGTAAGATCCATTGGTGGTTAATAATCAGTACTAGATAAATGCTATTTGTCCCCTATACTAACATCAGGTGTTGGGAATATGAATGCCCCAACTGGAGTAATCCTTGTACTTCTATCAATTATTAACATGGTCTAACCTGTGCAGGAGCAATTGAGACAGTGAAAGACCAAATAACAGCACCCAATATAGCCATCTTTAAAAACATAGACCAAGAGTATTTTCGTGATGGTCTGAGAAATAGATGCAGAATATGACGTGGCCCAGACTGAGTTCTATGCTGACTTTTTTACCTTCAGAAGTAGAATCTGCAATTCTAACCATGTGGATTCTGTCAGAGAACCAGATAACTATCTACCACATGACTATCTATCACATAACATAAGTACTAATATTTCAGTTTACAAGTTTGTCATTAATGCCTGTGTGGGAATAGTGTCAGAGGCCTTAGCTAAGTCTAGATATGCTGTATATACTGCATAACCACTATCTACTGTTTCAATTACTTTTTCAAAGAACTTAGTGAGGTTAACGAGGCATAGTCTTTCAATGGGGTCTATGTTAAATATTCTAACATCCAAAATGTCGAACATTAGATGGTTGAGAACAAATGTTCGACATTTGGATGTTCGAATATCAAAAAAAAAGAAAAACACACATTAACAGTGTGCTCCCCCACCCCCTACTTATATATACCAACTCCTAGACCGCACTTAAGTACAGAAAAGGGAAATTCTCCCTATCTGCACCATACAGTGCCATTGAAAGTCAGTCTTTGAACACTTGCAATTTTGAACGTTTGGTCTCGACCATGTAACATTCGAAATTGTGAGCGTTCGAAGAATTGACATAGACCCTTTCAATGGCAAAGCTGAGTTGATGACGTTTGAAGGTTAGGAGATTTTCAATGTCCATGTTAATGACGACTCAGATAATTTGTTCCATAGCTCTACATACAAAGCTAGTGAGGCTAATGGGTCAGCATGTGGTTAGGTTATATGATTCCAGGAGAGGCTTTGTTGAAAGTATACTCCTTTCTAAATTGGAAAATGTCCTTCTCCCCTTCCCTTAGTTATTCTTCATATAATAGCAGCTAGATACAAACTTCTATTAATGCAATATGCAACTTTAACAATGTGTCTCCTAGAATGGTCTATTTATTTTATTTTATTTTATTTTCAGTTTGATGACCGGGGAGGTCCACTGGGCTCAAGGAGCCCATTTTCAGTGGAGGCCCAGGTAGAAAAGCTCCATATTTCATAGTAAAAATACTACAAATAAGCAAAGTGTAATATTATACAGTAAATCTAAGCAAAGTATAATAGCAAAATCGAAGGCTATACATTACATACTTATATACAGATTAGAGAACAAGTTGTACAGATGTTAAGTTATACAGAGGTTGTAAGTCATCTGTGAATGGTATAAAAACTAGCATTTGTAAGATAGCAGTAAATACGATTAATCCACAGAAAAGGGGTGAATAAAGGTGGAAGGTACATTATGTGCAATGTATACATTCATATAATTAGCAGGTTAGGTAGGTAGAGTGCAATATCATTTCCAGTTATGGGACAGGTAGGAATGGAGCTGGGTTTTAAAATGTTCAAAGTTTTCAGAAATTCTTAGAGAAGGAGTGAGAGAATTCCACTTTTTGGCTAAGGAAAAGGATAGGAGAAGCTGACCAGTGGGACGATTTGGTTTGTATACAGTAATTAGATTTTGGTGGGCAGATCTTAGAGGTCTGTGTGGGGTGTATGATGGTAAGATGTTTGTTAGTGCTGGGCATTTAGTTGGTTTAAAAATTAGCTTGTGGGCTGTAGTGAGTTGGAGAAAGTCAAGGTAGTTTGGAAGTCCTAGCCAATTCAGCAGGTGGAGAGATGTACAGTGGTGGGTGGAGTATTTGGATTTGGTGGCGAATTTTGAGATTTTGTTGTAACAGCTTTCCAGTTTGGAGGAAATAGAGGAAGATAGGTTGGTTAGTAGGGGGGCACCATACAATAGTGATGGTAGTAAGTAGATAGTAGCGAGTGTCTGTCTTGTAGAAGGGGGGAGAAAGTGGGAGTTTCTGTACAGCGTGCCAAGTTTCTGATGTGTTTTCTTAATATTTGAATATGAGTATCGAATTTTAGGTGCTCATCAATAGTAACCCCAAGAAGTTTAGCAAAAGGAACAACTTCTATAGTGGAGTTGGCATGGCTGATAATATTGAAAGAGGTTTTTTCAAGAGAGAGGGATTTTGAGGGAGAGAACAGTATAATTTTAGATTTGTTGGCATTCAGAGAGATGTGGTTTTGAAGCATCCAGTTCTCAGTAGTTGAGCAGTCAGTTTGAGTTTTATTTGGAGCTTGGGGAGATTAAAAGCAGAGCATGAATAAAGTTGAGTCGTCTGCATTTTGTACTATCTTAGTGTTAGGAATGTCTGCATGAAAATCATTAATAAATATATTAAAGAGCATTGGACCAAGTATGGATCCCTGGGATACCCTGGTTGGGGGAGGTAGGAAGACTGAGGTGCCAGTTTTCCATTTCACTGCCTGAGATCTGTCAGAGAGGTAGCTGCTGGAACAGGTAAGGATGTTTTGATAGAGATTAAGGTTAGAAAGGTGGTTTAGGAGGTGGGTATGGGAGACTGCGTCAAAAGCCTTAGAGAGGTCAAGAAGGACTGTGGATACAAGTTCTCCAGAGTCACGGGCATGGTTTACTATGTCTAGGAAAGAGAGAAGAGCAGTTATTGTGCTATGGCCAGGACGGAAACCATGTTGTGTAGGAGTGAGGAGTTGGTTATTGGTAAGGAAGTTATGAGCGGGAGGTGGATGCATTTTTCAAGAATTTTTGAAATTGGGGAGAGAAAGGCTATGGGTCAGAAGATAGAGATGTTATTAATTTTGCCAACTTTATGGAGGGGTAGGATAAAGGCTGCATGCCAGAGTTGGGGGACATGCGATTTCTGTATGGATTTATTAATAAGAATGCTAAAGGGGGTGGTGATACCGTCTGCTGCAAGTTTTAGAAAGAGTGAGGGGATATCGTCAGGGGCATTGGAGCATGGCTTAAGCTTAGAGAGAATTTTTTTAAGTATTAGGTGGAGATGGGTTTCAGATGAAATATGGGAGGAGTGTTAGGGATGGGAGGTTGGGTAGAGGGTTTGAGTTGGGGGGAGGACTTGTGGTTTGGAAAGGTCTTGGTGAGTTCTGTTACAGAGTTAGTAAAAAAGGAGTTGAATAGAGTATCTATTTCCAGCTCAGATTTACTGGTGTCAGGGCAAGGATTGTTTTTGGTACCTGGGTTCAGAAGAGAGTTGATGGAGTTCCAGAATTGTTTGGGGTTTTTGGAATGATTATACTGGAGTTTAGTATAGTAAGATTTTTTTATCTTTTATAATTTGTTTTTGGCTAGGTTGCAGAGTTGCTTATATTTAAGAAGGGTGTCAGGGTGCTTATTGTGATGGAAAAGTTTCCAGGTCTTGTCTCTTTGCTGCATAAGTGTTTTGGTATCTTTAGTTAGCAATGGGGTGGAGGTGGGTTTTATACATTTTGTTCTTGGTGATGCTTGGGAGTTTAGGGTGTCTAAGAAGGTTGAGTTGAAGAATTCAACGGAGTCGTCTAGGGAGGGAGTTTTTAGATTGTACCAGTTTGTTAGTTTGAGAGAATTGGAGAAAGTTGTGGGGTTAAAGTTTGTAAGGTTTCATGAATGGATATATCGGTGTAGGTGAGGAGTGGAGGGGGTTGTTCTATGGATGAAGGCTGACAAGTGGTTACTAATAGTGTCTGGTAAGATGCCTGTGTATGAGATTTTATTTGGGTGGGAGACTAGGATCCAGTCAAGAGTGGAGCCTGGGGGGTTATTTTTATTAGGTCTGGTAATGGCATATGTAAGTTGAGTGAACCTGAATAGATTGATTGATATGGAGGGATTATTGGTATTCATTTTGTTCCAGTCAATGTTTACATCCTCTAGTATGTATGTCTCAAGCTTAATTAATTTCTTCAAGTGTAGTGGTATTGTTTCCAGGGGGAATATAGAGGGCCATAACACAAATACTTTCATAGTTATTCATTTTGAGTATTCCTATGACTAGTTCAGCGTTGTTGAACTGAAGAATAGGATTTTGGTAGGGAGTGATGGAGAATAGGCTAGAGTAGATTAAGGCTACTCCTCCCCCTTTCCTATTTTGGTGGCCATATCTGAGAGCTTGAAACCCAGGGGGTAGAATTTCAGAGTCAGAAATATGGGGTTTTAGGCATGTCTCAGAGGCAGCTACTGTGTCAGGTAGGGTATGGTATAGCCAGGCATGGAAGTGGGCTGTTTTGTTTTTTAGACCCTGGGCATTAATGGTTAGTAGTTTGAGATATTTAGGGTTGGTAATACTGGTTGTGATAGGGGGAGCAGGATTGTTGCTGGTATTAGGTCCAGGGTTGGGGTGTATGTCTCCTGCTAAGCATAGGCAATCAAAGGGGGATGGGAGCAGGAGCTTGGGTTTGCTCCTTGCGTTTTGTGGGAAGTGCAATATTGCTTTAGGTATGTGATGTTTTATTGAGGAGGGTAGAATTTTGGTTTGAAGTAGTGGAGTGAGTTTGGTTGAACTAGAGAGTAGAATATAGTGTGAAAGTGAGATCTATTAGGGTGAGTATGGGAGTTAGGGGTGGTGGTGGGGGATGGGAAGAGGGGGGAGTTTGCAAGAGGAATAAGAGGTAGCATGGAATAGAGGAATTAGAAGATGTAAGCTGAGAGAGGGGATGAGAAGGGTTTGAGAAATGGAGAAAGCATGGTTAATTGGTGTGAGTTAGGTATAATGGAAGTAGCTGGATGTTAGGGGGTGTGTGAGAGTGTAAGAGGGAGGGGTGTAAATGTGAATACAGGATGGGGAGGGGGAAGTTAATTAGTGGAGGATGGGTAGGGGGGATAATGAGATGTGATTGGATTGGCTGAGAGAGGAAGGGGAGGGGAATATTGGCTAGAATAAATGTAGGAGTAGTGGGGGCGGGTGAGAATTAGGGGCATGGTAGGGGAGTGGAATGAGCCCACAGGGCGAATAGAGTGGGTAGAGCCAAGAGAGAGGATGGCTATCAGGAGTCAATCCGTGGAATGGTTTCTGGAGCAAGGATATATGGAGGGATTGCAGGGGCAGACAGCAGAGATAAGTCCATACTGTGGAGTCAAGGGACAGAAGGAAAAGTAGTATATACTGAGAGAAAGCAAGCCAGCAGAAATAACTGTAGGATACACTTAGAGCAAGCAAGCCAGCAGAGTAAGATTTATGAGGGAATGGGTCTGATTCAGGGGGAGCATGGGTGTACTGTAAAGTTTAACTAGAGATTATAGGTTGTTAGACAATGCTCACCTAGTGGCAAAAGGGGACAATGACAGCCTATGACCCAGTTCAGCCAGAAAATGAGAGTAGAACAGGGGAGTTTGAGGGGAAAAAATAAAGGCTCACCATAGGCAGCTTACCAGGCGCAGAAGGAGTACTTGCTCTACTGTATTGGGAGCACAGAAAAACAGTTAAACACAAGTACATACACTATATAGAATTGGACTTGAGGGAGAACTTTGGGAGTCCTGGAGGTGATATTCTTTTGGGGAGTTGTCTTTGCAGAGTGTTATAAAGGGATGGAAGCACCCAGAGTTGCCGGGGTGCAGACAGCTGTAATGAAGATAGCAAGAAACCAGATTAGTTTATGCAGCAGAGATAAAGGAGCCGTTAGGCAGAGAACAGAACAGAGACAAAACTAAGTAGGGTTGCTAATACAAACATACGCTAAAAAGATGTAAATGTAATCTAAGCAAGAAAAACAAGTTACTTTGAGTAATAAAGTGATAGGGTTGCTAATACAACATAAGCTATATAAGTGTAATTGAAAGCTAAGCAAGAAATGAAAGGTAACTTTAAATTAAAAACAGTGTGCAGGGATTACAGAAACTATTTCACCAAAAGCTTGCAGGCAAGTAAATGCATTCAAAATTCTGGTAACACATCACAGACAACAATGCATTCAATTCAAATGGTTACAGCACAAGAAACATATGTCCACCGAATGATCTAAGCACTGCTTCACATTCTACAACACATAGATAGTTCATATCTACATTCTGCTGCTAACCGCCTAGCAAGAACTCTTTCCAAGGCTAATATGATTTAGCAGCTTAACAAAAATGGGAAATATGAATATAAGTCAATCCCTGCTTGTGTTGAGGGTACAGCAAGCATTGATGGGTGTTGCATTAAAAAAAGTAGAATTTCCATTTCAGTTGAACGGCAGTATAGTAAACATAGTGCAACAAACAGGGATACAGCAGGGGGAAGAGAACTTACTTGGCCTTTCCCTTTAGGTCTAAGTGCATGGATAGTCTGTACCTGTATTGTACCAGTATTAAAACCTGCTTCTAGGCAGATGAAAGTCAATGGTGCAAGCAGCAGACCTACAGTTTCGCCTCTGAATCTGCTTCCGCATGAAGCGATACCAAAAGAGTTGACTGCAGAACGTATTCAATCCAAATACAGTTTGGTGAGTCAGAAAGGCATAAGTATTGCTGTTATTATTAAACCAACAAATAATTCACAAACAAACATTAAGATAGGTACTGCATTAAAGACACACAATGTCCGGATCTGTTGTGCAGCAGTACAATAAATGTAGAGCAGTAAACAGGAGGCTATAGCTAGGGGAAAAGAACGGACTTAGTCGTTCCTTTTATGTCTATGTGTACGGAGAGTCCGTGCCTGTTATCCACTTTAAAACCTGCATCTAGGTCAGACTACCACTGTGTCACACCTCAAAAGGCTAACAGTCTACCCATCCATGCCCACTCCACACTGCTTTTGTTCACACTGTTCTTCAAAATTCTACAAAACACTTCTTTCCTTCCTTAAATAAAAATTACAAGTAAAACACTATCCTTATTCCATCTGCAGATAAGGCTATACTTATCTTGCCCTTATTTATTTTCCTTTCAATATTGCACTCAGAAGTTTTGATTAAGTTGTGTCCCTGCACTACAATTATTTGCCATAAAATATTCGATAAATAACAAATTACATGTCCCTCATGAAAAAAAATATATTGGACACTTTCAACAGACATATACATGTTTCTGCTACATAGACACATGATAGTATTATTTTCACTATCTCACTATCTCCTTGACATTAAAGCCTAAACCCTTTTTCTGTTAATAGCTTAGACTTAGCAAGCCAATGCTGATAATATTGTATATATGTAAATAGAGTAAAAAAACATTCTTTTTTCCAATCTTGCTTTCTTACTAACAGTGCTAATCTCTGGGACTACACAGTCTCAAACAAGGATGCAACTTAGTTTTGTTCAGATATTAATCAGAATTCTTTGCTGAATATTGCTGTAAGCAAGTCTGTACATTTGTAATGTAGTTCTAATGTCATGGCAGAAAATGGTCCAAGGACTAGTCCACTTATCTGGTTAACAAATTAATAAAATAAATAAATGTGGTATACAATGTTATGGCCTTTATATGATTTGGAAGATCCCATATTATGAGAGTAACCATCCTTTAATTCACAGTTAATATTGACAGGGACCTAACCCGACATATTCCCTGTTTGTAGAACAGGCAACCCTTACATATTAAGTAGACCGCTTCACTGCAGACTCTAAAAGCAGTCTTGATGACGATATGTGATTTCAAACTTTCCCCTGGGATATAGTTAGCCTTCAGTCAGTACCTTGTGTTGTGGCTGAGTTTCTTAATGGCTTCCTTAGGCTTAAGCCCATTTTGATGAAGTATAGAGAAGGACAGAAAAAGATATACAGCAATCAAAATCACAAACCTGTCAAGTGTGTCTTTAAGCTCGTTTATCTTTTAATTAAAGATTTTTTTAGAAATAAAATTTGAGAACAATGACCCGGTTTTAAACTCTAGTCATGCGGTCACATGCTCTTGGATAACAATTAAAAAAGAATGATAACACTCCTACTGACTATGAATAACGCAAAGCTTATAATCTACCCACTATTTTTTTTTCGGTACACATTTAATTATTACTGGATTGCGGTGCTGCGGTAGCGTTGTCGCCTCACAGTAAGACGCTGTCCGATTCGATTCACAGCTAGAGCGTCTTCTGCGTGGAGACATGCGTGAATGGGCGTACCTTCATTGAAGGTTGTGCATCAGGACTGGTAACTCGGCACGTAAAAATTAACTACTAATCATTAGTGGACTGGCGTTCCGCTGTGGCGACCCCTAACCGGGAAATGCCGAAAGACACAAACAATTTAAACTAGAAACACAGTTTGCTTTTAACTTAAATAGCCAACAAAGTTTATGCATTTTTCCCACATAATCCAACGTGAAAAAATATTTTTTAAAGACTTATGCATTAAAGGGTGTTTAAAAATTGCATTAGCATTTTTGTTGGAAATGATACCACTGAGGTGTTCATGCACTCCCTGTAAAAAGTCTGTGTCTTGTTTTTACAGCGTAAATAGATAACAGATGTCAACTTAGCCAAGTAACCTGTGTAGGGTCATAGCAAAACTGAGTGTTCAGTGCCCAAGTGGAACTTTGATAGGGGGGCAGGCAGGAAAGGACAAGAGTCTAGGCATAACTGTAGTCTTGAATTTTGCTAGTGAGAAATTAATGTACAGTTGAGCAAGAATTAGTCTTCCATGCACAAGTACAACTTTGGGAGTTGCACAGACAGAAAAGAACAAGAGTCTAAGCGCATTGATAGTCCTGTATGATGCAGTAACGATGCAGCAGGACTATATTTACTGTCCATGTACAACTTCCTAGGTTGACAGGTTCATAGGTAAGTACTAGGCTAGCTGGGATCTATTTCATTTCAGCAATGGGTGACATCACCTAATGGCACTGCATCAAAAATACAGTCCTTTAAGTCCCCCCCCCCCCCGCTAACTATATATACATTTCATATTTCATTTCATGCTATTTGTATACTATTTCTATACTGTAGTGAAAGAGAGTCATGACATCTTGGGTTTATAAGTTCATAAGTAAATAAGTAAGTACTAGGCAATCAGTCTGCAGACCATTATATACCTAATCAGTAAATAATATTCCAAATATGATGTAAAGAATAAGGTTAACTGTATGCAGTAGTTTATGCAGGCACTTTGGTGGCACTAGCAGGCTAGAAATAGTATTTTGTAAACATATTTTTTGTTTGTTTTATTGAAAGTTTAATTGCATTTGAATGCATTCCATTCAGGATTCAGTAAACTTCCGTGCAGGAATAGCTTATTCCTGCACAGAAGGGACCACTCCCGTGCAACACAGCAGCGTGCCATGCATATTCATGAAGTTGTGCTGCCATGCTGCAAAATGGACATGGTTCTGTGTACGAGTCCAAGGGGTGTGTCTGAGAGCAGTGCTCTCACAATACACATGCCCCCTGCACACCAGAATTGCTGTTCAGCAATTTAAAACAAGCGAGAATGCTCGTAACACACCCAACCCATCAGGGTAAGAAATCTGGTCAAAGCCATAAGGAACAATCGTCCCTACTAAGGCAAAAGTTGATAGAATAACAGATTTAGCATAAGCACATAGTGCACACCTCCCAACCTGTCAGAGTAAGGAATGGGGACAAAGTCATAAGGGACAATCGTCCCAAAAAACAGAAAGTTGATAGAATAACAGGTTCAGCATTAGCATGGATATTTTGAAGGGTATAAATAAAAAAAAAAAAAAAAAACAACAAATAAGTTTTTTGTTATACATGCAATGAAAGTTTAAGCGTTGCTGCTTGGGTGTTCCCGTTGCTCAGCTACGCTTAGTCCAGCTTAAACAGCACAAGAAGTTAAATAGCAAGAGACATCCAACATAAGCAGTACTTCTATAGTGCAATAGTTAGAGCATGCATTTTTTAAACAGCCATTCTGGTTCGATCCCCACTATAATAAATTTGCATTTTACATGTGAAAGCAGTACATAAACATTTTTTTTTATAATTAGCTACTAAATAATATATATTTGTTAACCAGAGTACGGTAGTAAGGCCAGATGTGAGGTGTCAGTTTAATAAAGTTGTGAAACCCCCATATAAACACAAGTGCCCCATACAGTATAGTCACACATGAATAAATGTAATGAAAGCACATTGGGGGATGTCAGGGACAGTAAAAAAATGTATAATATGTAATGAATGATGAATCAATCCCATACAGCAGATAGTCTGTAAAATAAAAAATAAGCAGTGCTAAGCATTGCACAGCTCTGCTTGCCAGATGTAAGCTTTGTGTAAATATGACTGCTATGCAATGAGTAGCATAGCTAAGTGTATTTGCTCATTGGTAAGCAGGGCTGAACCTGCCCCTTTAAGCACTGCCAACCTTAGCTAAGCAGGTTTTCCCATAGCTTAGCTTAACTCAGCATATTCAAAACTGTCCAATCTCGGCAAAGGGTGGGAAATTGGATGTATTTAAACCCTGCAGGTGGGAATACAGCTCATAACTGGTTGCAGCTTCCCACTGTAGGCAGTATGGTAGGTGTTGGTGAGGGCATGCACTTCCGGGTGCAGCACTAGGGCATACAGGAGTCCAAGGTCACGGTAGGACTCTTGGTAAATAACCATGATGAGAGACTGCTGCAGGGGTAGTACCAGGGCTCCCAGTATAAAGTGGAAGCCTGGGACTGTCTCGCCCGTGATCTCACCAGTACCACTGGTATCCCTCGGACTGGTGAGCAGGTCCAGCACTACTATGCCTACCTGAAGCAGAGGAAGAGGGAGCTCTTGGCCGAGTGGGTCCAAGAAGCAAGGCAGAGGGTTGATGTCCCAGCAGTGTGTAAGTATTCATATCAATAACTGTTTACAAAAGATCAGCCTGTGTATGTCATGGATAGGTATGCCTAGATATTTCTGTATTCCCTTTACAGCTGCAGCTGAGTGGGCTGTGAATCAGGAAGCCCATGCCAGTAGGTTGCAAAGGTTGTGTCACGAGCCTGGTGAGTAACAATCCTGCTTGTAGTAGTCATACCAAATAAATATAAAGTAGTAGAAAGTCACCTGGCAGTATAAAAACTCTGTATGGGTTGTACTGAATAAACCGGACAATATGACAGTAATAGTCCCATATAGGTGATATTTAAATAAAACCGTAACTGCCTGGCAATAACGTTCTAAATCCTGGACTGGTTGTGTTTACTCTGGTATTGTATGGCATTTAATGTTGCATTCTCTTAATAGTAATGTGTTAACCACTGTTACCCACACTGTGCTACATAAAAAATATGTATAGGAATGTCTGTATAAGCCTGTTGTAAGTACAAGGTAAGATTGAACAACCAAGAGAGACTTTGACAGAAAACAATGAAGGAACAGACAACAGTTTCTAAATCACTCACTCTGATGAAGCACAAATTGTTGCATTTTTAGCACACGCAGCCATGGTTTGAATCCTGGGAGTGGTAGTAAGCTGTATGCATATCATACTTCTCAACTGTACATATTTCCGCAGAATGTTCAGGTAATTGGGTCATATTTTTGACCTGTTCCTCTTTCTCCCTGGCAAATCACTGGGATGATCTCAGAATTGTAGTCACTAAATAATGACATACATTTGAGGTTCAGACTTCTAATCCTTCAGAAAAATATATATTAAAACAGATCCTGTTACTCTAGCAACTCTCTTAAGTTTATAAGAGCAATATTCAAAATATGTGCCTATTTGTACCCCCATGTTGTCAAGGTTTGTCCAGAGTTTGTGCATTAAGAGATTGAGAGGTATGTGCATAATTTTAACTAGGAATCTGGATCTGGGAATATGCGTAGAAACAGCAGGTAGTGTTAACAAACATCCCCCCCACAGGTCTTTCAGATAAGAAAACTGTAGCTGCCTGGCAATAAAGTTTGAAATCCTGGACTGGTTGTGTTTACTTTGGTAATGTATGGCCTGACATGTAGCATTCACCAAGATCTGATATCAGAATAGTACTGTTGTGTCAACCACTGTTTCTCACACTGTACTACATAAAAATATGTTTAGGAATGTCTGTATAAGACTGTTGTAATTACAAGGTCAGATTGTACAACCAAGAGAGACTTAGACAGAACACACTGAAGGAACAGGCAGTAGTTTCTGAATAGCTCGCACTGATGAAACAGAAATTGTTGTATTTTTAGCAGACACAGCTATGGTTCAAATCCTGGGAGTGGTAGTAAGCTGTATGCATAATCATACCTCTCAACTGTACAGATTTTCCCAGAATGTTCACATTTTTGGCCTGTCCTTCTTTTTTTCCAAGCAAGTCACTGGGATGATCACAGGATTGCAGTCATCAAATAATGACATACATTTGAGTATCAGTCTTCAGATCCTTCAGAAAATGTATATTAAAACAAATCCTGTTACTCTAGCAACTGTCTGAAAGTTTATATAAGCAATATTCAGAATATGTCCCTATTTGCACCACCATGTTGTCAAGCTTTGTCCAGATGTTGTGCATTAAGAGACTGAAAGGTATCCGCATAATTTTAAGTAGGAATCTGGGAATATGTGTAGAAAAAGTCAGGTAGTGTTAATAAACTTTCCCTCCACAGGTCTACCAGGTAAGAGAAGTAGAATTTAGCTATAAGACACTTGAAGTATACACTGTGTTTATAAACATACCACTGCCAAAACCAAGGCCAAAGGGTATTGTAATAATACCAGTAGAGTAATGATTAGAGAAATGATCATTAAAGTAGTGAGTACTGCAAGGATATACAAGTTGTTAATTGACATCACCCCCCCCCACCATATCTGCAACAATAATCTAAACACACAAATCAATGGGTTTGTTTACACCAAAACCTACTCTTGACACATATGTCCTATTGTTCAACAAATATTGAAATGTGTTTCTATTAATGTTCCATGTTGAAATACTATTACTGGTGGCCTGTTGCTATCAATGTAACTTGCATGCCATTGTAATGGCCACTGTAGTTCCATATATGCATGTGTTCTGTTTGCTATGCAACTGTTCTAAATCTGTTGTTTTGGGTTAATGGGAATATCTATGCATGCTGTTATAACTAATCCTGGATTGTGTTGAATACTACTAACCCACATATGTTCTAAAACTGTAACACCATAGCATGTTTGGCAAGGCCGGTCCCAGCGGACCCACCTCTCCCACCTCATCTGGCCGTGGCACCGGGCCCCAGCACATCTGGGACCCACCCCAGGACCTCCTCTTCTGCTGGTCCTGCACCACCTTCAGGTGGAACTGCCTTAGGAGATGGTGCTCATCCTCCCCTGGGAGTGGATGCAGACAGGATCCTATCACCCAAAGCCAGGTCCGGGGTTTAGTGCATAGCAAGCTCCAAAAGGAGTTTGGAGATCTGCTACACCAGCTTGAGGGGTGTGCGATGCAATTAGAGGGTCAGCCTGCCCCTCCTGCTCAGCCCCCAGCACAACCACCTTTGGGGCCGTGAAGGTGCAGTGGTGATTGCCCATGGGTAGGGACCGCGGTCCCATTGTTTCCATTTGGGGGCTCATGGGCTTCCAATTTCCAAACTCCCTGCCCTGTCCAAGATGTTTACCCCCCACATGTGTCATATACCACCTCATAAGCTGTCTTGTCATCTTGCCTGTCTTCCTACCCACTCTACCTTTCAAAATATACCTACTATCCTTCCCCAACATCCCACTCTCACCTTAAAAAAAAAGGCAATCATTTTCCCCCAAAGATTTTACCTCATACATAGCTGTCCATTCACACATGTGCCCACTGGACACATGTAATCTAGTCTAATTGGCTTCACAACACATTATTGTTGTCCTCACCCCTCCTTCAGGGCTTTGAGTGTTCAAATCTACCTCCAAGTTCAGTATATATGTACAGCTGTTGCAGTAGAAGAAATGGATGACTATGGACCTTCCCTACACCCATCCTGCACATCCTGAGCTACTTTCCCTATTGTCTTTCCCTCTGTATGCCCCGATTTTCACCACTTTCCTATCACCCCTTTATATTTTCTTTTAAAGAAATTAGCACAGGGGTAAGTGGGAGTAAGCACTTTTAAGCAGTAGTAAGCGGGATTAAGCCTGTTTGCAAAGCACTAAGCAATGCCTACACAGATTAAGCACTTTTAAGGCTGTCTGTAGGTATATTTAAATGGAAGTCAGCAATGCTTACCACCGCACATACCCATGAAAACCCACTTATAACTGCTTAAAAGTGTCTTAATCACTCTGTATCCAACAGCCCTTGTTCTGCTCAGCAACAAAATAATAAACCCATGAACGTTTTGAACCCAGGACCATCTTTACCATAGCCAAAGCTATTTACCACTAAGCCATCTGACCTGTATATGCAGCTGATATTTATTCAAACATATCATGCAGTACAGTCATTGAACAGTGGGGAAAATGTATATATACATATATATATATATATATATATATATATATATATATATATATATATATGTATAGATAGATATATAGATATATTATCATCATCATCATCATCATCATCATCATTATTATTATTATTATTTATTTATTTATTTATTTACTTATTTACATTTGTTGACCGGGAAAATCCCACTGGACACAGGTCCTTTTTCAGCGAAGACCCCAGGAGAAATACTCTACAATAAAAACAACAATTAAAAACAACAATTAATTACAAGTTACAAGAAGTATAGGTAGGTTTTGTTTAACAATAGTAGTAAACAGTTATTGTTCAAAATGAAATTAAGTACTTAGTTAAATGGTACACCACTTATATCACTGGTGCCATAAAGACTAGTAAGTATTTTAATAGCTGAGCTAGCAGCTATTACCCTTGAATTACAAGATTACAGCTGAAATATAAATTTACAAGCAATATATTTATGTATATATGTGTATATATATATATATATATATATATATATATATATATGTATATAGAGAGATACCTATATATATATATATATATATATATATATATATATATATATATATTTATATATATATATATATATATTTGTGCATATATATGTACATGTATGTATATATATATATCTATATGGGTTCATGTCAAACCAACGACATGCTAAAATAACGAAAGTCACTACATCGAAACGAAACCAGACAGTTCAAAACATCGACAGTACATTTATACATAAGTACAGTGCTAACATGGGTCCTGTAAGGGGGAAGTAGTATGGGTACAGTATCATATCATATCCTTTACTTATGTATATAGAGATTTACTATCGTTTGTTCGAACGCCAAAACATTTGCCATTTAAAACAATGAAAAGTAAAACAAAACACAAACATTCTGAACAGCCCCAATATCGACCCAAATGATCAACACATTTGAGTTGACATTGTTACCAAAACCATCACATTGGTTCATAAGATCATAGGTTGATACTAGGCTATCTGCTCTAGGGCATTTATAAGCCTAGCCAGAGTGTATTTGGCTTTCACCACCCTTTTAGATTAGTTGACTGTGCCTCTGTATAGTAGGTCACAGAAGGTAGCCCTTTTTAATGTTAGTTTACTGTACCTCTGTCAAGCAGGGACACAGAAGAGATACCGGGGTAAACTTACAATCTCCCATCCACTCATCAAGATTTCCCTTGAAGAGGATCAGTGAGGGGCTCTGCCTAACATGGATTGGGATTTTGTTGCAGAGTGAGGGGAGCCTCTGGAATATGAATCTGTCCCTCCAGCATGTCCTATTTATTTCTCTGCTGAGGTTCAAGTCCCTGTTGCATGTAGCTCTAAGGGATTTTGATTTCCAGAGGTGAAGCATGTCCATTAATTATGGGTTGGACATGGCTTTATATGTCAGACACAGATTGCCTCTGAGTAGATGGTACGCAACTGAGTAGAGCTGGAGTTTCTTTAGCTGAACTGCATAGGGCATCTGTTTGAGCCCCTTGATCCTCTTGGTGAGGTACTTTTGGGGTCTTTCCAGTTGCTGCAGGTGTCGGGTAAGGTACATCCCAAATGGGGCATTGTATTCAATTATGGGCCTGATAAGTGATGAGTAGAGGGGCACAATGACCTCTCTTGATCTAGATGTGAATCCTTTCATGATAAGGTGGGCTATATAGAAGGTCTTTCTAACCACTTTGGCAAAGTAATTGTCAAAGGAGAGATTGCTATCCACTTGGGTCCCCAAGTCCCTAATTACTTCTTCTGTACTTAATGGATTACCACCTATGTGGTAATTTGTGGGCACTTTGTTTTTCCCAAAGGGGATGACTATGCACTTTTTGGCATTTAGCTTAAGGCCATGGCTCTGGCATGATAGCCATATAGGAACTGATGTAAATTAGACTCCTATACAACATATGTTTTTGCAGGGGGGGAATCCCCCTGCACCCACCCCAAGGGGGGCTGTACCCCCCACATCCTCCACTACACTACAGTGGCGGTATGTGTGTGTGTGTGTGTGTGTGTGTGTGTGTGTGTGTGTGTGTGTATATATATATATATATATATATATATATATATATATATATATATATATATATATATATATAGAGTGCATTTGGACATCGGATTCACACTCTGTACCTCTTACTTTGACAAGTCTGACCTAAGGCTGTCTAAATGGGGGTGGAGCGGCCCAAACTAGGGACCTATTTCAATTATTGCCCTTATCCCTTCCTCCCCAGCAGGACTGTTCTGCCTTGCAACAAAATAATAAGGCCTGTCAAAGTCTTGAATCCAGGGCCCTGTAAACTACAATCAACACAATGTACCATTGCATCATCTGAGCCATATAACATAGTGATGACATTCTAAACATATTATTCAACAGTTGGGAAAGGAGTCTGTGGAATCAGTCAGGTACTCTTTACATACATGTATATATGTATGGAGATGCATATATGTGGACAAATGTATACATAATTCATATACATATATATATATATATATATATATATATATATATATATATATATATATATATATATATATATATAAAGATATGCATCCACATGTATATCCACATATATGCATAGATACATATATACAGAAAGGTGAATACACACACACACACACACACACACACACACACACACACACACATATATATATATATATATATATATATATATATATGTATACATAAATATAAAGAAATGTATGACAGCTACAAACACATGCAATCTGAGGATCATACTGCAGCACACTAGACGTGTTCATCTGAAAATGCACTCACTGGCCTTATTCCTTAAAATGGGAAACTATGACATCTGTGCTGTAATAGAGACCTGGTTAAAGGCAGCAGGAAGCACCCCTGCATGTCCAGCCTATTACCCATTCCATATATCTTGGCTGCAGAACTGTGACTGAAGCTCCAAAGGTGGTG